>NC_045754.1:1280000-1600000 GCF_008692095.1 Etheostoma spectabile
ACAGGCCCAGACAAGCAACACACAGCTCATGCGAGGCTCCTACCGTGACGAAACGCGGGCAGGGAGACACACATCTCCGGAACTGGTTAACTGCTTGGACAGACTGCAACTTCCAGGTGAGTAGGATAACTTGGAATCTTTCAACACAACATCAACCAACGTGCCTGCTGAATAGAAAAAAGCTAATGAGCTATGTGCCGGCGTGCCTATGTATGACCCTACGGTTATGCCGTCACATGCTACCGTTCTCACTAGGACCAATAGGATTGGAGTAGTTTTCATTCGCATTCAGCCCTGTCATGCCTAAAGGCGTTCCCATAGTGTCGTAACCGACGCAGTTCGAGTTCCCCTCGAAGGGGAACTGTGTTCAGTGCATTTAAAAAGTGCTAATTTGAAATGCAAAATGTGTGTAAAACAGAAAATGTGTTTAGCCTTTTGGAGACTTGAGAGGAAGTTTTGCTCTCTGTGTCAGTTTAAATAACTGTGCTGTGCATGTCATTTTAGTGTGTTAGAACCTGGAAAACACTGTAAAGGGGATGCCCATTTTAAAAACAGTCCGATCAACTCCAAAATCCAAAAGTTAGAGTGCTTAAACTCATATTTGTGATGTCATCACATATAAATAAAAATATAATTGAACTGTAACTTTTTTAGTCTTGACAACTACTCAAAGCACTTTTACATAGTACAGGAACCATTCACCGTTCACACACTTTTTTACACACTTTGGAACACATTTACACTCCGATGCAGTGTCTTTCCCAAGGGCACTTCGACGTGGGATCGCATTACCAACCTTCCGATTGGCAGGCAGCCGCTCCACCACTGAACCACAGAGGCGCGGTAAACCATCACTAATGAAAAAGGAACTCTGCTGAGTGCAATGATTCCAAGAGTCAATATTAAACAGTTCAAAAGTTATAAATAGGGGCGAGGCTAAAGAACAGGGGGCACAGACATGTATTACATTGCTTAAATATCAAGTGTAGACCACACAAAGTAAATTCCATGTACGTAAATTGGATGATGTTTGTCATACAGTGAAAGGCTGACTTCCTGTTGCCAGCGGTTGGCGCCAGGCCCGGTTCTAAACATGGGCACGGAGGGGGGGGGGGGGGGCAATTCCCCTTCAAATCCTCCATCTGCCCCACTAATGCCAGTATCAGCTCCTTCACCCAAAATTCAAAATAAATATATTTTATTTTGTCCCTGTTGGTCAATCATAAAAATGCCACATTGTAATATTGTGTTTTACTCAAATCTGATAGGTTGATTTGGCTCTATGAAACATGTAGACGCAGCGAGAGTGGTTACTGTGGATTACTGTCTGCCTGCCTGCCTGGGACTAGCTAACTTGTTGAGTGACTCCAACGAGGATAGCCTGGTGGTGGGAGCCACACTTTAAGTGGTTTTCTCTCTGTGCTCTGTTCTTTCTTTCTCTCTCAGGAAGATTTGATTAATGGGACATTACTTTCGTAAATTGCATCAGCTACAGACACAGGTTTCCAAACTCAACAACTAATGTATTGATCGTGAGCATGAATTGTATTTTGAGCCAATGTTAGCAATCAAACAATCATACACGTTTTTGAAATGATTCCCATCTTCTCTTATTGTTTCTAATGAGAAAAGTTTATTATTTCATGGATTCCACTAATTTCAGTATGACACGCTATGCCGTAAACCGTTTACATCTGAGCATGAGGGACTCACATCTACACTCAACTTACATTGGGCAGAGACAGAATGTACGGTTTATGAAAAAAGGGAAACAGAGACAGAATTGTCTTGGCACTCGACTTCCTCTCCCTCGTGCAGGAATCTTTCCTTGTGTTCATCTTTACTGTATTGTTCCTTTTTCACACAAAGCCAGCCCAAGTAGTTCCTCTTTTACTGGATGTACTACTGTAGCATGTCAGAATCAGCTGTGCGTAAACACACAAGGAATGTGACTTGTAACTTGTGACTTGCTGTAATCCTTGCTGTCAAAGTACAGCACTCACTTACTATCACATGTAAAGAATATGTAAAAAAGATGGTCATGTAATTGAAAGAACATGAACAGCTGAGTGTGTTTCCTAGATGGGAATCAGCTGTGATTGATCTGTTTGCATAACTTCAATCAGCCGTTTCTCTCATTTCCAGTAACAATGGGATACTGTAAAATTCTGGGATATATTTTCAATTTACAATATAACATCTGTTCACATGATGGTATCTGTTCTGACATACAGTGTGAAAGCATTTACAAATTTGTCAGTAAAAATCCATTGGTTGAGCTTGTCTGTAAAAGTTGTTCAAGCATTTTAAATTGTGTGTGGACGGTAGGCATTTTGTGTCAACAAGAAAGGCAACAAGAAATGTGTTAATTGTATAGCCAACACAGACAGATGTTACGCTAACTGTTATAAATGTGTTAATTACGCTAACTGTGTTAAATGTGTTAATTACGCTAACTGTGTTAATTGTATAGCCTACACAGACAGATGTTGCGCTAACTGTGTTAAATGTGTTAATTACGCTAACTGTGTTACATGTGTTAATTGTATAGCCTACACAGACAGATGTTACGCTAACTGTGTTAAATGAGTTAATTACGCTAACTGTGTTAAATGTGTTAATTACGCTAACTGTGTTAAATGTGTTAATTGTATAGCCTACACAGACAGATGTTACGCTAACTGTGTTAAGAGTTTAAGAAAGTTGTTAAAAGTATTGAAAACATTGTCATAGCAATCATAAAAAACTGTAAATAAAAGAGTCAAATTCTTTTACATGAATTTTAATTGAATTTTTCAATTATTTTTAATAACATACTAGTTTTTTTAAGGTACACAAGAACGAACGAAAATCACCAGTTTGCTTCAATAGATACAGTGGCTTGCATAAGTTTACACACCCATGCTTAAGTTGATTAAAGTTGAATAAACATCTACTGGAAATTGACCTTAATGCCTTAATTAAAAAAAATGAGGTAAAATCCAACCTTTTTAAGGACACCAATTTTCTTTGTGAATGAATAATGTATTGTAAATAAATAAATGTTCTTCCTTAAAATATAGAGGGCATACAGCATATATACACCCCCATGTTAAATTCCCATAGAGACATGCAGATTTTTATTTTTAAAGACCAGTGATTTCATGGATCCAGTATACTATGCATCCTGATAAAATTCCCTTGGCCTTAACCCCCCCCCACACACACACACATTATGACATACCCCTTCACCATACCTAGAGATAGGCATGGGAAACTTTCCATAACATCATCTTAATGCAAATCAAACCAGCTATTAGTCTGAGTGAAATAACACCATGCCATGCAGGTTGTGGGTGTGTAAAACCATTAGATAAGTGTGGAGAGTTTTGAAAACTGTGGTAAAACAATGAAAAAGGAACTAGAGTTTGGTCAGACTGTGGTTAGAGTTTTACATGTCTCCAGTGGTAACCACTGTCCTTTAGCTATCGGAACATAACTGTAATAAACAATATGTGTTTTTGAGCAGGAGATATAATTCTAATAGACTAAATGTAAATAGAAATGCAAACGTTATGATATTCAAATGGTATAATATAATACAGTACAACCTGCCCAGGAAGCAGTTCTCTAGTGTTTGTGTTTTATATCATTAATCATATTAGTCACCTCCCTAGCAGCTGGTGAGAAGCTGCTGTAACAGTGAGCCGGTAGTCAACACAAAGCTTGTAGTTAACATGCAGGTCACACTGACCCGTTACTTTCAATAAAGGTGAATTCTGGTGGAAACGTGTTTGTGCCTGTGTCAAACTGTCCTCACTTACAAATATTACTCCCCTCCCCCAGTTTCTACTGAATTTCTGTTGCACAAGACTTCACTTCCCCTTCCCTCCTCTTTGCAAAACATGTTTAATCTGATAATCTTCAGTCGATAATGTAAGAGTCTTCTAGCCTCCCCCCCTGACCTTTATGAGATAGCAGAAAAAAATGAAGGAAAAATACCTCTTATCTGAAAACATTACTTTCGGCTGACGCCCCCATTCATTCTAGACAGCTTGATTTTTTTTCTTCTCACTCCTCCAGTGGAAAGAATGGCAGAAAATGAAGCCTGGCCTACAATTTATCACAGAGCAGCGTACAGGTTGAAATTCAGCAGTGTCAGAGAAGGAAAAATTGGGTGCTGAGATAGGAGGGTAGTTTGAAAGGTGATGTGCCAGAGCTTTAAAACAGAACCCATGCTAGTACCAAGCTTAGAGAATCTAATAAATAATCAATAATGGTGTGTACAACCATTGGTGGTGAAATGATAAGCTAACTTAAAAATTGGTCTCATTATTTTCATGTGCAGGCTATTCCAGGCTAATCAAAGGAGAATTACGGCCGATTCCTACACTCTCTGTTGTTTTGAATTTGGAGTACTGTCAGTAGAGAGAAAAACTAAAATGATCGGTGCTGCCTACATGTTACATGTTGTTATATGTTAAGCAATATGTTAATGACTAAAGCTCCATTCATAAGTATTTCTTGGTGATGTGGTTAGGTGAACTGTCTTGTCATCTTCTTAACATGAAAGAAGAGGACAAGAAAAACATGGAATTGAACTTCCCTTACCAGTGCTGTTTAAAACAAGTGATCTCAGAAATCAAGTTAAAGGGAGGTGAAAAATAAAAACTTGTAGCATACTGATTCAAAGGTTAGATTTACACCGGGAAATGCAAGAGCCGACTCAATCAAAAACCAACCAGTCATGAAGCGTTCAACTCCCTTTTTTTGGGGCAGCTTGATCACTTTTATTTTTCTCTTATCTAAATTTGCTTCTTATCAAACTTGGACAATAAATAAATCACCACAACACTTCAAAATCAGCTTTATTTTTTACATTATTTAAAAGCAATTTTATGAAGAACCTTTTTCACATGAGAAACAACGTGGACAAAACCAAACAAAGGGAGTGTACACACTTGATTCATTGTTCTAGAGAAGCTCTCTATATATACTGTATATATGAATGGTCTATGACATGCTCTACGGTCAGATGTTCCACAGTTAATGCTGCTATATTGTAACTCTCTTACACCAACCACATCTCTTTTCTATAATGTTGGATTTTCCTGTAAAACGTGGCTAAAACTTGGTAATCTACCCTCTTGGTGAATACAGATGCAGCATTGAGCATTATAGCATGTTAACACGTTCTAGTACAAACACAAAATACAAGTATTAACCTATAAATGCTATATAATAGTTGTCCTTTAAAGAAGTGACAGGAGCTTCAATTTGGACTTTGACGACTAACTTTTAAAACATGTCAATGGCTTGAGAAGGGTGAAAATATGAATCAGTATGTCCCAGAGAAATTGTTACACTGCACATATTGGTTTCTCAATAGGAAGGAACACAAATATAACTTATTTCAGATTTGATAGGCAAGACTAAATCTCAACTTATTTATTTCATTACCCTCCACCTTGAGCATCCAATAACAACACAATCTCTAACAGCACTACATTTGTTGTTGAACACATAGCAGGCCTGAGAAACAACGGGCTTCCCATTCTTATAACTCATTGGGTGAACTTCTTGTGGACATATTGGTTCTGCTTTGTTGACTGACCGAAACAGGATTTAAACCCGGAAAACGTTTCACCAGCATCTGTCTGAAATAGTTCTGGAACTTTTTTCCAACAAATGTGTAGAAGATTGGACTGATGCAAAAGTAAATGTAGGCAAGGATACGAGTGATTTCAAGAGCGTAAGCCGTTTTCTTCTTTTCCTGACAGGTATCAGCTTCATTATCCATTAGCAATACAATGTTGAATGGGGTCCAGCACATAAAAAACATCAGCACAATGAAAAATATTAACCTAACTGTCTGGAACTTGGTGACTATCCTGGATGACATGACAGTGATAGCAATCCTAACGTAGCAGTAGATAATAACAGCCAGAGGAAAGATCAAGAAAATAATAAGCTGAAGGTAAAAACCAGATGTTCTCAGCAGCTTTACATCCACATAAGGCAAGTCACCAGCATACTCCTGACAGTATGTTACCTTTCCCAAATATGTGAAAGTGGTAAGGAGGATCATCGGCCGGATGCACGCCAGGCCGCTGATGAGCCACACTACAGCACAGGAGAATACCGCGTATCTTTGACTCCTCACTCGCGGCGCGCCCAAGGAGTACACAACTGTAAGGTGTCTGTCAAAGGTCAAAAGAGTTAGAAAGAGGACAGAACTGTAGAAGCCCAGATAGTAGACGGTGCCAACAATCTTGCACATGACCATGCCGAAGATCCAGTAAGAGAGCTGCAAGTAGACTCCCAAGAAGGGAAGGCAGCTCATGAAGATCATGGAGGACACCACCAGATTCAGCAGCAAGATGTTGGTCACAGTGGTCAGCTTCTCAAACCTAGGAGGTGGTCATTTCAACAGTTAGATGGAGGGAAATACTAAATGCCTATGGGGTCATACAAGCATTTTTGACACTGATGCTTTTCATTCTTGACTTTACGTTTTCTTCATAAAACTGCTGAAGCTGTAAAATTGGCCAGGAAACAATGGCAAACTGGTTCAAGACCATGCCGCAAATTTAAGATCTGATGTGAAAGCCAGCAAACATTTTAGCCAGCAAACATGTCTGGCTTTAGTAATTCATACCTCAAATTCTCAGAGGTCAATGATTCAGGGAATAATAATGATACGATTGGATATAACTTCAGTCTTGCCTATTGCTGCAAAAACAGTACTGAAAAAGTATTGATTTTGGTTTGTTTGCCTTTTAAATGTGAAAAAAGAAAGTGTTGTCAAAAGTTGTAGAAATTACAACTGAAAACTGTCCTCAATTTATATTTAGTGGTACCATAGATATTGGTCTTTACTTTCCTTGAGCTGTCACCCTTTCAGCATGCAGCTCACAAAGTATCTCATTAACCCTCTAAAATATGTTGCAAAAAAATACTTTTTCAGTTCAAGGCCCATGGAGTTTGCTGAGCTCATCTCTGACAATATAGTTTTGTGTTTCCATGTCCACCAAAAACATGAGTTTGCTCACAAAGGTAGAGAGCAGTGGTGGAGACCAGGGTGGAGAAAGGAGAGTTGGCAGGCAGGGATAGAGTGGCGGTAACTCAGATAGGTCTTAGAGTAGCTACTGAATAACTCTCTCTGTGGTTAAAAGAATAAGAAACTCCCAGTATGACTTCACCTTATCCTCTCCCAGTGGGTGTCTTTGCTCCATAAATGGTCTAGTGCATTATGGCTCCCAAATATCATCAGAATCACATAAGGTAAGATTAAAATCTTTCAAACTTTGGATTCTAGCTGCAAGAGTGAACAATACAGATGGATTATACAATACATGAATTTCATTTTTCATTTTTTTCTAGTTAAAAATACAGAATCATAAAAACACCCACCCTATGCAGACTCTAAGAAATGAATGATGTTAATTAATGATTATCATCAATTTACATTTGAAGAATGGTTTAAATTTTAAGTATAATCCTTAAGATTTTCCTTTAATTAAATCCCATTTATGATGCTTTTAAAGTTCTGCATTCTTTTCACTAATAGCCAATCAGTGTATTTAAATTCTTTTAGTTTTTATTGCTGAATTTATATTGCCTTCACACGCATGATTCACCGGAAAGTTAATGTTCCAGTCTGTAATCTGATGTCTTTGATATCAGCCTTAATGTGTACTGTTCACTGTCCCACAACTGTGGCCGAGCTGAATTAAAGGGTAACTACCGTTTTTTTCAACCTGGATCCTATGTTTTTATGTCTAAGTGACTGATGGGAACAACAATCTTTGAAATTGGTCCAGTATTAAGCGAGATTGCTGCAGTCACAGCTATGAAACAAGCTACAGTGTAAGTTAATAGTGCAATTGTCCAGGTTGTATTTACCTTCTCAAAAGTGCCTATTTTACCACAGACATGCTCTGAATAATATTCAAAGTGTCTGACAACATTAAGGAAAGGATTTCTAAGAAAAGTACCCTTTCTGTCAAAGAGTAAGATTCTTTCTAAACATAAAAACATCCACCAATTCTGTGAAGGTAATTACAAGCTGGAGAATTGCCCTATTAACTCTCATTGTAGCTTGTTTATAATAATACTGGACCAATGTCATAGATTGTTGTTCCCATCAGTCACTTAGACACAAAAATTTAAATAAATAGGGTCCAGGTTAAAAAAAACGGTAGTTACCTTTTAAAGGTCCCATGGATGCTTTCATATAGATCTTAGTGGTCCCCTAATACTGTATCTGGAGTCTATTTTATATAGACCTTAGTGGTCCCCTATTATTGTATCTGAAGTCTCTTTTATATAGACCTTAGTGGTCCCTAATACTGTATCTCAAGTCTCTTTTATATAGACCTTAGTGGTCCCCTAATACTGTATCTGAAGTCTCTTTTATATAGACCTTAGTGGTCCCTAATACTGTATCTGAAGTCTCTTTTATATAGACCTTAGTGGTCCCTAATACTGTATCTGAAGTCTCTTTTATATAGACCTTAGTGGTCCCTAATACTGTATCTGGAGTCTATTTTATATAGACCTTAGTGGTCCCCTAATATTGTATCTGGCGCTCCACCAAACTGGAAAATTCTCGTTTAACCTGGCAAGATAGTCTTAAAACGTATAGGAAGGCCCTCCGTAATGCCAGAGCAGCGTACTACTCGTCATTGATAGAGGAAAATAGGAACAACCCCAGGTTTCTTTTCAGCACTGTAGCCAGGCTAACAGAAGGTCACAGCTCTACTGAGCCAAGTATTCCCATAGCTCTTAGTAGTAACGACTTTATGAGGTTCTTCAATGATAAAATATAAACTATTAGAAGCAAAATTCACCAAGACCTGCCTTAACTGGCTTATCTCTAAACTCAGGAACGTTAGAAACAGCTGTAAAACCAGATACATGTTTTGACTGCTTTGCTTCACTTGATCTTTTCAATTTAATTCAATTATTTCTTCATCTAAGCCATCAACCTGCCTCTTAGATCCCATCCCGACTAGGCTACTTAAAGAAGTTTTACCATTAGTCAACACTTCACTACTGAATATAACCAATTTGTCTTTATTAACAGGCTATGTACCACAGTACTTTAAAGTAGCTGTAATTAAACCCTTCTAAAAAAACCCAAAATTTGATCCAGTTTTTTAGCCAACTATAGCCCTAATAAACCTTTCCCATTTTCTCTAGTTCTTAGAAAGCAGTCCCCAAAAAGGGGATTTTGAAGCAAAAGTTTATTTGGGGGATTTCAGTCGGGATTTAGAGTTCTCATAGCACAAGACGATTTGTTAAAATTATAATGCCCTCCTAAGCATAGCAAGGGCTTACTCTTACTGTGTTATTAGACTTAGCGCGCATTTGATCCAGGGCCCCTTTAATTTTTTACAGAATTAGAACATTTTTTGGCATTAAAGGGACGCCAAGGGGTTTTAAAAGTTTTATTTATCAACGATTCAGTTTGTTATGTTAACGATGAATCCCTGTGCCGCCAAGGGTAGCAGGGAGTCCCAAAAGGTCTTCGGTCCAACCCTGTTCATTTATTTTGTTTCCCTTTGGGCTATTATTGGGGAAACCCCAAAACTTTCTTTGTTATGGAGAACTAAATTTAATCTTCAATCAACCCGGATAAAATAATCTTACTAAATTTCAAACGTCCCTTCAGGATTTTAAAACCGGAGACCGAAATTTTTAATTTAAACCAGATAAAATAAAGTTATTGCTCCGGCCCCAAGCCCTCCGTGAGCATATCCAAAGATATAGTTACTCTGGTAAAATACCCCGGCCCCCAGCACCCAGGAAAATCTTGGAGTCACTTTGTCAGAATGTCCTTTAATTCCCACTTTTAAAACAAATTTTAAGGGTCGCCTTTTTTTAAATACGTAATATTGCAAAATCAGGAATATCCTGTCTAAAAATGATGCAGAAAAACTAGTCCATGCATTGTTACTTCTAGGTTGGATTACTGCAATTCTTTACTATCAGGCTGCTCGAAAAAATCCATAAAGACTCTACAGCTGATCCAGAATGCTGCGGCACGTGTTCTGACGGGAATCAGGAAAAGAGATCACGTTTCTCCTGTTTTAGCTTCTCTGCATTGGCTTCCTGTAAAATTTAGAATAGAATTTAAAATCCTTCTTCTCACCTACAAAGCTCTTCATGGTCAGGCTCCATCTTATCTTAAAGAGCTCATAGTACCTTACAACCCTGGGAGAGAACTACGCTCCCAGAATGCAGGGTTACTGGTGGTTCCTAGAGTCTCTAAAAGTAGAACGGGAGCCAGAGCGTTCAGCTATCAGGCTCCTCTCCTGTGGAACCAGGTTCCAGTTTGGGTTCGGGAGGCAGACACCGTCTCCACATTTAAGAGTAGGCTTAAGACTTTCCTTTTTGATAAAGCTTATAGTTAGGGCATAGAATCGAATATTGTTAGGGAGTAGTAGTTAGTCACATAGTTTCATATAATATAACTAAAGGGAGACTTGGCATACAGCCCGATCCGGTTGGGGGGAGTTCTGGCCGACCGGGCTGGAGCTCTCTTTACCTTGTCTCTCTTGGTTTTGTTGTAATAATTGTTTTAGACAGCTTGGGACTTATTTTGATACACTAGTTAGGGCATAGAATCGAATAATGTTAGGGAGTAGTAGTTAGTCACATAGTTTTCAGATTTATCTATCATATAATCAAGAATATAATAGAACTAAAGGGAGACTTGGCATACAGCCCGATCCGGTTGGGGAGAGTTCTGGCCCGGCCGGGCTGGAGCTCTCTTTACCTCGTTCTCTTGGTTTTGTGTAATAGTTTTAGACAGCTGGGGACTATTTTGATACACTGAGGGCTAATCCTATTGTATCGTTTATCTTTTCAGATTTATGTACAAAACAGTCCCCGAAAATGCGAATGTTGGCTACGCATTTTGGGGAGTCTTCCCCGGAGTCCTTACCTGTTCTTTTTTGCACAGATTTTACCTGGGGACTCAGATAGAGCCTCCATAATTTCAGTTAGTGCATCCTGTCCCAAAAGGGTACTCCGCTACACGGTCTGTATGTTCCCTTTTCAACTGTTCCCTTGGCAGGGCTCCGAACGGGCCTTGCCAGTCCGCTAACGTTCTGCTACGGTCCTCTGCTACGTCCTGGCTGGTCGCCTTGTATTTTAATGCCGCACAGCGTCCTGCTATGCCATGAACTACTACAAGAACTTCTACAAACTACTAATTTTTTCTATTTTTATTGCCACTCTTCATTCTAACCCCAACCGGCCCGTCAGACACCGCCTACCAAGAGCCTGGGTCTGACCGAGGTTTCTGCCTAAAAGGAGTTTTTCCTCGCCACTGTCGCACTGTTGCTTGCTCTGGAGGAAACTATTAGAACTGTTGGGTCCTTGTAAATTCTGGAGTGTGGTCTATCTGTAAAGTGTCTTGAGATAACTCTTGTTATGAATTGATACTATAAATAAAATTGAATTGAATTGAATTATCTGAAGTCTCTTTTATATAGACCTTAGTGGTCCCCTAATACTGTATCTGAAGTCTCTTTTATATAGACCTTAGTGGTCCCCTAATACTGTATCTGAAGTCTCTTTTATATAGACCTTAGTGGTTCCTAATACTGTATCTGAAGTCTCTTTTATATAGACCTTAGTGGTCCCCTAATACTGTGTCTGAAGTCTCTTTAATATAGACCTTAGTGGTCCCCTAATACTGTATCTGAAGTCTCTTTTATATAGACCTTAGTGGTCCCTAATACTGTATCTGAAGTCTCTTTTATATAGACCTTAGTGGTCCCCTAATACTGTGTCTGAAGTCTCTTTAATATAGACCTTAGTGGTCCCCTAATACTGTATCTGAAGTCTCTTTTATATAGACCTTAGTGGTCCCCTAATACTGTGTCTGAAGTCTATTTTATATAGACCTTAGTGTCCCCTAACACTGTATCTGAAGTCTCTTTTATATAGACCTTAGTGGTTCCTAATACTGTATCTGAAGTCTCTTTTATATAGACCTTAGTGGTCCCCTAATACTGTGTCTGAAGTCTCTTTAATATAGACCTTAGTGGTCCCCTAATACTGTATCTGAAGTCTCTTTTATATAGACCTTAGTGGTCCCTAATACTGTATCTGAAGTCTCTTTAATATAGACCTTAGTGGTCCCCTAATACTGTATCTGAAGTCTCTTTTATATAGACCTTAGTGGTCCCCTAATACTGTGTCTGAAGTCTCTTTAATATAGACCTTAGTGGTCCCCTAATACTGTATCTGAAGTCTCTTTTATATAGACCTTAGTGGTCCCCTAATACTGTATCTGAAGTCTCTTTTATATAGACCTTGGTGGTCCCCTAATACCGTACCTTAGTGGTTCCCTATCACTTATATATATATATATATATATATATATATATATATATATATATATATATATATATATATACCGTAGGGGTCTGAATATTAGACAACCCTGATTATAAGACAACCCCCCCTCTTTCAAAACAAATTTTTTGATAAATACTTTGAAGACCAAATCTTGTTTTTATAAAGAAAACAATTGTATTTGAAAATAATTCTAATAAAAACACATTAAATAAAACAAGATAGGCTGTTGTTTTTAACATCTCTTAAAGAAAATAATATTTTCAATCTCTTTTTTGTCTCTCTAAATTTCTTCTGAAGTATGTTCTCAGCGTTTCATTTATGCTTAGAGTTTTAGTTTGTTGTTCCACTCACCGATGGATGATGACCAGGACCAGCCCGTTGCCAAAGAGACTGAAGAGAAACATGAAGTAAAAGAGGATGGATAGGTGAGCTCCCAAATAGTTGACATTCTCCATACCACATGATGAGATTGGTGGGTACGGGTCATCGCTGTAGTTATAATAATCATATGATGTGGATGTGGATATGGATTCCATCTTCATCTGAAATGTTAGCGGTAAATTCTGTCAGAAACAAAAATGCAGCTTCAAACATGATATTTACAACACGATGCAGGCAGTATACATGTGAAATAATCAATCCATTATATAAGAGCTGTATAAGTGTATACGAGCTATGAAAGGATGCATGTGAGCTCCTTTGAGGCATGCAAATAGGCAGAGCTTGGAAGCAATGTCTTTAACTGACAACCTGCAAGGAGCAAATAAATAAAAAGCAAAAAAACAAACAAATATAAGCATAAGTGTGTGGGAATGAGGCTCATGCTACGCTGAGATGACTTACCACCCAGCCAGTAGAAAAGCTTCTGATAGTTGTCCAGGCCAGAACTGTCTGACTCAGTTGAAGTCACTCCATGATAAGTCAGAGTGCTAGGGGAAGGAAGTACCACAGAAGTGTGTGTGTGTGTGTGTGTGTGTGTGTGTGTGTGTGTGTGTGTGTGTGTGTGTGTGTGTGTGTGTGTGTGTAAAAAGGGGGAAGACTTGTCTAAAAGCACAGCATACTGAGTCAACAAACCTTCTCAATCACAAAGCTGAGTTGACACGAACAGGTAAAATGCATCTGTCCACGTCACATGTTAATATGTCTTAATGTAACGACCATCTTGATGTTGGAATAGTTCCTGAGTTAAGAGAAGTCAGTGAAAGCTCTTGATCTACCGTTTTTGATTCTACCCTCACCTATGGCCATGAAGGCTGGGTCATGACGGAAAGAACAAGATCCAGTGTACAAGCGGCGTAAATGGGTTTCCTTAGAGAAAGGGTGAGAAGAACATCCAAAGTCATTTGTGAGGAGCTGGGAGTAGAGCCGCGGCTCCTTTGTGTCGAAAGGAGCCAGTTGAGGTGGTTCGGGCATCTGGTAAGGATGCCTCCTGGGTGCCTCCCTAAGGAGGTGTTCCAGGCACGTCCAGCTGGGAGGAGGCCTCGGGGAAGACCCAGGACTAGGTGGAGGGATTATATCTCCAACATGGCCTGGGAACGCCTCGGGATCCCCCAGTCGAAGCTGGTTGATGTGGCTCGGGAAAGGGAAGTTTGTTTTACCCCGCCGGAGCTGCTGCCCCCGCAACCCGACACCGGATGAGAAAATATCAAAATTTCGAATTTAAAATGTCAATAAAATATTCCTAATGAAAATTCTGAGTGAAGTTTAGAAAGAATGAAGAACGCAGACATCTGACAGTATCAGTCATTTTTCCTGTCCTCCCTCAGCTGATGAGAGAAAGCACTACGGCTCTAACTGTTTGTGTATTTGTGCTGGGGTCTCGATACGGGGTTCACAGTCTGGTGCAAAGTATTTAGATCAATGCATGTAATCCGGAACCACATTTCAAAAGTGTGTTTTCCACGCGGAAACGTTAAAGTGCATTTTACTGCTATGTCACGGTACAAGGGGTCTGGGTCCGGTACACGCAGCTCCACACGGAATTCCTACTTTATATTAATACAGGATCATATTTTACAGGCACAAGTTCTGCCTGGAAACATTAAACATTACGCTGTTGTGAGGTTAGCACAAAAAGCTGATTGGTGTGCGAGTCAGGGACATTACGGCGAGCGCAAATGAAACGACGGAGCTGGAAGCAGTGTTGCCAGATCTTACGATACAAATAAGCAACCAGGCCTGTGAAAACCAGCCCAGAACAAGAGACTTTTTCTATGGTGCTCCCCTAGGATCATGGAGGAGAAAAATAAATAAACTGTGCGCACAGTTTTACAATCCGTGGGTACAGATTGTCAACTTACTGTACATCCCTGTGGACAGATTGGTAAACCGTACACACAATACAGTTTATTTATTTTCTCCGCCCTGAGCTTCAGGATAATGACCCCAAGAGGGAGTTAAACCACCTTTTTACATTATTTAACATTAGAAAACTGATAGGATATCAAATATAGACACTTTTTCACAGTGCTTTTGAGTAGTTCCCCACGTCGGGTAGATCCATTCTTTTACTCCTTTCTCTTTCTCCCAGTCTTTGTTATATTTCTTCCCTTATTTTGCCCACTTTATCCCGGGCATTTCTTCCTCCAAAAACTCCCCTACAGTCCAGTCACCATCAGTTGCAACTTGCGCGACTGGCTAGTACTCGTTGCCATTTGGTTCAGAGCCAATTAGAAGAAGAAAGTAGGCGGGAAAAAACTCTGCTGTCTCCAGTGTGTATATGGAAAGGGGAGGGACAGAGGGAACGGGCAAGACAAACTCCTACGTTTCAATAACCTATAGAAAATATCTACTTGACAACTTATTATGGAGCTGGGAACAAGCCCAAAATACTGCGACCCGCAACTACAAATATTTGGTCGACCATTTTAAGAGAATAGCATTTCCAGAAAAACAAGCCCAAAGTCGCTTATAATAAGTGGAATTGGCAACACGGGCTCCCATTCAGACACAACAGTAACAGAGAGAGAGAAGAGAGAGAAAGAGAGAGAGAAAGATGTGTATAAGACGTCAAACATGCTACGCACATCTACACAGCCAATCACTGGGATACGGAAAAAGCTGTCAATTTAATACAGCAATGTTTAAAATGATACTTATTTTTATAATGACAATAGTTTACCAAAGTTGCAAGATGGCAAAATGCTAACGAAGTCTCCAGCAAGAGGATTTTGTCTGTATCTGACATTTGCTGCCCGATCTGCCACAGCACATGAAACATCAGCTGACAGATTGGTCTGGTTTGCAGGCCAATGAAAGAAAATGTTTCCTTGTGCATTTTTTCAGCTGTACTGAACTCCCCTGACCTGAGACTGCTAAACCAGGGTATGAACCAAACTGGGACTTCTGGGTACTCTTACACCCCTATTTAGCACCTATTGCAACTTCTCATTTATTCCAACGCCTGCGGAGTCACCTGCTACTACAGTGTATGGTACTACACTTATAGTTGCTAGATAAATGGTGCATCATCAGGCTGCAAAGTGTGCCACAAGAGGCAAAGGGGATGGATTTAGTGTCTTATATATTCATAGGTCTGTTTTGGGCTTAACATGAATTTTGTGCGGGGGTCATCAATCATCCAATCAGAATGTCAACTCATTGTTATTTAAATGACAAATTCTGCAAATTGGTGAAGCGATCGATTTTCTGCTGAGGAAATGGATCTGCTTGCGCGCCAAGTGAAAGCTTGCATGTTTGTGTTCATTGGCATCGGCACACGCAGTTCAGCATCACGCCTCCTTAAGTCCTGTAATGTGTCCTTGTTTATGTCCAAGAGACATCCATGACCCATGGCATTGTTATGTTATGCAACACACAACATATTCCACCTGACCTATCCTGGGATCATCGCATTTTTAGCCCTCCAAACATTCTGTCTATTATAGCATGTGCTTTGGTGTTATTGAGTAAACTACATATCATGCACAGATTTTGGCATGATATATGTGGATTGGTGTAATTATCCATTTCTGTAATGGAAAGCATTGTCCCCAAACAGCCAACCCTTAAGGGTTGCATATTAGCAAATTCCCCAATAACCTATTTAACGTAGGAGGAAGAGGAGCGCTGCCCTGTGTATGTAACAAGCAAAGTGGACGTACATTGTGAACCATATACCATGTGAATAATGCTCCCTTTAAATAGCAGGAAAATGTAGCACCTTTAACTTTAGACCAGGTTTTTGTTGGTCAATGGCGTAATCGCTTTTAACTGACTCAAGATAGAAAGGTGCCTGACCACACCTCATTTTAAGATGAGCACGCCCATGGACATACGTTTAAACTGTGTCTGTCTGAAACTAGCAAGGACAGTTGTGTGCCGCTTTTCACCGGGTGTAAGATAAAGTCCTTATTGATGTCTTGCATAATAGAAGAGACTGGATGTTAGCTAGCTGTCTCTATGACAGTTGAGGAAAAATCAGGTTCATCTCTCAGTTGTGTTCTTGGCCCCTTAGCGTTCAGCCCAATAGTATATATATATATATATATATATATATATATATATATATATATATATATATACGTATGTATATTTTTGGTTTGGTTGGAAACAAACCTGGGCTAATGGAGTAAGGACTCAACCTTTAGTATGCAGGGCGCACGCTCTACCAAGTGAACTACCCTGCACCTTTCATAAATAGATTTAGACCCTCCATCTCTCACAAGATAAAATGAGAGCACATATATAATCTAAGACATCATCAACCTGCAGTTATGGGGATGACATTGGGGAGACAATAATTAAAGATCCAATCCGATGTGTTTTTCCTATGTTTATGTCCCCTAACGTGTCTGAGCTTGACTATATTGACTTTTATCTGTGCAAAGTTTGTCACTAATGAGGTGTTTTTTTTCACATTCCTCTACATCATGGGTCTCAAACTTGCGGCCCGGGGGCCAATTGCGGCCCGCGGGATGATATTTTGTGGCCCCCTACTTGACATCAAAGTTAAGTGTTAGTGCGGCCCGCGCGTTCTGAAACTTTTTGTCATTGCGCTTGTCACTTATGGGCTACCGTAGTAGTCTCCTGACAGCGGCGTAACGGTTGTCAAGCTAGCTAAGTACTCTTTGCGGCAAATGCCTGAGGTTTGACAATGTGATGTCTGTTGTTGTGAAATTCACCAACCATATCAGATCTAGGGGCTTAAAGCCAAATGTTTGGAGGAAATAGTTGTTGTTTTTTTGGAATACTTGATGCGGCCCAGCCAAACCCAGACTCTACTTTCAGCGGCCCCCAAGTAAGTTGAGTTTGAGACCCCTGCTCTACATAAAAGGGGGAGGGGGGTTGGTTCTGTGCACTTCAGGCCTCCAGGAAGTGCAGCAAGCTTTGAAGCAAATTGAATATAGTGGCCAAACACTAGAATTGCAACTCCTACGTCATCACATGGTTCCCTCTGGCCCAAAGAACATTTTTTCCCATAGACTTACATAGGTGAAAGACATGTCTGTTAATCACTGGATCCTTTTTTGTCACAACCCCAGCAAAATGACTCGTATCACTATCAGAATTAGTTCCATTCGGTCCGATAACCTTTGGAAAGTCTAGGCTCGTTCGGAATACGATCTCGAATTTTTCAAAAATGTGTCAGCAAAACGTGTTTCTGAATCCATTTTTTTGATTTCAGATTGACAAAGGTCAGTTTAAAAGATCTTCTTCAGCTTTTGAGAGGCGGCGAGCCGGCCGCTCCTCATTTCCATAAAGTTGGCTGGATTCAACTTCATGCAAATGAGGAGCGCTGCTCCCGTAGAAATGAATGTGAAGCGTTGCAGTGACGCTGTCAATGAACACGTACCATCACGTGCCATACCCTACCTCCGCTCCTGAGCGTCTCGCCTGCATGAGGTAAGTACCTGAAAGAACAATCATGTGTTCATTAAGATAGTATCTACCTTCCACTCCAAGCACTCCTGCAATTAAACTCCATGCCTTCTCTTTTCTGGTGCAGACGCGCTGCGTGGGAACTATGAATAATTTATCAAAGGGTAGATTTGTATGAGATTTGACTTCCCATTGAATAAAGCTGTAGCCCATGTTCCATCCAAAGCTTGTACAGACAGAAATATTATTAATGAAAACTGCAAAAGAGAAGTCAGTAAAAAGTCAGTGTTACATAAGTAAGTTTTATTTTATTATAAGTTCATTTTACACCAAACTAATAATGGCATGTATTTGCAAATTGTAAAAAACAAATGTGTAAAATACCATTTCAAACAAGCATTTTTTCAGCATTTATGGAAATAACTTTGAAAAGGTGATTAATTGATGCATTTTGGAATACATTACAAATACAGAGGATAGACAAAATAGAGTGTCTTCATGAAGTGTGTAGGATTTAGTAGCATCTCGCGTGAGGTTACAGGCTGCAATCAACTGAAACTTCTCCCGTGTGTAAGTAGAGAACTACGATGGCCGACGTCCTGATTGGACCTATCTTAAGCCAGTGTTTGATTTGTCACTGTTGAAAAGTACAACTTTGTATGTAGATGTAAATGGCTCATTCCAAATGAATGAAAACACGATTTGTATTTTTCAGTGATTATACACTAATAAAAACATAAGTTATTAATATTGTATTACATTTTTGCCACTGGATTGCCCAAAATCCTACACATTAGACCTTTTACCCCTCTAATCTTAAATAAAATGAATGACAGTAACTCTTAAGTCAAAAAGGTGACAATTCCTGTCACCATCTGCACTAAAAAATCAGCTTTTACACAGTGTGTACTACTTCTGCTGTGAAGATTGTTGCTGATACAGTATGCTAACACCTTTTGTGGTAGATGTCAGCATTTAGAAAGACAGATCCACAGAATGCTTCTGATACTGTGTTAAAACCAACCACAGCTACACTTTTCAGACTCAGTCACAGCATTAAATGTGAAGCTGTACTTGGCAGGAAAAACTGGAGCTTACTCAGAAGTAGAAGCGGAACATTGACATAGTGGTGCAAATAGCTTCAGGACAGAGGGTTGAGTGGGTAGCCAGGTGTAAAACACATGTGACTTTGATGGTGTGGACCTTGTGCTGTCTCCTACCAACAGTCAGGGTTTGCCCAAACTAAAGCCTGATTCATGGTCCTGCGGAGGCTTCACACAGAGCTTTCGCTGTAGCCTACGTAAGTGTTCTGAAGTTTATACTTGGGTGTTGGTGTGTGCGTCAACCCTTTGAGAGAATAGCAGGGCCGGCATGTGTGTGGTAGAGCGAGCGAGAGAGTGACAGCAATTAGCTTTGGAGCGAGTGCCGACTTTAGAGTCATACTGAGAGAAACAAAGGCCCTCCCCTGTGCTTTCCGACCATGGCGGCAAATCTGTAGCAGGAGAGAGAATCCTCTTCTTTATTTAGTGTTGTTCATGGAGAAGGAGAACCAGGAAATGAGTTGGGGGTAATGCAACGCTACCAAGCCACGGCCGAGTGATGTGCGTTGCTGTGACTTGTAGTTAAATGTTATTGAGAGAATCATAAATCACTCTTTCATCCTAGTATTTTCGCACCAATATTTTCCATGTGATGTTATTAAGGCTAGTAAAACATTTGGGTTAAAGGGCTATTTTAGCAATTTAGTATCATATTTCCCTAAACTTGGGAAATCAGTTAAAAATAGAATGGTCAACATATCCTGACTTTTTAATGATTTTTGGGGGGCTTTTCCACCTTTCTTTGATCGGACAGCTTGATGAGAAAGGGGGAAGACATGCAGGAAATTGTCAAAGGACAGAATTGAACCCTGGACCTCTGCGTCAAGACATAAATCTCTATGTACAGTAGATGTGTGCCTGCTCTACACACGGAGCCAACCCAGCCATAAACATAGAGTCAAGTTTCAGAAATGCTGGATTTCCCATAGAGCAACATAAAAACATTGTTCATCAGACCCTTACCTGGTAAACTGCCATGTCTTTCAAACACCACGCCCTTGTTTGTAAGACAGGTTTTCTGTTTTAAATGACCCCACTTCAAGTCGAGATATGGTATAGGTTGAGCTCCAGCTGGGTTCTACATTTCACATAATACATCTTGTTAGACTCTTTTTGCCTCCTGAATGCTCACTCCTTTTAAAGTCCCCACCACTAGTTCTTACCACAAGCTTCCTGTTAAAATAAAAAGTCAATTCTAAAACCAAGGTCACGAAAACCCTAATGACATCATCCCAAAAGACAATATACAATTGGTTTCACAGACTATTACTCCTCGTGAATGAATACATAAAAGTGTACGGTATGTGTAAAAAACTGAATGTTAAAAAACGTAACTTAAAAAATATCTAAAATGCCCCTAACCTTAACCAAGTTCTTTGAGTTTGTCTGAACATAACCATAAAAAAGCATCAATCATATTTCAGCTATTTCAAAAAAACAAATTAAACACTTTTACAGTGACCAGAGTTTCCTGCAGATCAATTAGTTGTATATGAACATTGGTTTATTTAGGACAGGGTTGCCTGCTAACATTTTCAGTAGGTCAGTGTTTCCATTTTAACATAAACATTGTGTAAAATCTAACAGATTGTCATGGCATGCTCCTCTGAGGATCAAGCCATTTCATTCTCCATGAACCACCCTCAGGCCAAAATATCACCTTTGTAAACCAGATAAGTTACAACGTAATATACACTGCAATGACATTTCTTTAGCACGTTTATGTATTGATGACTCCATGCCTTTAGGCTGGCATCTAGGGCACATTTAGACAGGAAAGTCTCTATATAATAGAAATAGAAATAGAAAAAGAAAAATCTTCAATGTTTCATCAAACTACTTACTGTGGGATATGATAAACAATACAGCCTCTCTGTGCTGATGGCTATAGCTTTAGATTTTTACTTTGAGTTAAGACTTTAATTTTAAATTACATAATGGTTGCAAACTAAACAAACAACAGCTGTAAGGAAAATGCATTGTATGGGAACAAACAGCAACGTTGTGTGATGTCTTTATACCGTAAAATCATATTTTCATCATTTAATTTAAAAAATGCACTGACAAAAATTACAATTATAATAAACAGTAGGATAGTCACTCTAAATCTTACCCTTCCGACAGGACTGTTCTCTTGATGCACACCTGAATTCTTCCTACTCCTATGTGAATGACTTCATACACCATCATTTGCTACTTTTACAGCAGTGATAATTAGAAACCTCCCAAGCTTAAATTGACAAGTCCAAATTTACAGTTTGAGAGCAACCAACAACAGTCTGAAAATTGGCATTCTGAAGTCTGGACCCCAGAGAGAGGTGCTAACCCATTTGTGACTCTACAAGGCATGTGGAAGGGTTCCAAGTATTTGACGTTTGCCTTATCAGTCCTAACCATACTTGGAATGTTAAGTCTCTCGTCCTGGGAAACTGGGACAAGAGAATTTTTATGTAAACCAAAAGATACTTTCTGTAAATGGTGATGGGAAAACATAAATAAAAAATAAACATATCTTTACACGCTCCTTGCAAACACATTGTTTTACTGCTTTTTCCTGTAGGTGAATGCCTATAGCAGCTTATTGTTGCTAAATCTGGATCTTAAATAGCAGCTGTATTTGGCTCCATAGACCTGCTCCCACGGATGTGTCATTTCTCCACATAGTTGAACACACGGCTCATGTGAATTGCTTTGCAGAATAAATTGACTTCAGATGAATCATAGAATGGAGACCATACTTTTAATTATCAACCAGATTAAAACATGATAACATCAAAATGCGAACGTGAGCTCTGCAGGAGTCATTCAAAAGCATTGACAGATATTTGCAAAAATTAATCCAGCTACTTACATGGTGGGCCCTTTGTATAACTTTACCAAAGTAAACATGGTCAGACAAACAGTCAAACAGTGGGTCCAACAAAAAAAGGCACACTGCAAAATGAGTAGGGAAAGCAGTTGCTAAACTGAATAAGCCTAATACATACAAAAATCTAACATTTTTGGAGCGTGAAACAGTACAGTTATCCAAGCAGCCAATCATATGCCAGAATTACTGCACAGAGCTGCAGCAACAGGCCAGCACCGGCCACCCGGTGAGATAAGGTTGGTGTCCAAAATTTCTGTTGAGCATGGCTTTCTTCAAAGAGCCTATTTTTGCTTTATTGTCCCATTTTGGTGTACCATAATGAGTGTGTCTCAAATTATAACCATGGCCCAAAATACTTGAGTTTGTCCTCTTAAGAGAAGTATTGTTTTCTAATACAAATTATTCCTAATATTTTATACTCTGCTGTTTTTCTGAGAGTGGTTATGTCCCTGTCAATGAAACTCTACACTCTCAGCAGATGTTTCAAAGTAAAAGCCTACCGGAAATGGGATAGACCGTGCCCTTAAAGCCACTGGGAGGCTCTTTATGTAAAACATCAGTGCAGGAAGTGTCGAGTTTGATTGACGGTAACTTAACAGTGATCAAAGTAAAGTAAAGCCGTTGGCAATAATTGAAGTATTTTAATTGTTTAATTGTAAGAAAAGAGAGACTTTGAGCAGCAGTTTGGTGTTTGTTGTACTGATGTACTTTATGCTGTAAAATTAAATTACACTGAATTTATCAAGACAGAGTAGACACGGGTAAAATCTCGAGTTTGAGCAAATAAAATGTAAGCATTTTAATAAACAGGTAGACTCCTTACTTAAATAATTTATGACAAACTTACAAAACTAGAAATAAAGGCATGTCAATAATATAAGACTGCTCAAATCTGCAGTAGAGGTAAATAAAGACAACTATTTGAGCATTACCTCTAATCCAGACACAGAAAAGCAATGCTGAATAAATCTATATAATATTGGCAAACAAGAAAACAAATCTGATGGTATGCGGTTGAAAATAGACAATGACAGGATTCGTACAACCCTGGTGTCACAGTGATGGATTAGCATAACCCCTGGCGCTCCAAACACAATAGGTGAAATAATATATTTTCCCAACAGAAGGGATTACATGCAGGATGCACCAGAAGCAGACTGACAGTGAAATAATGTACTGCAAACTAACAATGGGGTTGGAGTGAATTCAACCGTGAGTTTTCTCATTTATTCAACTTTTTTTTTTTTTAGGTTCTTTGACCAAACAGCCTAACCAAGCTGTTAGCTAACCTTTCACAAGATAATCGTGTAACAATGGTGCGTTTGGTTCTTTTATTGTGACACATTTCCATTCAGTGTCAAGGAGTGTACTATACTTTTGACATCGTTTGTATACACAATAATCTTTCTCAGGCAGATCTTCATTGATCAACACATCCTCACTCCCATCATATATTATACATATCATATATATCACATATAAATGCACAATATCTAAATTGGTCAGGACTATTGGCATCACTTTTGACGCATTTAGGTTAAGGAAAAGATTGTGGATGGGCTTATAAAAGGTACGTTTCCATGACACACGGGCCAAGAGCGGGACTGTTGGGTTTAGGTAATGAAGAATGAGACAGTTGGGTTTAGGAAAAGAAGAATAGGACAGTTAGTTTTAGGAAACGTGACACACGGTAAACAAAACCCTGGACTCTGGGGTGAAAGTCCTCTGTTGTTTGACACAACCACCTCCCTACGTGGACATTCTGGCTTTAAAGGTCCCATGACATGGTGCTTTTTGGATCTTTTTATATAGGCCTTAGTGGTCCCCTAAAACTGTATCTGAAGTCTCTTTTATATAGACCTTAGTGGTCCCTAATACTGTATCTGAAGTCTCTTTTATATAGACCTTAGTCCCCTAATACTGTATCTGAAGTCTCTTTTATATAGACCTTAGTGGTCCTCTAGTACTGTATCTGAAGTCTCTTTAATATAGACCTTAGTGGTCCCCTACTACTGTATCTGAAGTCTCTTTTATATAGACCTTAGTGGTCCCCTATTACTGTATCTGAAGTCTCTTTTATATAGACCTTAGTGGTCCCCTACTACTGTATCTGGAGTCTCTTTTATATAGACCTTAGTGGTCCCCTAGTACTGTATCTGAAGTCTCTTTAATATAGACCTTAGTGGTCCCCTAATACTGTATCTGGAGTATCTTTTGTATAGACCTTAGTGGTCCCCTAATACTGTATCTGAAGTGTCTTTTATATAGACCTTAGTGGTCCCCTAATACTGTATCTGAAGAGCCAGGGTGGGGGGGTGGAAGGTGGGGATGTAGCCTTGACCAACTGCCACTTTGCTCGTGTGAAAGCCATGATGTCTCTCTCTCATGAGTGGGCCAAATTCTCTGGATAAGAAGAGAAAGGGGAGGTAACCTTGCCCCTTATGACCTCATAAGAAGCAAGATTCCAGATCGGCCAATCTGAGCTTTCATTTTCTCAAAGGCAGAGCAGGATACCCAGGGCTCGGTTTACACCTATCACCATTTCTAGCCACTGGGGGACCATTGGCAGGCTGGGGGAACTCATATTAATGTTAAATAACCTCATAAAGTGAAATCGTCATGCCATGGGACCTTTAATACTACTCACTACCACTTTTTGCTCTTAATACTACAGTACGTCATCTTCAAGTGCTATTTAGCTGCTGCTCTGCCCGATGTAGTCCACACACACGCTGAAGGTTTGTGAGGTTGCCACAGGTGGTTGGTGAAGCCAAGGGACCACAGCTTTCAAGCACAGCATGTGTGCTAATAAGTGGTGGAATTTAACTAAGTACATTTACTCAAGTATTGTACTTAAGTAAAAATTTGAGGTACTTGTACTGTACTTCTACCCCACTACATTTCAGAGAGAAATATTGTTCTTTTTACTCCACTGCAATATACTGACAGCCTTAGTTGCTTGTTAATTTACACATTAAGATTGTTTTACGCAAAACACATGTAGTTTATGAAATATGATTTATTATAAATTAAACTGCCCAACAATAGATAAGCCTATAAGTGCACACAGGACTCACAGAACTGTTTGGATCGTTTCCAATGAGTTTTTTCTGCATTGCGTACTTTTACTTTTAATACTTTAAGTACATTTTCCTGATGATACTAACATACTTTGGCTTAAGTAACATTTTGAATGCAGGACTTTGACTTGTCACAGAGTAATTTTACAGTGTGGTATTAGTACTTTTAGATCGTAGTTTCTGTCGCCCCCATGAGGAATTCTAAGTAATGACAACAACACTGTTGGCGCATCCACATGATAAAGCCTTCCATTATCACACAGCTACTGATAGCCAAGAAGTACACAGAGGATTACAAAAAACACGATGGACTCTTCAGAAGAAGTAATTATCCTCACTAGAGCGTCTGTGTAGGAAAGTCACCGGACGCCACAATCTTCTGAACATATACTGCCATACTGTGAAACACAGAGAGAGTTGTGTGGAGCCGACAGTCTTAATTAGCTTTGTAGATGTTCATTAATATCAAAAAGTTAAGCATTAAAGCTTTGAGTAAAAGATCTGAACACTGTTGCTAATTATACCCTCCTGATAATATTATGCATTTATATGCCTTTTTTATACGACTCATAGTCTGGAATAATTGAATAGGTATTAATTAATTAAAGAAGACTTGGTCCACATGAATTTGGCCCAGTTGTCAATAGGAGATCTCGTTTCTTTTTTTGCCCCATTAGGATTTTTGAAATGCATTGGAACTCTTCTTTCTCCTTTTTTTTTTAAATTCATTTATATTTATACATTTTCCTGAGGAGATATGTCTGTTTTCTGTTCATGCGTGTAGTGTTTAAAATGTGATGGGACTGCTGGTGATGTTAGCCTGCAAGCATCCTGTCTTGTTAGCAAAGCCTTCAGTAACATTGACTCAAACATAGAGTAGCTCAGGTAAAAGAGGAGGTAGCTATTTTTTTAATGCCATTTCAAATCCCAGTTGTCTTGCTATTTCCACAAAAACCAACACAACTCAGTTTAAAGTGTAAAGCAGCCATGTTAGCCTGGTATCTTAGTAAACTAGGTCACTAGCCTGCTGACCGTCTTTGCTCATGAATCCATCCATAATCATAAATCAATGCCCTGTCTTTTTCACTTATTTCAATTGAACTCAACTAACAGGGTTATTTTCTGCCTCCACTGCAGCTGTTCTCCACACACACTTTGTCATAAAGGATTTAACAGTCACACATCTCTGTATATCAGTGATACAGTAACTATCCTTGAAACACTTTGGTGCGTTCAACAGCAGCCTCTCCCACGCTGCTATGTCATCAGACGTTGGGTCCTTTGCTGTAATGTTCCCTGACGTTGTACATCTGATAACACATGGACATATCACAAACCCCTGGAAGCCCTGGGTTGCCCCGTTTACCAGGATCTCCTGGTGGTCCTGGTTTTCCAGGAATTCCCTGGTTTCCTGGATGGCCGATTCCATCAAAGCCACGAGGACCCTGAATCCCTACAGAGACAAAAAAGACAAAATAATTATAGGAAAATAAGTTAGAACACAGCTGTTACTGGTATTTCTGCCTCATTTATGCCAAGAACGGTCCATAAAAATTTGATCATAATTCTTGTTCTATGGACTATAAATAGCACACCCAGGTTCATAAATTACATTGTCTCATGAATTAATAAGCTATTATAGCTTCCAGAGAAATACAGCACTCACTATCTGTTACTTGCCCTCACAGCTCCCTCACCCCACCTACCGAGCTGTCACTAAAAGTACTCGCTGAAAATTTAGTACCAACAGAGTCCACCCACATATTTATTTGTTAAAAATGTAACACTACAAGCAGCCTTGATGCATTTTCGTTAAAAATGCACAGGTCTGAAAGGCCAGATGTCAGAACACCGTGGTTAGGTTTCTGAAATAGCTTAATGGGTGAAGACATTTAAAAAAAAAACAAAAAAAACAGGCTGCTAGATAGGCTTTTTACATACCTGGCTGTCCAGGGGGCCCAGGAGGTCCATGGTAACCTTCTCCTTTGCTGCCTTTGAGCCCTCTCGGTCCTGTGTCACCTGGGGACATAATATGTCTGCTTTAAAAAATAGCATTAGAGCTTTTATAAATGAGCTGTCGGATTTTGAGCTGCAGGGGCTGTGTTCATTCTAAAGCACCTGTGTCCAGTCTGTCTGTTGAACAGGCCGCAGGCTTTCATTGCAAGTTAACTTTACAGCTATTTATCTTGCCAATTCTGCTCTTTCTTTTTTGACAATCTGGATATATTTAATTAAATTAATGAAAACACTTTATAGCGTTTTGGGTACCATTTACATCCATTGGGTAGCATTTATCTACAGTAGCTTCAGTGCAGAGTCCGTATGGCACAAAATGAAGCATTAGACAGGATTTCAACAGGTTTAGTTTAACATCGCTATTTAAATCATTTAAAGGAAACTACAGCCTTGGGAGTCGTTGGTGTAGATTTAAGAAGTGTGAAACCATAAATGGTACAAAATTCTCTGCAAGACATATAGTAACAAGACTATGGATGTTTTCACACCTGTAGTCCGTTTGCTTTGGTCCAAATCAGTTAGTGAGTTAGTAAACTCGGTTTGGCTTCACACCTGGAAAAATCCAAGCGTACCAAATTGCGTCATTACAAATCACGCAAAAACGTCCAGCCCTCCTAATGGTTGGATATGTCTGGGGGTGGGACCAAGAAAGTAAATACAGGAAGAAGGTCCTGTTCAGGTCTAATGGTCAAACCAACTCATTTCATTAAAATGATCAGACATTGTTTTGTAAGAGACATTAATTCATCTGCTCTGGACACAGAGACTTCGCTCTGCTCTGCTGGTGGCAGTCTCATATTTAGCAGCAGCAGGTTTGACCACGGAGATACGAGTGATGGACGGCGAGCTTGACTACAGTCTAGTTCTGTGATAGAAACACTGTAAGCTGCTAGAGTTGGGTGCTCTGCCTCATCACAGATTTCTCAACAGATGATGTTGTTTGATCAGGGCCTGAAGTTAACTTTTTTTAAACCATCTGCTTCTTTTTTTCCCTCATAAAGGTGAAAAACAGGAATTGCTGTGTCTCTACGATCCTATCCTGTCCTATTCACGGTAGCCTACTCGTGGACATTCCACCGTCATCCCGTGCCGTAGTAGGGGGGGCCGCTTTAATAATCCAGCATGAAGGCATAATTTTCTATCCTACACATTCATATAGTTTGAGAAGGTACTTCTTGGACTTTAACTTATCATTGAACCTACAATAATGTAGCTGTCCTCAGTTTAGGTCATCCTGTACATCTCATCTGCGGTTTTTCCTGCATCCACCGTGTGTGATCGTGTGCGTTTATGTGTGTGTGTGTGTGTGTGTGTGTGGGTGTGTGTGTGTGTGCGTGCGTGCGCCAGTTGAGGGGGGAACATGGCAGCAGCCCCTCCCGCTGCAGTGAGCCAACAGCATTGAAACAGCAGCAAGTTTCAGCAACTTTATAGTGAAAAAAGTTTACATACAGCGTACATTGATGTTAAAAAGTGTTCATGTTGGCAGGACGTCTTTTGCTGTACATTTTGTTGGTTAATGTGAGATGTTTGAGTCACATGTGTCCCGTCTTTAAATCAGAAACCAGGAACTTAATGTGACCCGTTCTCACTCCCGCTTGGTCAGTGTCTGCACGTGGGACTGCTGGGATTGTTGCGAGTAATCAAAAAGGTGGTCGGGTGTTAATTTCTGCCGATATGGCAGGTAGATTGACAGTGTTACCCGCCCATTGCAAAATTCACTTGCATTTGGCGGATGAGCGGGTGTTACAGTTTTTTGGGATTGCTTACACACTAAAGTTAAAAGTAGTACACTATTAGCAAAACCTTACACTCAAGAAGCAAAACATCAGCCCATATTTGCACAATTATAAGCACATTGTCAACCTCACACTTGTTGCAAACCTCTACACACAGTGATTTGCAAAACACTAAACACACTTAACATACATTACACACAAAAATCTATTATGAAGTCACTTCCTTGCAATACCAAAGCACTGACTGTCAAATTACCGCACCTTCCAATTGATTCAACACAGTCATCAGGTGTGCAAACACTTGTTTGCTTAATTGTAGACACACCAATCAGGTGTATAAGCACTATAAAAAGCAGCAGGTGAGTTCATCGGTCTTCAAGCACAATGGAAAGAGTCAGAGAAATAGTAAGACGAGGTGGAGGACGAGGTGGAGGACGAGGTGGAGGAGAAGGAGGAGGACAAGGACAAGGAGGAGGACGACAAGGAGGAAGAGAAGGACAAGGAGGAAGAGGAGGAAGGGGAGGAAGGGGAATCAACAGAGGAGGAATCAACGGAAGAGGAAGAGATGGAGGCCATGCTGGAGGTAGAGGAAGAGGAAGAGGAAGACAAGAAGGTGCTCAAAGAGGACTGAATCTGACAAATGAGATCCGCGCAACACTGGTTGACCACGTTGTCAACCCCGGCCTGACACTGAGGGAGGCTGGACTGCGAGTACAGCCAAATCTAAGCCGATACACAGTGGCAAGTGTGATAAGAACATTGCGACTGGAAAATAGGTATTGTAAAAATTCATCATATCAAAAAACATCTGCACGGTTTCAGCAACTGCTTACAGTACTGTATTCTATGCACTATCAGCACTTCTGTTACCTTTTCCTGTGAAATTACTGTACTAATGTTTACTGTTTTTTTCTCTACTAGGATTGAGGGTCAGGAACGACGAGGGGGAAGGCCTCCTATGTTCACAGAACAGCAAGAGAGGGAGATAGTAAACATGGTTTTGGCCAACAATGCTATAACCCTCAATCAGCTCCAAGCTAACATTGTCAATAACCACGTCGGTTTCAACAATATCCATCAGGTCTCAACATCAACCACTGACACGCATCCTAATAAAAAACCATGTTCAAATGAAGCAAATTTATCGAGTGCCTTTCGAGCGCAATTCCGAAAGGGTGAAACGACTGCGGCATGATTATGCAGAGGTATGTTTCACCTAAGCATTGTGATCTTGCTACTGTCTCATAATCTTTACTGTACTGTAATATGTATACTAGATCTACACTGAACACAATTTTGCCTGACACTGTTCTTCAGAGAGTTTTACAAATGGATGGAGAGGAGATCCAGCATGAGTTCATTTACGTAGATGAGGCTGGGTTCAACCTGACGAGAACACGAAGGAGGGGAAGAAACATCATTGGCCACAGGGCTATAGTCAATGTCCCAGGGCAACGTGGGGGTAATATAACACTCTGTGCAGCCATTACACAGAATGGGGTCCTCCACCACCATGCCCATATGGGCCCTTACAACACAGCACTCATACTTACATTCTTGGACCAATTGCACAACATAACAGCAGCAAATCAAATCGATCATATGCAATACATTGTTGTCTGGGACAATGTGTCTTTCCACGGCTCTGCTCTGGTTCAGAACTGGTTTCAGCAACATCCACCTTTCACCATTCTATATCTTCCACCATACTCTCCATTTCTCAACCCTATAGAAGAGTTTTTTCTCGGCATGGCGGTGGAAGGTATATGATCTCCGTCTCCAGGCTGAGGTACCCCTCATCCAAGCCATGGAGGAGGCCTGTGACCAGATGGAGGTAGCAGCAATGCAAGGATGGATTCGTCATTCAAGACGTTTCTTTCCAAGGTGTCTTGCTAATGACAACATTGCCTGCGATGTTGATGAAATTCTCTGGACAGATCCAGCTAGGCGAAGAGACAATGTCTAGTTTTTGTTTTGTTTTGTTTTTTACAGTAAACTTACAGTACAATACGTAAAGTGACATTTTGTTACAGTATTATGAATCTCCATGTCAACATTTTGGGCGTGTTGAGAAACAAATGAGTTTCTTCAGTCTGCAACATTGGTCTTGTGTAGTGTTTGGTGAATTTACATTATATTTGTACTTTGTTGATGGTAGCCAACTCTAACCATAGGGAAGTAGAAGTGCTAAAAGTGTTTTAGGTTTATCACAGCAGAGTGTAACTCGTGCAAACAGAGTATAGTAGTGTGAAACGTGTGTGTTTCATATGGTAACAAAGTGTGGTTTTTAAACAGAAGTGTATAGTTTTTACAAGAGTGTTTAATTATGCAAAGGATCTGTAGTGTTTTGCTAATTGGGAGTGTGGTTGTGCTAATTGTGTGTAGTGTTTTGAAAACACGGGCCCTGTTTTGAAAATCGTGCTTAAGCAATCCAAAAAAACTGTAATTTCAGGCCCTGCGTTTGAGAACAGATCACGTTCTCACCACAAACGAACCGGTTTGGTTTCTGGTCCACTTCAGCTCTGATGGGGCCTCAGGGCTACAATACAAACGCAAAAGGGGGTTGTGTTAATGTAACAGAGTTAAAAATGTAGTGTATTGTTATGTATGATTTTCACCAAAATGAAAAAGCCTTGTTTATTGGAAGTGAATGGGAGCCAATCTGCTGCATGTGCAGTAGTCTCGCGTTGCTTCCTTACCCAATCAGAGAAGCTGTACACTTTTGATCTGGTAGGTTTAGTGTACAAAGTACTCCACGCAGTATATCAGTTTTCAAAAAGTAAAGTAAATTGGTGTTTAGTTGATAACTTTAAGGTAACTCATGTGTTATATTGTTTCCATGCACTGCAACGATCGTACTCTACTGTTTTGACAGAAAGTTTGTTAATGGTTTCTTCATACTGAGGTCAAAGTGGCTAGCTGCAAACCCCACTAGCCCCATCCATGCTTTTGATGTACAGTTTCATCTAGCATGCACGGATGGAATTGTTTAGCTAAACATGCATTGGAAGGAATATTACTCTGTGTATTTAATGTGTGGTAACATTCTGCCTGTCGTGCCTTGCTTGCTAGCAAGCACTGATAGTGCACATTGGGATATTGACGTAGTACATGTAGCCTATGTAACACAACGCATTCTTTATATTTTGCTTGTGCAGATGCTGTACATGTGTACACCAAAGCCTGAAGAGAATGTTTTGATTTATTTTTCAAAGGTATGTGGCTCCATAATGTAATTAGGTTTTAATGAAGTGCTGTAACTTTATGCACTTAGGCTACAGTTTTGCCCATTCTACATGGGAAGTTAAAAGTTAGAATTCAGATAATAATTTTGTATGCATTTTCTATTACTGAAAGAGTAATTAGCAGAGGAGCTGTATATGTTTGATATGATGCTGTACATGTGTACACCCAAGCCTGAAGGCACTGTTTTGATTTACTTTCCAAAGGAATATAGAAGGAAGAAAAATTCTACATTTCGGCTTTGTTCCCCTGATGCTTGACCACCATTACATTCCCAATGCACAGATAAAGAGAACTGCAACTTGAACAGCCCACCTCCCGAGTACGTCTTACAACGGTTCATTCCAGAGGGGTCTGAGTCCCATTGGAGTGTTCACATATGCACAAAAAATGCTGACTTATAGGTATGAGTTCTTTTGAAGGGCTGAATTGGACCAACTGTAAAACCCCTAAGAGTCTACCACCAGTCTACCAGAGGTTTACCATGTTCACCATCTTAATTTAGCGTGTAAGCATGATGGGAATGTCATTGGGTTTTGTTGAGTTATTGTTAAGTAATGAACCCATTTACAGTCAGGTCCATAAATATTGGGACATCAACACAATTCCATCTTTTTGGCTCTATACACACCACCACAATGGATTTGAAATGAAACAAACAAGATGTGCTTTATCTGCAGACTTTCAGCTTTAATTAGAGGGTATTTACATCCAAATCAGATGAACGGTGTAGGAATTACAACAGTTTGTTTATGTGCCTGCCACTTTTTAAGGGACCAAAAGTAATGGGACAGTTTAAAAATCATAAATCAACTTTCACTTTTTAATACTTGGTTGCAAATCCTTTGCAGTCAATTACAGCTGAAGTCTGGAACGCATAGACATCACCAGACGCTGGATTTCATCCCTGGTGATGCTCTGCCACGCCTCTACTGCAACGGTCTTCAGTTCCTGCTTGTTCTTGGGGCATTTTCCCTTCAGTTTTGTCTTCAGCAAGTGAAATGCATGCTCAATCGGATTCAGGTCAGGTGATTGACTTGGCCATTGCATAACATTCCATTTCTTTCCCTTAAAAAACTCTTTGGTTGCTTTCGCAGTATGCTTTGGGTCATTGTCCAGCTGCACTGTGAAGCGCCGTCCAATGAGTTCTGAAGCATTTGGCTGAATATGAGCGGATAATATTGCCCGAAACACTTCAGAATTCATCCTGCTGCTTTTGTCAGCAGTCACATCATCAATAAATACAAGAGAACCAGTTCCATTGGCAGCCATACATGCCCACGCCATGACACTACCACCACCATGCTTCACTGATGAGGTGGTATGCTTTGGATCATGAGCAGTTTCTTTCCTTCTCCACACTCTTCTCTTTCCATCACTCTGGTACAAGTTGATCTTGGTCTCATCTGTCTAAAGGATGTTGTTCCAGAACTGTGAAGGCTTTTTTAGATGTTGTTTGGCAAACTCTAATCTGGCCTTCCGGTTTTTGAGGCTCACCAATGGTTTACATCTTGTGGTAAACCCTCTGGATTTACTCTGGTGAAGTCTTCTCTTGATTGTTGACTTTGACACACATACACCTACCTCCTGGAGAGTCTTCTTGATCTGGCCAACTGTTGTGAAGGGTGTTTTCTTCACCAGGGAAAGAATTCTTCGGTCATCCACCACAGTGGTTTTCCGTGGTCTTCCGGGTCTTTTGGTGTTGCTGAGCTCACCGGTGCGTTCTTTCTTTTTAAGAATGTTCCAAACAGTTGATTTGGCCACACCTAATGTTTTAGCTATCTCTCTGATGGGTTTGTTTTGATATTTCAGCCTAATGATGGCTTGCTTCACTGATAGAGACAGCTCTTTAGATCTCATATTGAGAGTTGACAGCAACAGATTCCAAATGAAAATAGCAGACTTGAAATGAACTGTGGACCTTTTATCTGCTCCTTGTAAATGGGATAAACACACACCTGGCCATGGAACAGCTGAGCAGCCAATTGTCCCATTACTTTTGGTCCCTTAAAAAGTGGCAGGCACATATACAAACTGTTGTAATTCATACACCGTTCATCTGATTTGGATGTAAATACCCTCAAATTAAGCTGAAAGTCTGCAGATAAAGCACATCTTGTTTGTTTCATTTCAAATCCATTGTGGTGGTGTATAGAGCCAAAGAGATTGGAATTGGGTTGATGTCCCAATATTTATGGACCTGACTGTAAATACTGATGAGGGCTCTGGATGAACAAGTATGTCATCCCCAAAGTGATTACAATACATCCTGAGGGAAGATGAATACCTGTACCAAATCTCATGGTAAGACCCTTTCACTAAAAACTGAAAATATCAACCTCTTCGTGGTGCTGGATCTCTGAAGTCATGAGGATTCATCCTCTGGGAACCATGAATATCTGTACAAAGGTGTGCCAATCCATCTACTAGATGCTGATACATTTTACTGAATAAGTGAAAACCTTGAACTGCTGGTGGCACTAAGGGAAAATTCAGGTACCAAGGTCAGTAGGGTTAATCTTCTGGGCTGAGGGGTTGTCATGGCTAGAAACCTCTATATGCAGATGCCAGTAGGCTGCTGTTAGTATGGTGCCATTTCCAGCCGCATAAGAATTTGAACCTAAATCTGTTTATTGTGTGGCTCATAAAGAATCAAATCACACTGAAAAGTTTTAAATGAATTCTAATAAAACTCTCGTTTCCAAGTCCAGCTTGTAGTCTTTTCAGCCAAGCCTGGAACTTGTTGCTGTGAAAATAGTGTACTTCAGTGGAGTGGTACAGTTTGGCATCTTTCACAGCTGATTAGCCACTTCATCTTGAAGGGGTAATAAATCAAAGACAGCTCATTGAGGTGGGTTTGTATTCAGTATTTGTTGTCTTTTGCTCTGCTGACTTTCACTGATGTTCACTTGTTTAATGATCTTGTTTTATGGGGTACAGTGAACATCAACATATCCAATTTGTTAGCTTGTTGACACTGTTTTGATTTTAATCGTTGATGAAAGCAACAGTAAATTTTGTCCTAGCTCTTCTTCATGAAATTGTGTTATTTATTGCCTTGTTTTCATCAATGTAAAGAGACTGATGGAAAGATATTTTTCACCGTCTTATCCAGAGTGTCAGACACCACTGGCTTAACAAGGAACATTGAATACCGATTACATAAATCGTAAGTCATAACGTATTGATTATTCCCTTAAAAGAGGATGGGTCATATCACCTTTGAGGCCTGCAGGGCCCTGCATTCCAGAAGGTCCTGGGTAACCGGGAGTGCCACTCCTGCCAGGGTAGCCTGGAGTGCCCATGGAGCCTTTGGGTCCTGAGGCTCCTGGCTCGCCTGCGGGTCCCTTCAAGCTCTGGCATGGTTCACACCTAGCTGGGGGGGCCAGGGTCTGGAGTAGTGCTGGGAGTTGATCTGCAGTGCACAGCCATAATGTGCTGAGTAATCCATTTGGATATAGAATATTATGTCAAAACTGAGAGTCTGACCACATAATTCTGTAGACCTAGTCTGACTCAACGATGTACATGTTGGAATAAAGCCTGATATCCGTTCCCTCCACTCTTGTAATATCCGCTATCTGGGCTTGGTGCCATCCCCACGATGGTTGGGATTGATTTAAGAAAGACAAACAAGCCAGAATGTTTTCTCCTATGTAAGAATAAATAGGCGGTGTAGCGTGACATTACTCCAGGGCTGAAACAGTGTTGTGGAGGTCTGGCAATGCGAGACTACTGTAAATATAATCACGCTTTGCCAGACCATCCACACATTGCAGAGCAGAGGAGCATCTGGATACTCCACACAGCATTCTGGGATGGGAGAAAAATGTGCCCTGGTATGTTGGCATGTCTTTAAACCAAGTTTGTACCTTGTAAGGTACATCCTATACATAGTAGTCTTGGGCAGCCTGTGTACTCCATCTAGCCTCTTGCATCCAAATGTAAATGATATTTCTCAAAACCCAAATCTCCCTAAATAGAAATTCCAACTTAACTGAATACATGGACCTGAATACATGATTTTAAGATGTGTGTATACATGCCCCAAAGCATTTAATCAGAATATGACTTGCGCAAAGTGATTCCACCCGCTGTGATGCATCTAATTTGCTGGAAATATGACATAAGAAAAGTAGGGCCACAGACCCATTTTGTTTTGTTACCGCCAAGTTTTAGTCCTTCCCGGTCGCAACGTCAGCTAATGTTACCCCTATGTGGGGCAAACATGCACAGAATGATTAGGCATTAATATTTTCCTATTTAGCAGGTTATCAAAGGTTTACACCACCCCTGTCAACTCAATTGTCGAAAAGGGCCTGATAAGGCCAGTCTCTTCCTATTGAATAGGTTACATGAGGCATTTTTATGCTGAGTAGGCTATTATTCTGATTAGTGGAATATTAGGGTCTATGTAAATACAGCTACTGTCGGGAGTAGCTATGATTAATGGATAAAGGTGATGGAAGCAAGGAGGCATGTTGAAATAGAAAGCAACCATAGTTTGCTTGATTTGCTTTGGGCTGAGGCCAAAGACTGTGGAATGTACCCACTTAATGACTTTCACATTCTCGTCAACAAAGTTAAAAATGAACCATTATATGTTGGGTATTTAACGTTGTGCTACTTTTTACCGAGAGTTCACCAAATACCCCAGTGTGACCCAATGTGTTGTGATCAGTGCAAATCAAACAAAAGAATTACGTGAAATGTGCAACTTAGATCTGAGATAACTATTGTTGTGTTGGTGTGTGCTGGGAGTGAATTTTGGGCTTTCGTAACAGACTTCCACAAAGTGACATAAAAACAAACAGGTACTTACTACGCAGAACATCTGTGCAGAGCTTTAGAAGATGTTCATCTGAAGGAGGCTTGCCCTGCAACACACAATTAAACTTTGATTCAGCTGAATCCACTGTGGGACTGAGATTGAGTGTGTGTGGAAATTTCCAGGACCTTCTCAACGCTCCACTCTCTGTCTTCACATAGACCACACACACTGACACCAACACTCCCATTACTCCCAAACATAACTCCCCCAATCCAGGCAGGAAATCACTGACTGTTTCTTTCAGCCCATATTTCTTTCTTTTCTTCTTTTTTTATATGCCAGAGAAGAGCGTCAGGACGAGATATACTCACAGGTTTCCCAGGATATCCTGGTTGGCCTGGTTGGCCTGGAAACCCGTCATGACCAGGAAATCCCCTGGGGCCAACAGCACCCATGTGGCCCATGTCCCCTTTCTTTCCTTCAGGCCCCCTGTGGCCAACGTCACCTATCACTCCTGTCTGAAGGAGCAGGAGGGAGGACAGAAAGGTTTAGGTTACAAAAGAAAAAAGGTGAAATTAAAATTTATTTTGTAATATGTTGTCTCATGCATAAAAATGAATTGACTGTTCTCTGAACATTGTCCATCAACACTGCCCAAACATTGCTTAACAACCATAACTAGGCTGGTGTGTTCTTTATTTCCATGTCTTCTACATGGATCATCATGAGTTTATGAACCAGGCTCCTAACATAGCCAAATGTATATTAAACCCTTGTGTTGTCCTCCCAAGTCAAAAACGGACAAAAGGTTGACATTTTTGTCCCTTTTTAAGACTTTTTTTCACTAATTTTGCAATAATTTTTGGAATTCATGGTCAATAACCCTCATTTATACCTATTATTTGAGTTAAAAAAGCAGAAATTAGGAATTATTTTGACTAATAGTTAAGATCAGAGGAACACACAGATGAGTTTCATCAGGAATGAAAGTGATCAATTGTATATGCAAAGAGCGTTGTATGGAATCCAATCCATTTTTTGTGGGAATTTGGTTTCAAAGGAAACCCATATTTCAAATTTTTTAATGGGGTCAAATTTGACCCGAGGACAACAGGAGGGTTCAGACTCATATTACAGGGGTCTTGTTTCAAAAGAAGTCAGCTAAAAACATTGAAACACTGCGTGAAGCTAAGTTAGCTTAATTAGCCAGATAGCTAGAGTTGACCAAATCTGCCTGCGGCAGTCGTCATTTTAGCCGGCAAAAATCAACGGTCTCCAGCTAGAAATGAGAAGCTGCCTTTGTCGACCTGTCTAGAAACAAGCACCCATTGTTTAAAAAGTGAGTATTTTAAGCAGTAAATCTTCCACCTGATCTTTGCAAACTACATGTGCCATGTGAGAATGGGTAGGTGGACAGGTTTAAATGATAAAATTATATTTTTCATTTCAAAGTTTTCTAGTCTGTCATAGTTTTTTTTTGTTACTGATTAAAAATCATGCTAATACAGTGTGAACTTGTGTCAAATGATATCCTACAAATGGTAAAGCATTTGCACAACTGAGGAAGGCTACATCTCCATGAATTGGGATTCTGCAGACAGTACAGTAAGTGTTTGATATTTCAGATGTGTGTGCCTTTAGAAAACAGGGCTTTTGTTATGTATATTTTTGCCCAGGGGGCCAGGCTTGGAGGTATTGGCTCTGTAAGTCTTCTATAGCAGCCATGCAGGCTTGACAGGGCTTCTCACTGTGGTGCAGAATAAGACAGAATGGATTATATCTAATACCACAAGTCTAATTCGACAAACCTCTCCTTTCCTTCCCCTGGGTCCCACTTCACCCTGACGGAAGACAGAAAAGAGAACGGGGTGGGTGGGGAAGAAAAGAGAAGAGGGGGAAATAGAGAGATACAGTTACAAACTTCAGCTTACATATCAAAGGCTGAGTTAGCATGTCAGAGGAGCTATACTTGCTGCTCTGCATTGCTGATGCAGAACCATTCTCTTTTCTGTCAAAACCAGTGGCTTACAAAACATTTTAGATTGGTTATTGTAATGCATTCCCTAAAGTTTTAAAAATAAGGCTCTGGATGTGTTCTGCTTCCCTTTAAATACTTCCACTTTTTCATCCACTAGTTCCTCTTTACTGGTAAGTTATTTTAGCAATAGTGCTATAGGAAACAATAAACCAGCGTTCCCTCATTCTGCTTCAAGGAAGTTTTGTCAAGAAAACACATGATCATTGGGAATACTTTTCAAAGAATGTTAATGCCCACAGCACGCTGCTCTGCCCATAGCATGCTTAAAGGCCCCAATTGAACATGCAGACTCAGACACTGGAGATACAAAAGGATGCCATTTATTGGGAATTAAAACATGATGGCACCACCCCTCACTAGTCAAAAATGCAGAAGAAGCTTTGCGGTGCAACGTGGGGAAATTAACAAAGGTTCTGTGTAATGCAACTTTTCAATGAAGCACAGTTTTCTACTTCATCCACCTATTCAAAGAAAGTTAGAAGTAAAGAAGAAGAAAAAGCTAGGGGAAAAAAACACAGATTTTATTGTGCATCAGCTTCCCAGTTCTCTACGGATTTTAAGGAGCAACTAGGGCTTGAATGACAAAAACAATCCAAGGAAAAACCACAATAGTAGCAACATCACACACTAATTGGCCCTTTGGAACTCTGTAGGTAAATTACATGGTGGGTTGTTAATTAATGTTTATTTAGTTATCGTAGAATGCTTGAACATCTTTTTTGACTATCAGCAATAATCTGTCCAATATTCAATAAAGACTAAGTTTGGGGATGGATGGAGACACGGGATGCGGGAGGACAGTGGGAGGATGACGGCGGGAGGATGACAGTGGGAGGATGACGATGGGAGGATGACGGTGGGAGGATGAAGGTGGGAGGAGGACAGTGGGAGGATGAAGGTGGGGATGATGGAGACGATGGGCGGATGACGGGGATGCGTGGGAGGATGACGGTGGGAGGATGACAGTGGGAGGATGACAGTGGGAGGATGACGATGGGAGTATGAAGGTGGGAGGATGACGATGGGAGGATGACTCCCTTGGGGCGGCTGTGGCTCAGTGGTAGAGCGGTTGCCTGCCAATCGGAAGGTTGGTGGATCGATCCCCGCCCCTGCAGTCATTGTCGAAGTGTCCTTGGGCAAGACACTGAACCCCGAGTTGCCCCCGGTGCTGCGCATCGGAGTGTGAATGTCTATCTGATGAGCAGGTGGCACCTTGTACGGCAGCCCCGGCCACAGTGTATGAATGTGTGTAAATGGTGAATGTTTCCTGTAGATGTAAAAGCGCTTTGAGCAGTTGTTAAGACTGGAAAAGGCTTTATAAATACAGACAACATTTACATTATACATGACGAATGGGGAGGATGAAAGGTGGGGAGGATGGATCGATGGGAGGATGACGGTGGGAGGCTGTGGCGGTGGTTCTTGAGGGCCTGTAGACTCGTTTTCCTTGTCTGGCTAGTTCCCTCGGCGCCGCTCCGCTGGACCGTTCCCTGCAGCAGCAGGTGAAACTTGGGGTCACCAACTGTTTTTTTGGTGAGTTGGAACACCGAGATGGAGATGATGATCTTTGTTGAACTGAAGCAGTTTCTTTGCAAGCTTCTTCAGTGCTTCTTTTGAACTTAGGGATCGGTGTAAGTTTGTTCTAACATGGGCCCACGGGCAGCTTGTGTTAGAGAAGAAGGAATGTCCAATGGGTGTGGCAGTTAGTATTCAAGCAAGTCAGCAGAGCCGAGTATGACACGCAGGATGAAGTAAAAAAGAAGAGGAAGAAAGAGCATGCAAGACTGCTGTTGTCTTTTACTTAAAGGTCTTGGTCCAACGGCAGTGTCAAAAATGACCCTGGCCACCCTTCGTCTTAAATTTTCCTGGCATTAATTTTAAACTAATCTTTCCCTTTTTGATATTAAATATCCCTAGTTTCCATATCAAACTTTACCATTATTAAAACCTAGAGGTATTTAGCTGCATGATGAACACAAATATAGTTAACATTATTACTTACCATTAAAACACAATACAATAGTGTAAACAACAAACCATTGAAAAGCAATCACATTAGCAAGGATGAGGTCACATAATAAAGCATCAAAGCATTCTTTTTATGTGTAGAATGTATCAGAGCACACTCTTCTCACAGCAGGATATTGGTGAGACTCTCCTTTGCTGTTGTTTCAGTGTCCTTTGATCAGTGTCTTTAGATGTATATTAGACTTTCTAGTTGTGTCTACTGGTGCAGTTCCTGACTCTCCAGGACTGTGCCAGTATAAGCAGTCCTAAAGTGGAATTCCTGTCCTGGGGTTGTAACTAAGTTTAACTAGGAGTCTTACCAGAGTCCAGTTCTGGATGAGTTCAGAAACTCACCAAACATAATTTAAAGCTATTTATGCTTTAATGGTCCACATAAACAGCTTCCCAAGCTCTAGGCTCATGGGATGGCCTGCCTCTTTGGGTCACATGGACCCACACTGTGAAGTTGAATATCCACACTAATCACCAACAGCAGCAATTGTGTGCCTAAGTGTTCCCAGAGGCCTTATATCTCTTTGTTGGCCCAATTTCCCCTTTTGTGCCTTTAGTTGCTCTGTCATACTATTCAAGAAGTAACACTTTTCCCTTCAGTATCACTTTTCTGTGATTGTCTGCAACCCCCTGTCTACCCCCTGGTGAGTCTGAATTTTTCTGTGTATCATTAGAATGAACTGTCAACCTTGACTTTTTAGACAGCATGGATGATAAATCCTAGAGATGCTCAAATATGCTTAAATACTATTATCTTCAGTTACAATGCAACTGAGCAAACTCAATCTGCTGATGAGATTGCATTGCCATCTAACACTGCAAAACATGAGCCCACAGATGCAGCTAACATCAGGTTTGTTACAAAGACATTTCAATCTGTAATTATCTCCTAGCAACGCTCACATTGTAGTCTAAGGGCCTTTGCAAAAAACAGAGTTATGCACTGTAATCTGAACGACACTTTCCAGTAGAAGACAAGTGGTAATGACAAGGGAAACCAGGAAAACGGAAACACACCCTTTCCCGAACTGCATTACATTTCAGCAGTGACAAACTAGTGATTCACTGATGTATTTAGCCTCAAGAGTGTGTCACAAGGAGGATGGGCTGCTCTCAACCCTGTGGAATTACCGAGTGTGAACATTAAGCTGCATACTGAGAAATACAATCGTTTAATCTGTCTCAAGTGTCACAGACAGGACTACACAACTCTGTCTCCTCATGACGCAATATCGCTACTGCTGTGTGAAAACACAAAAACACACACACCTCTCTGGATTTACTGTCTAAACCCCATCTAGGGACGTGAAGATCGATGCCTCAGTAATCAATACTTATTGATCAATTCTTAAATGTTGCTCATTTGGCATCATTCCTGTCTGAAACGTGTAAATTACCAAGCTTGGCTTGAAAGCTGGAAATTGCAGATCACAGATCGATTCATACCATTATGTTTGCTCATTACCAATTATTGATGAGGATGGTAATCTCAACGTGGATGAACACGTTAAATCAATTATGCAATTTTGCTTCTCTCTCCTTATGAAGCCTTATCTTACCTCGTGAAATTATTCATGAAGAACTTTCTTTCTCGTCTTTCTACAGTTTACCCCTCTGAAAAGAACTCTTTTTTGGGGTTTTTTAAAATAGTGAGTGGTGGGAGGTATCGCACGAGAAATGGTGGGTGGTCAGCGAACCAGTTTTGTCCGGCGGCCTGCACGATGAACGCTCACGTTGCCATATACCAACGTCCCGGTTTTCCTGATGGTCGGCATCATTATTCTCGGTAGTGTGAGAATGTTGTGAAGTCTGTCAGAAAGTGAGAATAGTGCTGTTTTGTATGGTCCAAGGTGACATGACGGTGGAGGACAACATGCATACTGGAGATGGCAGAGCACACTGTGATGTTCCCACCACGTTGGCCAGGAACATTATGATGGCTCTGTGGCCAATGACGTTTCTCCCCCTTCTTCTGCTCTTTGCTAGGTTGAACAAAGCCTCATCTATAAAGATAAACTCATGTGGGATTGGCATGTGCATCCATTTCAGTACTCCCTGAAACACATACAATCTGTCAATATGGTGTTATCCAGTATACAGGGAAACACATGTTCCTCCACAATGGTGTCGTCTACTCAGTCCTTTTAGAAAAAACAAAATAAAGAATATATAGGGCTTGGACAATGCAGCCTAAATATTATTCTTTTCATAGTGCTAACATCCTGATTGGAGTGTTTACAATTAACCATGGGTGTTTGGCAAGGTGGCACATGTAATTAGTCATTTAGCTCATGTAGTGTCATTTTAAATGGCAGTGTTTTGAAATGGCAAACATGGACTTTATGTCAGATTGTTGTGTCTTATGCAGGAAACTGTGTTCAGTGCATTTAAAAAGTTGCCATTTTGAAATGAAAAAATGTGTGTAAAGCAGACAATGTGTTTAGACTTTCTGAGACTTGAGAGGAAGTTTGCTCTCTGTGGTGTCGTTTAAATAATTGTGCTGTGCATGTCATTTTAGTGTGTTAGCAATTGGAAAAAACTGTAGTATTCAAGCAAGTCAGCAGAGCCAAGTATGACAACAGGATGAAGTAAAAAAGAAGAGGAAGAAAGAGCATGCAAGACTGCTGTTGTCTTATACTTAAAGGTCTTGGTCCAACGGCAGTGTCAAAAATGACCATGGCCCCCTTCGTCTTAAATTTCCTGGCATAATTTTAAAATAATCTTTCTTTTGATATTAAATATCCTAGTTTCATATAAAACTTACCATTATTAAAACCTAGAGGTATTTAGCTGCATGATGAACATAAATTATACTTACCATTAAAAACACAACAATAGTGTAAGCATCAAACCATTGAAAAGCAATCACATTAGCAAGGATGAGGTCACATAATAAAGCATCAAAGCATTCTTTTATGTGTAGAATGTATCAGAGCACCCCTTCTCACAGCAGGATATTGGTGAGACTCTCCTTTGCTGTTGTTTCAGTGTCCTTTGATCAGTGTCTTTAGATGTATATTAGACTTTATAGTTGTGTCTACTGGTGCAGTTCCTGACTCTCCAGGACTGTGCCAGTATAAGCAGTCCTAAAGTGGAATTCCTGTCCTGGGGTTGTAACTAAGTTCAACTAGGAGTCTTACCAGAGTCCAGTTCTGGATGAGTTCAGAAACTCACCAAACATAATTTAAAGCTATTTATGCTTTAATGCTCCACATAAACAGCTTCCCAAGCTCTAGGCTCATGGGATGGCCTGCCTCTTTGGGTCACATGGACCCACACTGTGAAGTTGAATACCCACACTAATCACCAACAGCAGCAATTGTGTGCCTAAGTGTTCCCAGAGGCCTCTTTGTTGGCCCAATTTCCCTTTTGGGCCTTTAGTTGCTCTGTCATACTATTCAAGAAGTAACACTTTTCCCTTCAGTATCACTTTTCTGTGATTGTCTGCAACCCCCTGTCTACCCCCTGGTGAGTCTGAATTTTTCTGTGTATCATTAGAATGAACTGTCAACCTTGACTTTTTAGACAGCATGGATGATAAATCCTAGAGATACTCAAATATGCTTAAATACTATTATCTTCAGTTACAATGCAACTGAGCAAACTCAATCTGCTGATGAGATTGCATTGCCATCTAACACTGCAAAACATGAGCCCACAGATGCAGCTAACATCAGGTTTGTTACAAAGACATTTCAATCTGTAATTATCTCCTAGCAACGCTCACATTGTAGTCTAAGGGCCTTTGCAAAAAACAGAGTTATGCACTGTAATCTGAACGACACTTTCCAGTAGAAGACAAGTGGTAATGACAAGGGAAACCAGGAAAACGGAACACACCCTTTCCCGAACTGCATTACATTTCAGCAGTGACAAACTAGTGATTCACTGATGTATTTAGCCTCAAGAGTGTGTCACAAGGGGGATGGGCTGCTCTCAACCCTGTGGAATTACCGAGTGTGAACATTAAGCTGCATACTGAGAAATACAATCGTTTAATCTGTCTCAAGTGTCACAGACAGGACTACACAACTCTGTCTCCTCATGACGCAATATCGCTACTGCTGTGTGAAAACACAAAAACACACACACCTCTCTGGATTTACTGTCTAAACCCCATCTAGGGACGTGAAGATCGATGCTCAGTAATCAATACTTATTGATCAATTCTTAAATGTTGCTCATTTGGCATCATTCCTGTCTGAAACGTGTAAATTACCAAGCTTGGCTTGAAAGCTGGAAATTGCAGATCACAGATCGATTCATACCATTATGTTTGCTCATTACCAATTATTGATGAGGATGGTAATCTCAACGTGGATGAACACGTTAAATCAATTATGCAATTTTGCTTCTCTCTCCTTATGAAGCCTTATCTTACCTTGTGAAATTATTCATGAAGAACTTTTCTTTCTCGTCTTTCTACAAGTTTACCCCTCTAACACCCCTCGCTAACTAGCTGGGAACATGCAGAAAACAGAAAACATTTTGACATGTCACGATGGGAAAAGCACAAATAAATAAATAATAAAATCAATTAGCTGCATCAGTTCCAGGGTCCTGGTATTGTTCAAGCTGGCTAACCGTCACGCTGTCATGGCTTATTGGGACACTTGCATAGAACAGAGTCATTGTTAATGTTTTAAATAGCATCAGTATCTGTACATGTATTTGTACCTGTGTAATAACTGTCTTATAACCACGCCTCTTTTGTAGAGTACTTTATGATCTGGCAAAAGGAATTGGTGATTCCTTTTTAAAGAGTTTCAACTGAAATTGAAACTCTCTGACCTGCTGTCTGTCTCTGACCTGCCCTTATGCCTTTACTTTGTCAGATTTGTTTGCACGTTTCAAATGTTATAATTGACAGCTTTAAGTCTGTAAACTGACCATTGATTTTTAGTTAACTGCCTTTGCACGGGGTCTTTGGTAGAAGTGCAACGGATCAAAAAACTCACGGCTCGGTTCGGCTCACGGGCTTGAGTCATAGATCAGATTGATTTTAAGGTCAGCACAATTCACACAGAATTTAAATGATTTATTAAAAACGACCTTTAACAATAATAACTTCTTGAAACAGTAAATTGCTGTTAAATGACAAAAACAGATGAGACAACAGCAATGACCTAGTCACTAGCTTGTGTCTTTTAGCTCATAGGTTCAGCGACAGACTGTTGGACGTCCTCTAAAGTGAAATACCGTCACATTTCACACCGTTTATCTGTCAGCGCTTTAACCGTTAATCCAGCTACTAGCTAGCGGCAACGTTGGGCCAACGGCAACGTTAGGCTAACGACATTGTTAAGCTAACATCATGGCATCATGGCCGTTAGCCATGATTTTTTATGGCTAATGGCAATGTTAGACTAACATCAATGTTACCTGCTGCCAAGTGTACCGTTAGCGTTAACTAGCGTGAGACTCAGCGATGCTTCTGTTGCATTTAAAGTCTGTTTCGGAGCAACGGAGAGCAGCGCAGACATTTGTTTGTGTGTTGAGAGAGAGAGATTTATCAGCTAACGTTACGTTAATAAACAGCAACAGTAAAAAGGTATTTCACACCATAATTATTATGGTTTAACTTTGCAATATATCCGTGCTTGCACATGCTTTCCCAACTCACGCCAGTTCATGAAATGGTCATGTTATTTTGATTTATTGATTTGTTTACAGGTCACAAATTTTTGTTGATTTCGTGTACAGGTCACCATTTTTCGAAAGAGACCATTTCACAAACTGCCATGACACTGGGCTGCTCTGGGGGACGCAACAATGGGGAAATGAAATGCCACACGTGGGACGGTGACAACAACTAGCGCCGGGACATGATCCACGGACTCTGTGGCACGCAACTACAGGGAAATGAAACGCCACACGCCAGCCACAACAATAGGACGGTTGTGGTTAGGAAGAGAATAACGCAGAAAAGAACTGCAACACGCGGGACACAATCCCCAGTCTCCGGGGTGAAAGTCCTGTCCACCACCCAGACCAACCTCCCTGCACGGTTTTCAATGCTTCTCGCTACTGTAGTCGTTCTTTGATCATGGCTTCCCATTGAAATACATTACTTTAAAATTTGTAATCAACACGCCAAAGTAACAACATTATCGTGACCTGTACGCCAATCAATAGATTAAATAACGTGACTATTCCACAAACTGTGGACTGGGTTCCAAACCGTGAGTGTCGATCCGTACGGACCACGGATCATCTGTGGTTCGCTACACCACTAGTCTTTGCATTAAGCCAATAATCTGTACCGTGACACTATGATCCTCATATGGTAGTTGAGAGGTTGAGTCTAAACACCAAAGCGAGCTGAAGATTTGCCATGAGGGCAAAGAGACTCTGGAACAACTCTCCTAAACAGATTAGCTCAGTTTAGTCAGTAAACTCGTTCTGTGTCCCTGCTGAAAGTTAACTTTATCAGAATAATTGTACTTGATTTTATATTACCTTACTGTCTGGATCTTTCTTGCTGTTTTATTCCATAATTTTTTATTTTATCTCTTCTCATTTAGTCAGTTTTAGTTTTGTATTGACTTGTTTGCTTGCACTGTTTTCTGTTCAGTCTTTTATTGCATTTTTATGTGTTTTATATGCTGCCTGATTTTAATCGCGTGAAGTACCTTGTAAAGTCACTTTCAGAGAGGTGTTATATTGGTAGAGTTCATTATTATCATATTTATTTTGTGATAAAGTTGTTGTGGTGACTTGTATCAGGGGATTTATGATATTAACTACAGACATACTTTACAAAAAATGAAAACTCAAGTTGTAAATACAAATTAGCTCAATGTAAGTGAGGACTGGCCAACATATTCTTCCTTATCCTTGTGTCCTTGCAGGGACATTTATTCTTTATAACTGCACACAGACACACAAACACACATTATTAAAACCCAGACTCCCCATTAAACCCATGGAAACATAAGCTTCACTGCCACCCAGTGGAAGTAGTATGACTCTTCACTCACAGGTACACCAGGAGTCCCTGGATCTCCATCTCTGCCTGGCTCCCCCTGCAAAGAGATACATCATGATTAACTGAATGTTTGAATGTGTGTGTGTGTGTGTGTGTGTGCGTGTGTGTGTGTGTGTGTGTGTGTGTGTGTGTTTGTGAGTGGTGGTGTGTGTGTGTGTGTTGTGTGTGTGTGTGTGTGGTGTGTGTGTGTGTGCCCAAAGGTGAGATTGAATGTGTGCAACCGGTGTGGCGATTTTGGTGTGTGTGTTTGCGTTACTGTGTGCTGGTCCATGTCTTCATTCTGTGTGTGTGTGTGTGTGTGTGGGCGTGCGTGCGCGTGAGAGAGAGAGAGAGAGAGAGAGAGAGAGAGAGAGAGAGAGAAGAAAGACAGTGGAGAAAAGGTCATGATTACCACTAGCAGCCAATAAGAGAAACCCACGGAGAGAGGGGATAGGAATTGGCTAGTGGTGACCTTTTACAAACCTGACTTTTTTTCTCATGTGTGGCTGTGCTCTCTGTACTCGGCTCCTCTGGGCTCTTAAAACTCTTTTCCATTAGTGCACATAAAGGAAAGCAACTCAATCAGAGTATTCATCACCCGCTTTGATTGTTCAATTTGTGACTGATGCGGTGTTTACAATGGTAAAAGTACAACAGGACGGGTTCTTGTTGCCCTTTGTGACAGTGAAAAACCAAAAGAGAAATAATGAAGAGAAAATATATTCTTAAAAAACTGTGTATATGTGACTGTATCAGTGTTAACACTGATATTAATTATTGCATTAGTTTGGCTTCTTACACTAGTAGAAGCTGTTGGAGCCTACTCCCACGTGCCTAACCCTAATTAGGCCTACCACTCAGAGGCTGATGGAAATCAGTGCTACTTAAAGAGCCACTAGCAGGTTGACCTTTTTATTACATTCACACTTGACCTTTCCTGAACATGATTATTCGAAAAGTTGATGCAGTAACATCTTCCATTATATCTTGTTTTACAAGATATAATGGAAGGTCATAGCCATATGGGACCAAGGCTGTCGTGTTCACCGTCCCCCCCCAGATGGACGTTGGTTTTGAGTCACTGCGGTCTTTTGTGTCGACATAGAAGACAAAAATAGGAAAAGTGGATGTGTCTCAGGAACGGAGGGTTGTTGCGTGCCAAACCCAGTGTGACCGGCGCATTAAACAGATAGATTGGCCCATTGGTTTATTCTAATTGACACTGGGCTTCAAGACAGAGAATGAAATAATGGAATTGGAATGGAATGCAAGCACAAAAGTGGGTTTAAGAAGCATAAATGTAAAGAGGCATCAAAGGCATTTTTTTTTAAATGGTACATGTATTATCATGACTTCATGCATGAAAAAGCATTTATTCATTCATGTAGTTCTTAATAAACTGCCAGTAATGTACAATGATTAATAGTATCTCATGCGTGACTTAATACAGGAACAATACCTTAATTAATGCATCAATTAAGGTATTTGAATCATCATGATTTCTGATTTAATAATGATGTTCATGTCTTCTTCAAAAAGCTGACCAAGCACAGCAGTGTTATAATCATTGTTAAACTACACATAACTTCTCTATTATTTCATCATGTTCGTGATCTTTTAAATAAAGTGCTGACCTGCTCCATCTTCAGCATTGATATGATTAAAGTCATGCATGAAATCATGATAATTAATTTAACATTATTATTAAGTGTTACCAAAAAATTGACCTATTTCTAACTTGTTATTTCATAACACTGAAAAAGATTCCAGTTCCAGTGGCACATTCCACATTCCAGCTTTAACAGTTTCCGCCTGCATCAGCTGGTGAGTCGGCTTTACCAACAATGGGTTGACGCAGTGTTCTATAAAGTACTTGAACGCAATAGTACAAGTATCTTACCAGAAAATGACTTCTTTTAAATGTAAATGGACTGTTCTTGTATAGCGCTTTTCTAGTCAACTACGCAAAGCTCTTTTACATAGTGGCCGAGGCTGCCGTGCAAGGTGCCACCTGCTCATCAGATAAACACTCACACACACATTTACATCATCATCAGGGGCAACTCGGGGTTCAGTGGGGACACTTCAACATAGGACTGCGGGGCCAGAGATCAAACTACCAACCTTTTAAATGTAAATGATTAGTTGGCAACCACTCTACCACTGTTTCACAGCTGCCCCTTTTAGAATATTACTTGAGTAAAAGTCTTAAAGAATCTGATATCTACTGTACTTAAGTATAAAAAGTAATTTTCTGATGTCAAATGGACTTTAGTATTAGAATAAAAAAAAACACTTTAAACTAAAATTTAAGGACTTGAAATGTCTTAAAAACTACCACATTTTCCTCCGAGGCCTTAATTTTGATTTAGTCAGGTCTAAAAAAGGTTTTAGCCTCGTTCGTTTCCAGAAACGCTGGCCACAGAAAGAAAAAGTATCGAGTTGTTGCTTGCAGAGCGGAGCAAAGGCTGTCTATCAGCAGTGATTGTTAGAGTGCACGTCGGAGAATAGTGTGAACACTGGCTTGACGCCACTGTTGATTGCGGTTTGATTCATTCTCAATTCATTTGTATTTTTTAAAACAGGAATGTGTGACTGAACTATTGCCTGTGCATATGACTTTCCAGTAATAGTTTGAAGAAAAAGTACAATACCTGGTGTCCTTTAGAGCCCGTCTCACCTCTGTCCCCCTAAAAATACACATTAGAACATTAAAAAAGTACTGTAATTTCAGGTTTATGTTCTGACAAAAGTAATGCTGCCCTCATGATGACAAAAAAGCCATCATGAGCATTGCTGTCCTGTTGATAACACACAGTAGACCTACTGTACAAAAGAAAATCAAATGCAGCACGTTGAACAGATCATATCATCGGATTAGGATTGCTTGTATTCATGAGTGTGGGCATGCTGCTTTAGAAGTGTGAAGGACAACCTTTAGCACCATTAAAGTTAATCATGTCATCTAAGCAAAAAATGAATAATACATTAACATGTATGTGTTATGTTAAGCTGTCAACATTTATGCAGTACAGTAAATGTGATCCTGACAGCAAAAGCTATAAATTATTCATAAAGTGTCGCCTCTGTTGCCAACTGTAGACTGCATTAAGTCCAAACAAAACCACCCAGGTCATGTTTTTAATTGGTTTGTGTATGCCATTATATGAATTGATTCTCACCTTGTGACCTTTGAACCCTGGCATCCCCATGGCACCCGGCGGCCCTGGAAAACTGACTCTCCTCTTGAGCCCTGCAGAGGTGAAATGTTACTGTTGTCTGGAAATCAATGGCTGGCATTTAAGAAAAGACAAGGTTCATATGTTGTGATATTCTCAGTTATCTCCTATAACTGGCCATTTATGTCACTCTAGAAAACAATTGTAACCACCCTGTCTTTGTTTGTAATCCAAAAAGGGAGCAGAAAAAAAGGATATATAAAACTTTACACTGTCAGTTTGCAAACATAAAAGTATAGCTCGTAGTGGTAATAGTAGTAGAACTGGTTGGTAGAATGAGAACAAATAGACAATGGTAGCAGAGAGTGTATGTAGAGTGTCAAAAACAGCAACGTAGGTACACAGCTAGAGAGAGGAAAAAGAGAACCTCTACTGGTCTCTACACCTTATACTTTGTTCTGAAGTGACTCAAGAGTTACTGGAGTGTTTTTGACTGAGACGTAAACTTATGTGCTTTCTTGCTGAGAGATAAAGAAGATTTATACCAATGTGCATCAGCTACGGAGCTAGAGCACAACTGTGATTACACTAGCTTAGCATGAAGACCAGAAAGCTCTGGTGAAGGTTCCGTCTAAAGCAGTCTTGTTGGGTTGGTAAATATGGTTGGACTGTATTAGGAATGATGGACATAAGATGGGTGTCTCACTGGGGTGTCAGTCAGAACACAAAGGAGTTGATGCAATTTAATCCAGAACTTTACTTGAGGTGTTGAAGGACAGCTTCGCATTACACAATAGGCTACACTGTTTGTATGTAATGGTTATATGTGTATATAGCTATCTATGTGTATGTGATTAGAAATATATTCGTCTTCATGCGTGTAAGTGTATGTGTGATCTGAAATGAACAAGAACAAACAAGAAATAACATGAATGTTAATTCCCATTATCAAAATACCTGCATTATTTACATTAGTACAGAATAAACTGACATTTCTGTACTATAATGACTAATTCTAATGGCACAACAGTATTTACCAGTGGAATGCAATACAACAGTGCCACCTAGTGGCCCACTGAATTAACATTAGACTGCCCGAAAGGGCACTGGAATTTTCCACTAATGTGGCCACTAATCTAATTACAAATGCGCCACATCTTACACATAGCATACATCGTCGGGAACAGGTCTAATAAGGCAAAAAGGATGTCTAAATTCTAATAGGTCAGATATAACCAGGTTACAGTTTAAGTAGATACCAACATTAATCACAAACTCACTTTTCAGCAAAGACGCACACATCACACACACAGCTGTTCTCCCTCTCGCTCCGCTGCGTATCTATCTTGAGGTAAGGCTGGAAATGTAAATACTGATGCATGCACACGGGCACGGTCTTTCCAACAAAGCCACCCCCAAATTTGTGTCCAAGTTTGTGCCATGGCAAGGCCACCTAGGGTCCATCTTGATCATCGGGTATCATTGTCTTGGCCTTGGACCTAAGGTAGCACAATCAGGCAGGTGATAGGTTGGGTGTAAACTCTTTATCTGCACTTCCACAGTCCTCACTCGGTCATCAGGGCCTGGAAAGACCTTGGTCACCTTTCCTATTGGCCATAGTGAGGGAGGCACATGGTGGTTGATTAGCATCACTATTGTACTGACCTCGACGTCTGGAGAAGGATTCCCTTTGGTCTGCAGCCCAAGCAGGTAATGTTAGATGAATGCTGTCCAGAAATTGTCTGCCAACACTTGGGAATGTCTCCATCTCCTCTTGCCCAACAGTTCAGATTACGGATAAACATCTTGGGGTAATGAGCCATCCGGCAACTAGGCATTATCGGATCAGGAGCTGTCAGGTTTGTGGAAACATATCCAAGGGGCTTAGTTTAGAATCGCCTCAATCTCTATAAGGACAGTCTTGAGGACTTCCTCTGTGACAGAGTCTGATCCAAGCTTAGTGTGAAGTGTTGTCTTAAGTGAATGGATCTCTCTCTCTCCCTCGCTCTGCGAAAATGTGGGGCAGCAGGAGGGTTGAAATGGAAACTGATCTGCTGCTTGGTAAGGTTTTGTTGCAGGTCAGGGCTATGTTACTTGTAGGCCTCTTAAAGTTCAGTTTCTCCCCCACAGAAGTTAGGACCTTGGTCATTGTATAACTCTGCAGGCTTACCATGACGTGCAATGAACCTTCAAAGAGCCATGACGAAAGCGTCACTATCAATGGAGGTAAGGATCTCCAGATGCACGGCTCTTGTAGTAAGGCATTTAAACAAGTTTCCCCTCCTCTTTTCATTATGGCGCCCCACATTGATCAGGAAGGGGTCATAGCCATCCATTCCACATGATTGAAATGCTGGTTTGAACAACCTTAGGCAAGGAGGTGGAAGGGCCATAATTTTCTGACAGGCTGGCTTAAATCTCTACCTACGGCATTCTCAATATATCCGTTGGTGTTTTCGCACAGACTCTCTGCCTCTTAGGATCCAGAATTCCGGGATCCAGGACAATGGGGTGCACTGTGTAAGGGTCAAGATCCTTTAATGTGTCTTAAGCAGCCTCCAACTCGAATGAGCTGGGTGGTCCTGTCAGACTCAGGAGAAAAGGCAAATTAGTCGGCTGTTAGGATGAACCGTTTGGCTTGTTTCAGGAGTTGGTAGTCTTCAGAAAAATTATCCATCTTTGCCTCTTCTCAGCACTAGAAGCTCTGCTTCTTGGAAGGTGCTTGCAGAGGGAGGACCTGTCAGACCAGCCGCCCCATTAAGCCATTTACGTTTTTCTCCAAGCAAATCATTGAGCCTCTTTCCTCTGGTTAGATCATCTGCAGGGTTCCTGGAGTCTACATATCTCCATGACTTAAAATCAGTCAACTCCTTAATCTCTGCCACCCTAGCACCCACAAAGTGGCAGAACTGGGATTGCAACCAATGGTATGGTACCTGTATTGTCAGCATGATCTCCTTCAAGAGAAGTTTCCCCAGCCATGCTCCAGTTAGCACCGCACATAGCTCTGGTCGGGACACCAATTGTTGTTTCCGTGGGCAACACGGGAGCTGGCAATGAGAAAGGCTACATGTACAGTACATCAACACCAGAAGCTGTTAAACTGTGGTATACTACAGACCCGTATGCTTTCTCTGAGGCATCAGAGAAGATGTGGACATCATGTGTCATCTGAGGTACTGAAGGTTGGCTTCCAAGTCTCTCCAGGCTTGCAGGAGGTATTCAGGGAGTTTAGGATCATCCCAGTCCCAACATTTGTCTGAAAGCTATTGGACAATCACCTTTGACCTGGTGGTGAAAGGTAGGAGGACACTCAAGGGGTCATACACCAAAACCCAATAGATGTTTCTCATTGTAGAAGCACTGTACGAGACAGGTCGATGTTGGAAGCCTAGGGCATCAGTGTCGCAAGACCAGCTTAGGCTCAAGGTGGATTTCTTTACTACAGCTTTGTCCTGGGAGAACCATAGCTCCAGTTTGGCAGATCGGGCATCTGAAGGGATGGGACTTACAATGTCTGTCTCATTGCTGGCCCATTGCAGGATGTTGAAACCTTCAGATGCTAGAGGGTCCTGTAACGTGTTGAGCAGGTGTCGTGATTCCTGCGCAGATGTAAAGCTCTGTAGACAGTTGTCTACATAAAAGCATTTCTCCACAGAGAACATCACATCTTCCTCTAGTGTGCTGTGCATGGCAGCAACCATTCATTGAGATTGAGACCTTAATACTAGAAAGAGCAGTTGACGACTATATGATCTTTACCATTGTGATTGACCATATGGTGTGGAATGTACCAACTCTCTTCAGTGGTGGAGGTCTCAGGGAAAGTTTGACAACAGCATTGGCAGTCACCAGCTTCTCACTGTGCAGCCTGATGTGTACGTGCGCAACGTCAACAGCGATGATTGGTCTGGTGATGCACTGACTGAGATAATGGTCATCTTTGTTGCAGTATGGGCAGAAGGCTTTTAATTCTGCTTGCTTCTTGGCTGACTGTGGTGGCTTAGAAGAGGCCGCTACATTGATCTGATTCTCCACAACCTCATTAGTCCCATGCAGTATGGTGGTGTAACGAGCTGTTGATTTGACCTTATGCTTCCGATATTGTCTTTGCCCTCATCTCTGCTGCTGCTTTGACACCATGCTTCATAATGGAGCCACTCTAAAAGATCAACAAGAGTTTACAGTGTCCCAGGACGGGGACCCATCCATCGACTGAACTCTGACCTCATCTCTGCTTACTCAGAAGTTGCTCCACATGTGACCCACAGCTTAGTTCTGCTTCACCTTGTGGGCCCAGAGTGTTGAGAATGCCTACAAGAGCTATTAATTGCAAAGCAAATCTTTCGAAAGCCTCTATGTCTCCCCACCGAATATCTGAGGAATCCATCACCTGAGCTATCTTATTGAGAGGCTGGCCATACCTCTCATTCAGAGTAGCCATAGTGTTGGTATAGGGGAAAGGAAGATTGGAGGGAGGAACGGAGGAAGGGAGAAAGCACTGGATTTTCATAGTATTGCTTTTTTGAGAGGGATGATACTGGGGCCAAGGTACCGGTCTGGATGTTGTATAAAGTATAAAGTACTTGAAAGCAATACTTGTAAAAGTACAAGTATCTTACCAGAAAAAGATTTTTGTTTCTGGTAAGATAAGTTAAAGTCTCCTTTTAGAATATGACTTGAGTAAAAGTCTTAAAGTATGTTATATTTACTGTACTTAAGTAGCAAAAGTAATTTTCTAATATTAGATTAGATGGTACCTAATTCTGATGAGTAAAAGTATTTACACTACTAGTATTTACACTAGTACTTTATAACGTTGTCATCGGGGTGGTCATCGTCTATGACAATATCAGTTATTATGATTCCTCCTCTTCTGCTTTAGTTTTGGCCTGTTTTTTTATTTTTTTGCCTCCTGCCACCAAACAGGCATTATATCACTAACTGGAATGGAGCAGGCCTTAACTTGCAATCTAGGAGCAATGATTCGCCAAACCTGCTTTTTTCCACTGTAACAAATTTCTTGGGATTTTATTTTGTAGAAACGAGTAACCAAGATGCTTAGGGGGATGCAGTAAGTAAAGTAAATGTATATGTATGATATATCGTAATATATCCGGTAATATAAAATGAAGTAAAGTACAGATACTTGAAAATCCTTCTTAAGTACAATTACGAAGAATTTGTACTTCAGTGCCGCCAAACACAAGCGTTTGCTTTTTACTTCTGTGGTTTTCGTTTGTGGAGATTCATTTTCTGAACAAAAGTCTAAGTATCACAAACCTTTGTTTTTTGTCAAAATAATACATTAAAAAATAAACAATGCAGATTGATCATGCTCTATGATGGCCCTTGACCCCATGTATCACTGAACACACAACCTTCTGCACGTACAGTATGTAAGTATCACTGTAAACATGATGGAAGCAGATGACAAACCTGTTGCTCAGTTATTCACTGGGCTTAACAAGCATGACGTGGGAAGGACTCAGCCAGCCAGTGCTGTGCCACAGCGCAGTGTTTACCTTCATTGATTCAGTTGAAAACAACAACAGGCTGCTACAGTATAGCCACAAAGACCTCTACACACATCAGACTGCTTGGTTAAAACTCAACATTTCTTTTTTCTCGGCTGAGATGGATAAGATTCAGTATTTTAGTATTTTCACTGTATAATTTAGCAGAACACCACACTGAATGTCAGTCTGCATGCACATTTCTTCAGCTTAAACAGAGCAACTACTATTGGTTGTGAGATCAACAAATGTGCAAACTGACAAGTTGTGTGTGTGTGTGTGTGTGTGTGTGTGTGTGTGTGTGTGTTGTGTGTGTGTGTGTGTGTGTGTGTGTGTGTGTGTTGTGTGTGTGTTCCAATGACAGAAACCAATGACAATGACAATAAAATGCAACGCACTCTCACATGGGTTAATTCATCTCCCAAAATTCATTTGAATATTTTGAAATGGTTCTCAAGGCAAATATGGATGTATGTGATTCATTTAAAGTAATTATTTACAAAGCATGTAATTATTTATATTGACTGTGGACATTAATAATTCTCAGATAGGTGTTAGTTAATCAGTACGCTATAGAAGTTCCCCTTCTGCTAGTTAGCTAGGCTAACTACTGTTTGTCCTCACTCTAACTATTATTTGTCCTCACAAACCAGACATTTTGGTCATTAAAACAATCATCTAGCAACACTAGGTATGATGTAAATGCCTACAATTATCTAATGTAGAATAATAAAATATGCATTACACACAATACAGCCTACAGATGCAGATAGGAAGACCTTCCAAAAAAAGAGGGGGATGCTGCATTAGAAAGCAGTGAAGACGGAGGTTAAAGGAAAAAATGATAACCTAGACGATAATCTCCGGCTGTACTCACCTTCTGGCCTGGTGGACCAATAGGACCTGTGACCCCTGGGTCTCCAGACGTCCCCTAAATAAAACACACAGACACACACACACACCCACACACACACACACACACAACACCACATTTGTCTGACAATACTTTGGGGGCCTTCTGTTAAATACAATAATTCATAAACACAAATCATATGGCTCTATTTAAAACATTACATACAAATACCAGCACACAGATCAGTGAGAGCGTATCAGAGTGTGGTTGCATGCTGTGCAGAGGGCAGCATGCAAGTAGAATCACAGCAGTGTGATTAATCACTGTGCTATTAGCCAGTCACATTGCTGGTGTCTTCGTTGTTAAACAGCTGTGCCAGTCACACAAGGGATGCAAGCGGCGCATCGTGAAAACGGAAATGATCTGCTGTATCATTTCAGACAGAGAGGTTTAGAAGGACATTATAAAAGCAGAAGTGCGTTATTTGCATTTTTAGTTTTTTTTGTGAATCATGCAATTAGGCTGCATCCACACCACTATGTTTTCGTTTAAAAACGCCTATCTTTTTCTTTTCTTTATTTTTTTTCGATTTTTTTGGGCATTGTAGGCCTTTATTTGACATGACAGGTGAAGACATGAAAGGGGCGGGGGGTTGGGGGATGACATGCAGCAAAGGGCCACTGGCCGGAACGATTGATGATGTAAATAGACTACAGGGTGCAGACTTTGCGTGAGCTTGGATTTATAGCATCAATGGGTATTTGAATGAGTGTTACCGTATTTCGCAGTCAGAGTTTAAAAATGATAACAGAAAGTTTCACTTTAGCTGCAACTATCTTGGTAGTTTTCAGAAATGCCTCAATGGCACTCTCCTCTTTACAAAACTAGGTCAATGCTCGCCATAGTGTCCCCGACGTGAGGGTGCACAGGTCAAAAATGACGTCATCACAAATTTTCCTCAGGTCATGAAGGCTCTGCAAGCCTCCCCCATATGAGATAAACGTTGTGTATTGGCCAACCAGGGCCTGGCTGGCTCAAAATCTGTCTGAACTTGAGGGGGACCAGACATATCTGCCAGAAAAAATAAAAAAAATAAAAATTGCAGATTTGTCTGGTTCCCTGGCTAGTGTCCACCTTCAATAGCACTCGCAAAATCAATATGCGCATTGATGATAAAGCAAAATTGCTACTTTATTTATTTATTATTAAACCTCTAATTAACCAGGTAAGGCCGATTGAGAACCAATTGTCATTTGCAACGATGACATCGCCAAGACAAAGCAAAGACGTACGAGAAAACATAAAGACACCATTAAATACGCAAAATACAGTAACGCAATAGAATAAAATAGGCCAAGTTAAAATACTGAGTGTAGTACAGAGCAAAAAACACCATATTTTGGTTGCTAGCAGCCAGGTGAGCATTATAACGTGTGTTACAAAGGGACGCACGTTCATTACAGAAGTAAAGGCTGGACTACAATAGAGCTGTTTGGAGCGGTTTGTGAACGGTGTTTTCTGTTGGAGATGGTAAGTCTCTGTGGGGGGGGCCTGGGCTTTTCCCTTTGTAAACCAATAACATGCACAAAAAAGAAAGGGAAAAGCCAAAACGCACAATATGAGCACTTTAAGCACTGCCTAAGGGGGTGGTTCCCGAACATGTGTTAGAGTGTGTAAAATCAGAAGTGTTATCTATTTATTTATGTTTGTTTACGGACTGATCAATTTACTAAATTGTCAGGTGCCCTTTCCTGCAAGCACTCGTTCTCAGCACTCTATCAAAGACCACATGTTCACGTCTACATGCATGCAACTCTGATCGTTCACTCACTCTCCTGTCATCCTTCTGTCATGCATGCGGTGCCCTGATTATACAAATTCCAAAGGGACAGGGAATCTGCATTTCAAGGTCAGGGAAATGTGAAAATGCCCCTTGTGCAAGTCTTTGCAGAAAAGGGGCACTCCACTGACTATACAGATAAGGATTAGTCTACTCGGTATTTTTGCAGTTTTTGGGGGCTAAAAGTCAGGATATTACAGTCTCTGCTTCTCTGATTTTGACTGTTCTTGTACACTTGTCTCTTGCAAATCCCCCGACTTTACAAAAGATGGCAATAAGGAATCACTGGAGTACCCTTTAAATCTCTAACTAACCCCCTACTTATGTAAAATACTGTTAACCTCACTTTGCATAAATGTCTAAAAGAGTCAAACTTGAACTGAGAAATATAGTGTACACACATCAACCAGTCCAAATATGAAGCCTTGTCCTTGGCAGAATAGCATTTATCACATATTTCGAAACAGTTGCCTCCCTCTCAGCAAAATGCAGTTCTCTCTGCGGGAACATCAACATAACAGGGAGGGAGGGTGAGCATTAGAACAGGCTCAGAACAGCCGAGCGGCTGGGGAGCAGCAGGACATTAGCATAATAACTAATTATAACGTTCAACGCACAGACCTTGGGACCATCTTGGCCAATCTCTCCGGGCAGTCCCCGGGGGCCCTGGGTTCCCTGGATGGAGAGAAATATTGGGGGAGAGAAGGGAAAGGAGAGGGAGGGCAGGAAAGGGACAAGGGAGGAAAGGAATGAGAGGGAGAGAGAATATGAGATGAAAGAGACAGGAACGATGCTTTGGGCTGAATGTGACGTGAGTGCGTGACGGCTTAGTCAGGAGGCACTGGGGGAGAAATGAGATGGCTCAGGCACACACGCTCACACACACACACACACACACACACACACACACACACAAATTCATGCACGCACACGTTTTGCGCACGCAAACACACACCAGTTTGCATATTCAACAGAGCATTCTGCTGTATCAAGAGCCCAGCTCTATCTTCCCACATGCCTTCCCCAGAGAAAAACACACACAAATAAATATACTTTCCAGGAATCTGTTTGACTATGAGAGCAAAAAAGGTAACATGACTTATTAATAAAAAAGCAAAATCATAAAAATCTGAGTATCATTATCAATGTATTAATGTTGCCCAAAATGTGTTGTTTCTTTTGTTGATTCAGCTCCTAGAATGCCCCTAATATGAATACCAATCAATCCCAATTCTAAATCACACATACAAATATGTGTTTCAGTAGTGTATGCACATCCCAATATTATATAAGGATCATCCTCAAAAACTCTATTACAGTAAGACAAAAGGCACCCACACACTAAATAGAGGTCTTCACCTAATTCAAACCAGGTGTGAATCCCAGCTGAAGGCCTTTCATCAACCTTCCGTTGAATAAACCTGCCAGGCTTTCCATTCCCACATGCCACACACCACATGACCACATTATAACGGTGGCAAATTTAACACTGCAAATTCTTTTAATTCTGCAAATTCTTTCTTTCTTTCCTGTTTATGCAGGTTTGCCTCATAAGGTCCTTTCTGGGAGGGGCTGGGTAATCCAAAAGTGTAGAACAATAGGTAAAACAGTTTTTGCAGCAATTTTTATATTATTTTGGTGCTTGAGGTTGTGTAAGCACATGTACGTACACATACATTTAATCATATATATATATATATATATATATATATATACTGTATATATATATATATATATATTTATATAAAAATATAACTAGGAATGTCAGCAATCCATACATGGTATGATATTTTCCACATTCAAGTGTTTTGTTTTTTCTTTAGTTTGGCTCACCCTCTACCCACCGGTACAGGTGGTATGTGCCAGTTTTTTGCCAAATTTATTGGTTTGTTTGAGAGTATTTTGCCTTAGTTTGAATTATTTTTTTGTATTTTGTTTGAGTATGTTTTTAGTGTTATTTTGTTAATAAATACTGTATTTTCCGGACTTTACGTCGTTCCGGAATGTAAGTCACATCCGTCAAAAAATGCGGCATGAAGAGGAAAAACACATATATAAGTTGCACTGGACTATAAGTCGCAAGACCAAGAACAGACATTTAGCACAAGGACCAACAGGCTGAATACGGTAGGTGTCCGGTATGCACACAGAACAACTACCAGGGCGTGAAGACGTAACTCATTCTTGTTCAAGCACCATCTGTGGACCCGTCTTCCAGCTCGGGCCATCTTGCTTTCAGCCCGCGATTAGTTTGGTTGTTTTCTTCATTGCAGTAAGAGTAACCTTTTCGCCAGTCCCTCACAAGTTTCTGACTCACTCCAAACTTTCTTTCTGCTGCTCGATTACCGTCTTCAGCCGCATATTTTTACTACCTGCAGTTTGTAATCTGCAAAATTTTTCTTTTTTCAGTTGTCTTTAGGAGCAGCATATACTTGTCACAAACCTAGAGCGCCCTCTCGTGGCTGTAATGTTTTCAGTATTAATTAACATTTAAAAACATGGTAAAATATATATATTTTCATACATAAGTCAATATATCTTCTGATATTTAAGTCAATTTACCTAACTGTAAATTGCAAGACCAGCCAAATTATGAAAAAAGTGTGACTTATAGTCCGGAAAATACGATATAATAAGTTTTGCTCTTTAAAAGCCTCCTCTCCAGTCTTTAATCGTGACACCACTGTTTGGGGGAGGAGTTTGGCGAAAGGTCAATTATGTTGGTATCATTTATTTTTTCAAAAATGTCTTAGTAAGATGTATTTAAAGATTAATTTTATTTATTGCATCAGTGTATTCAGAGGGTCTGGTTTCTTGAAGGTATTTGATTGCAATGTATTGATTTATATTTTACTGATATTGAATTGATATGAAGGTTTGTGTTGTCCATGTTGACGTAATTGATGGCTCAGCCTGGGGTTCACATTGGGTCGAACCAGGTCTATACAGACGTTATTGGTCACATGTAACATATATAATAATACACATGTAATTTAGAAACTTTGAAAGGTTTCAAAGATTAAGGGTTGAAATTTAAGCATGGAAATTTGCATCTGAATATTTTACGCCCTTTCAATTTGTAGGTTAACACAATTCCTTTTTAAACTTAATAGTTTGCTGTGGAAACACGTTGATTAAAACAATATAGGAGAATAAAATACATAAGTCAAAGCAAAAAGACACAATTTACAATACAATACAACGTCATGTCTGTTAACCATGAGTATGTACATATGAAAGGCCTAACTTGATTGGTGTTGGCTGGGTCAGCTAACAATTAGTTTTACATACTGTATATGTATGGTTATTAATTGTGGTTGCCTAGATACAAGGGGTAGCTCATCCTACTTCCTCCTCCTGACTCTATATGGCTGTGTCTTAATGGGTGTCAGATAAGTCAGAGACACTGCAGGCATAATGTTATAGCAGTGTTCTGTTCTACTGACAGGAATAGAAAGAGGGGGTTGAAGACAAATATATGAAGCTTGTGGTTGTGGAAAGGTAGTCTCACTTTGCCAGACCCTCCTCCAAGGCGCGCTGAAGGAGAGTCTGGCTGCTCCACATAGCTTTCGGGGATGGGAGGAAAACCTGCTGGTTTAATGGCATTTTTTTTTAAACCAATCAGGCCGAGGTAAAATTCACACAGAGCCGCTGCAAAAACTCAGATTGGACAGATAGTCTAGCTAGCTGTCTGGATTTACCCTGCAGAGATCTGAGGACCAGGTAACCACAGTCCTCAGAAATCCACCGGATTTAAAACACAAAGAAAGTGGAAAGAAATGGAAAATACATGGAGACGGCAGAATGTCCTTCAGTATCGGAGCAATCCTGGAAGTGGAACGTGAAGGGTAGACTAGTGAAAAGGTGACCTCTGTGCACTTAGATCTTCGCAGCAGGGTGTACCAGCTTTTAACTGTTGTTTTTATCAAGGCTTTATGTGCCAAAGAGAAAATTTGAGCCAAATGCACTCAAAAAAAAAAATCAAATTTAAATAAATTTTCAATCCAAATGAGTATCATATTCACGTTGGATCAATATAGAGAAAATATACAAATCAGGTTTTATATGTTAACCCATGGCCATCCAAATGTGTCCTTTAAACACAAACTGAATTGAAAAAATCAACGTTGATAACTTGTTGGTTATGATAATTTAAAATAAATTACACTAAAAATTTTATTTAACAAAACAATATAGTTTTTTTCTAGCAACACAAAAATTGTGTTTGTTACTATTAGAACGCTGACAATTTTGATGACATCACTGGCATGGTAGGACTTGCGAAGGTATACAGGCAACGGTACAGGTTACGCATTTGAGCCTATGAGGGACAGGCCTGTAGTGTCTGACTACCACCACATGGAGGACGATCAGTTTCAGGCTCCACTGAGATACAGGATCATTTGGGGGGGGAGTGACAGTGACCGGTGTGTGTGTGTGGGCGCAGCTTGCTGTCATGCACTCTCCTTTATTGTATTCAAGCACATTATACATTTTAGGAAATAGACTGCTTATATTGTGTGCATTTAGAGAAAATGGAAAAACGTGGTTGAGGTCATGTTTGTTTAAGAAAATAGCGACAGATAACTGGACAATGTAATTTGGCGAATTAATCCAATGGGATCGCTTATTAGCTGCATGTAGGAGAGTTGCCCCAGTCTGACTATAGGAGGATTCACGAGTTTTGCCGTTTACTTTACTTTAGGCTAGTGCAGAGTTGGCAGATTTTTTTTAATTAAGGAAATAGCAGCTGTTTCTGCATCAACAATCTGCCCTGAGAAGGTGAATATCAGCTCGCTTCAGGGTGAGTCGAGAGGGACGTTGGATTCTGTGGTTTAGTTAGCGGCTAGTAAACGCATTATTATCGATCTGTGATATCGTCAGAGTCTGGGTTTATTTCTACAGTCTATGGTCTGAGTGCTAGCTTGTGGAGTTTGTCATAAGAGTGCTGCCATCGTATTTAGCTGCTAGCCCTTTCCCTCGGTTGGATTGTTTGATATCTAGCTTGGTGTTGCGTGTGTCAGTCTCAGTTTGGTTGAACACTATAAAGCCTATATGTTGGGCTTTATTTTTGTAAGTGAATATGTTCGTGTTTTGTGTATGTGACAACAACTTTACATCCAGCCCTTTGCATAGTAGTCTTGATATTATTATATACAACAGGTTACCATAGCTCCCTCTCTGTCCTCTGCCTGCCGTGAGCGTTTCAGCGCCCTGTCTGGGGCAGGTAGCATCGGGGGGTTACTTGCCGGTGGTCTATCAGTCTGCCCTGTGCTGGAGCCTGCAGGCCTCTGCTTTCAGTCTGTTGGAACCCTCACCAGTGACCCTGTTGCATCAAAAGTACAACTCTCTAAATAGTCTGTCGCTAAAAAATGCTACAGACTCGAAATCCAGGGGCTGTCGGAGGGCTAGCCCGTTTTAAGTCAGCTAGCTGCTAGCCATGAGTTGAGGACTGGTTTCCTTGTCAAAGGTAGCCTGTGGAAATGTGTCATAACCCCAGCTGCCTTAGCCCTATAGAATTCATTACTGCAGCTAGGGGCAATACGGTATGACCCCCCCCCCCCAGACTTCTTGGTTTCCATTTTCTCAGCAAATGTCCGCTAGTCTCAGACTCTTTGTATGCTGTTGTTATGGCTGCGCTGCTAGTGCTAGTTAGCCACGGAGTAGCTTACCATGCCAGTGACATAGTGGCGTCACTGACATGGCGACGCAACAACAGCACTTACCATTTTATCCCTTTTAACAAATTCAACCATTTTAATAATTGTACCAATGAGAAGAAATAAAATACATCTGTTATATCACCATTACTCAAATTCCAGTTCAGTTCATCTTTAAATTTAGAGGTTATATCAGAATAGGTTTACTTGGTTTAATTTTCAACTGCACATTGCCACAGCTCCTCTTTTCACCCTGTGTGCTGAGCTTTCTGTTTTAGCTTCAGAGTGAGGCATCACACTTGCACATGCACTTGCACACAGTTGCACATGCCCAGTAGCTAGGAGAGCAAAAAGAAGGAGATTATGAGGGAGTGCAGCTAGGAAACATTATAGCATGTGTTACAAAGTGACACATGTTCGTCACGGAAGTAAAGGCCGGACTACAATAGAGCTGTTTGGAGCAGTGTGTGAACAGTGTTTTCTGTTAGAGATGGTAAGTGCCTTTGGGGGGGACTTTGGGCTTTTTCCTTTTGTAAACCTATTACATGCACAAAAAAGATATATGGCAGGAGAAAACCAAAAAGCATAATATGAGCACTGTAATGTATGTTAAAGTAAATGCCTTTCCATTCAATGTTCTCTCATCTATCTGCAATGTCACACTTTGACCACGAGAGGGCGGCAGAGATACAGACACATTGTCCAAGGATCACCATGGAGGTCTGTGTATTCACAGTGCTCTGCTGTAATTGCATCTGACCGTGTGTAATCTTGTTTACCAGAGGGGGGTGCCCTGACTGTGTGTACAGCCGCAAACCCACACAAACTCATCTGACTTCTAGTTCTAAATTAACAGCCACTCACCGCCTTAATGGCATTGCAAAGTAAATCGAATGGTCTCATATGGCGCCTGGGCTAAATTAATGATCTCATTATGAGCCCACTGCAGAGACAGTAATGTGAATCGTAGTCTAGGAGATCAGACTACGTTGCTCAAAGACAAATGTGAAAACAGGTGGACCCTGTTACTTACTTGAAGGTGACCATTTGGATATGTTTCGATCCCATAAGGATTAAAGGAGAATTCCAACACGTAGCTCTGTGTGTACAGTGCTGTCAGTAGAGAGAAAAACAAAACCAATCGGTGCTGCCTACACCGTGTTATCCTCCTGCTAGAGTTAGCACCCAACAGGCTTAAACAGGGCAAGTTTTAAACATGTTAACATTTTAGCCTCTAAAAATGTCATTTAAAGTGTCTACCCATGTGTAAACACTCTGAGTGAACACAGTGAATCTGACTGCAGTAGATGTGTCAGAAATGCATGAAAGTTGTGCTAATTCAGCTTTGTTTAGTTCCTGTGTTGGGACGGCAGTTAAAGCGCTTAAGGACCGTCTACAAGGCACAAGGCTCATCAGATAAACACTTACACACTATTTATACTCCGATACACAGCATCGGGGTTCAGTGTTGTGCCTAAGGACACTTCGGCATGGGACTGCAGGGCCAGGGATTGAACCACCAACCTTCCGACAGGCAACCACTCTACCACTGAGCCGAATTAATGATGATGTTAAGGTATTGTCTGCAAATGTACCTCAAATATAACGTATCTCCTGCTAGTTGTACTACAACACTTTTTCTTGGGGGGGGGTTTCCCCTTTATTAGATAGGCAGACAGAAGTGTATGAAAGGGGGAGAGAGGGGGGTTGACATGCAGCAAAGGGGCCACAGGCTGGATTCGAACCCGGGCCCGCTGCGTCGAGGAGCAAGCCTCTGTACATGGGCACCCGCTCAACCCACTGAGCTATCTGGGTGCCCATACAGCACTTACTTTTAAAAAATAAGCATATGCCAATTTTTGAAAACATATTTGTATCTCATTTCTGTGTTGGAGTTTGTAGACGGTCCTGAAGCACTCCTTGCAGTATCAACACAGGACCTAAACACAGCTGAATTAGCACAACTTTCATGCAGTTCTATCACATTTACAGCAGTCAGATTCACTGTGTTCACTCCGACGAAATCACTGCACATGGGTAGGCACTTGTAATTAAATTTTGAACATGTTAAGAGGCTAAAAACATGTTTAAAACTTGCCCTGTTTAAGCCTGTTGGGTACTAACTCTAGCAGGAGGATAACACGGTGTAGGCAGCACCGATTGGTTTCATTTGTCTCTCTACTGACAGCACTCCACATTTACAAACAACAGAGCTACGTGTTGAAATCAACTGGAACTGTCCTTTAAATGTGCGCCAAGTAGGAATGCAGGATCAGTCGTGGCAAGCCTTTGTGAGCTGACTGTATGGGCCCCTTCTAGGTTTCTTGGACAAGGTAAAAAATTTGACTTCCACTGCCAATTGGGACAATAATCAATAGCCTTTATTTACTGAATATTTGTTTTGGACAAGGGATTCTTTTACGGTTTTCTCCCAATTTGAAATACCAAATTCCCTATGTGCTGCACTACTGTGAGACATGTCCTACCTTCCTCCAAAGAGCTTCACTGTGCAGGAGTAAAGGCCTCAATATGCTTGAAACGAACTAGGTCGCAGAATGTCCTTAATAGACTTAATAGCCCGTGTCTAAGAGCCAAAGTGCTTATGGCTGTTTCAAATGGTCACACGCGAAGGTGAGGCAAAAAGCCTGCCATCATAGCCTTCTTCTCGCTGCATTCCACTGCCTCCCCAATCTCTCTTTTCAAGTGTTCTATCTTTTTAGGCCTTAACAAAGAATTGTGCAGATGCAAGTAATGGCAAAAACTTTCTGACAGCTTTTCCCTATGTCATGGTGTTCATTCGGTTGTATACACAAAATGTGACAGAAGTAATTGTATGATTTTTTTTTAACCCTTGTGTTGTCTTTGGGTCAAATTTGACCCCTTTAAAAAATGTCTATCAGAAATATGGCATCCTTTTTAACCAAATTACCACAAAAAAGGATGGATTCTATGCAACGCTCTTTGCAAATACGATGAATCACTTTCATTAAATTTCGGGTGTAAATTGAAATGGTTTAAAATCAGCATCCGGACCAAACTCATCCACTCAACACAACCACTATTAGTCAAAATAATTCCTAATTTCTACTTTTTTAAACTCAAATATTAGGTATAATTCTAAACAAATGAGGGTTATTGACCATGGATTCCAAAAAGTAGTGTAAAACTAGTGGTAGTAAAATCAAAAAAATAAACAATGCGTTGAAAATGTCAAATATTTTGGCCCAGGAGGACAACACAAGGGTTAAAGAGAGACATTGAAAGAAAAGTTCAAGCCTTGCTTCATTTTAACACCTTTGCACATATGGCCACTTGCTGCACTAAGTGGGCTTTCATAGAGTTATAAACACTAGGGGCGGAGTGGGGCACTAAAATCAACCAGGAACCACCACTGGCCCAACCCCCGATTTATTAATGACACAAACTAAATCTATTTTTTTTTACCCAAATGATGCTATGTTTCTTTGTGTGGAATTCCTCCATCTGTTCTAACGCCAGCCAAGTCTACGCATTTGGGAAGGAAACCTGACCACTAGATGGCACTAGACAAATGCACATTATTGACAATAAAGTGTAGGTTTAAAACTGTTATGGGTTTTCTATTTATAAACAGATGCTGCAATATAACATCATATACTTGTAGTCGTGACTTCTCCTCACTAGAGTAACAGGTGATGTGAACCCATGCAGCAGTTGTGTTGGCTGAAACAATTGAGAAACCAATACAGGGAATCATCCCTGAGTCATGTCAGCATGTTGAAGAAAACTTAAGAGTGATGATGTTGTACCAACCAGAGTTCCAGTTAGTCCAGGTGGTCCTTGTGGCCCTGGCAAGCCTCTCTCGCCCTAAAAATACATTCAAGAACAGAAAATAAACAACTAAAGGGAATGAATTTAATTCACCATTCAATCATTCTGACAAGTTCCTATCAGTCAGATCACATTTTACCTGATGTCCCTTTGGACTAGCTACGCCAGGAGGTTTGACAAAAATGATGTGATGTTGTGTCAAGTTTTCAGCCCAGTTACATGTACTTTATTCTGAATATTTAATTGCACTGTAAGATGCTGTAAAATGCTGTGGTATGCAACACTCCTCATTCGACAACAACATTGATAGACCATGAAACATTCAGTGGTCTCGGTGACCATGTGTGTTTACACCTAGGTCCAGTCATTGAACATCTGCTGGAGACACACTGTCTACACTGGAAGCATATAGCTATGATTGGCATCTTACCCAAGGTCCACCAACTCGCTTGTTCTGGAGCGTTTAACCATTTAACCCAGTCTTCCTAATTATGTTTGCTCAGTTGCCATGACACTTTACTGTAGATTTATTTTGGCGTAACACCGGAAAAGCCTGTGTTAGTGAGTATGCAGGTAAAAGGTAGCAGGAGATGTCTGAAACTGTACTGCAGATTTACAACCTTTTAGTTATTCTGAGCACTAGTATTTCATATATATTTACTATACAGGAAAGTTAGAAAAAGTAACATTTTATTACAATATAAAAACGGGCCTGACTCAGTTTAAAAACTGGTTTTCAGCAGGTTCCTGTTCTGCAGAAACATAAAACATGGGTACAGCACGTCAAGACAGACAATAATACAAGACATCGATATAGAAAAATAAATTTCGACAACTGAAAACAATACAGTTACATAAGGACAAAGACATTTATACAAGACATCAGCTGGGCTAGATAAATACGGACAGTGCAAACAAGGCTTGGATAATACATAAACGAATTGATTAATGCGTGCAAGTGTAACTGTTAAGAAGGAGCTGTTTGCATGCCTTTTTGAAATATGTGATGGAATCTTAGTATATGTATAAAAAAACATTTCTGACCAAAGTTGTTTTTGTCTGGGGGAACTGGGATAAGTGCCTGTGAGACCTGGTGAGGCGACCTTATCGTTATTATCCTATCTTAATCTTACACTGACTATATGTAACTTTTAAATGTTTCTAAAACTGTGTAATGTTGCATCCGATGATCATAAATTACCTGTAACAGAAAACGAAACAGTAAAAAAAAAGATATTTTTATTGTTTTTATTAATGCCTTTGCACTGGTCTGATTTTTCCTGCGAAGTCACAAAATATTTTACAGCAAGTAGACGGCGCTACAGAGCCCACATTCTGATGGGTCACAGATTTTGGCATAACACCGAAAAAGCCTGTGTTAGTGACTATGCAGGTAAAAGATAGCAGATGTCTTTATTTAGGCCAAATTGTATTTTAATTTAATTTCATAAGTTATCTGCTGTAGTTATGGCTGATACTGGGGCAGGGCTATCACAAAAAAAGGAAATAAAGGAAGAGCAACTAAAAGATAAAAAGGAAAGTTAAAGACAACTGGCTAAACCTGAGTCACACTCAAGTCACAGTCAGGCAAGCTTTCAACAAATGGAGACAGTTCCGGGATTGTAAACGATTAAACACCGACTCCCAATTGGTCCTTAGGTATGTAATGATTATTTCATTCATAAAATAACTTTGGATTGAGCGATGTGGTTGTCAAAAGGAGCCAGGGGAATCAACACAAATTGAAAGTTACAGCTACTTTCAACAAGTGTGTTTATTCATTTTAGAAGATAATCACACTTCAATAAATAATACAAGCTCATATCAGAACTGACACAGTAAGGCTCATCATCAATAAAATAAACATAAACATGACAGGGCTGTAACATGCAATGGTTGGCACAGTAGATTAACATAAATACCCTTAAGATTCACCTGTGGTCCAAAAGTTACCTATCCCGGATATGACCTGATGAGAAAAGCACTTCAAATACAACTTAGCAAAGACTAGCAGACATAAACTAAAAACATTGCAATACTCATTTGTTGATGATTGATATACACGGAGAACATGCCTCCAAAGCTCTCCTCCCCTCTAAGAACACCATAAAAGATCTCCACACATTGTCAAAGACGAGATATTTACCCTTTAACGTAAATGTGAGTTATTCTAGTGCAAAACAGTCTGACAGTCCTGTAAGCCAGACATTAACACTTGGTTTGTTTGTGGATTTCCAAGATTTAGCTATGGTATATTTAGCTTGTAAGATGCAGAAAGTAATCATAGATTTGTTTGCCTTACTGAGATTGTGATTCACAGGAAAAATGCCAAAGATGCACAGTTTGGCGTCTAATGATAGCATTATACCTGTGACATGTAAAATCATATCCATCACTTCACTCCAAAAAGCCGGGATTTGTGGGCAGTCCCATAGGCAGTGATAGAATGTGCCCTTTCTACCATATTTGTAGCTTGTATCAGGATTATTGGGGCTGAATTTATTTAACTGAGTTGGTGTTACATAACTTCTCATTATCCACTTATACTGAAGTAATTTAAAATGGGTATTTATTGTTTGTGTTTGAGATTTTTAGCAAATCTTCTGCCAGTTCTGAGTTGAGACTGCAGAGTTTAAATCCACACACCATGCCAATCTCTTACTCTCTGAGGAGACCGTTGAGCCCCCCCACGATTATTGCATAGAAACTACAAATAGCCACTTTAACCTCGGAAACAGCAGTTGACAAAACAATCTCACCTCATGATCGACCTACTAATGAAGACTCTACTGTTATCTATTCTCTCATTAAACTAATTTCCACCTGCAGCTGTTTTCAATTAAAATCACTAGATTAGCTGGTGAACATAGAGGAGCATTTAGCCGCTAAAGAGATTTCCCTCAGGAGTTGGTGGAACCCAAAACCGAGCAAAAAAGGAAGGTGGAAATTTTTGGCCGTTGTATTTGCCAGGTGGCCGGAAACACAACTCCAAATGAATACTAATGTAGCTCTGTGTCTCCTGTATGTGTAAATAAGCTGTTTGCTAACACGTTTGGCATATCAACTGTTGTTATGCTTCCCCCAAGTAGCCAAAGAACGAATTGTCTGTTTAAGGTCCATCATCCTACAGTTACCATTGTCTAGCCAACAGACAATTAATATGCACATGCACTATTTCAAGAACTAATATTAGATGTAAGATACTTCTGAAAACTGAGGCAACTGAGTGGGCTGTAAAACCAGGCTGATGGACAGACATGGAACCAAACAGTGTGGCATTGTTTCTGTCACTGTTTATAGCATGTTCTTTTAAATGATTTAAAAACAATTTTCGGCAATATCTAAATGTTTTTTTTTAAATGCTGGTGTTTCTTTTAATATCTTTCTTTTCAAATATGAAATCCTCCTCAAACTGATTGATGGGAATATCCACATAATGTGCACCAATGTAAGAAAAGTGTCTTTGCTATTTTTGTGTCTTGGCAAGTAGATTCCCATAATTTGGAAACTGTCTTTAAACACAGGAGATGGTACTGATATAAGTTCATTAAGTAAATATGAATAGGGGTTACATTATGCTGTGTCCTGTCATGTAATGCATCAGCTAATAGATGTGAGATTATGATCTAGGAACAGTTAAAGGCTTTGGAAAAGTGGCTTCCTCCCTGTCATACAAATCCAAATAGATCATACTGGAATAGATCAAAGGGCTTTGGATTCAGACTATGTGAACCGGCACTGATGATTCCACTACAGATAGGCTTGCGGTGTGTGTGTATGTGCGATAAAGTAAAATAAGTGATATGCTCTGGATTCAAAGTAGTCTGCTAGATCCGGATATCAGTGGGTGTCTGACACGGTGGCTTTACCTCAGTAACAACATCAGGGCTTTTTCTCACATCACAACAACTTCCTGTGCACTCTGTCTTCCTCTCTGAGTCTGTTTGTCAAAGATATCAGTCAGTGTCACATTTCAATCTCAGAAAAGCCTAACAGACAATTTTAATTAAATTCAATTGCCTTGTCAGATCATGGCGCAAGGTGATGTGGAGACTAGTAGTGTGACTTTAGACTTTAGTGTGGATTGACTGTGATTAAAACTAAACTATTAACACTGATTCAAGGTCTGTGGCTTTTTAGGTTCCAAAGAGAAGGTTTGATAGGTGGTGATAGTGATTTTTTTCCCTTTTTTGGAGATCAAATTTTTGTATTTGATGGTGATAGTGATTGAAGTATGAGATGCATCCATTTCTCTGGAGAAAACATGAGCACCGATCAGGGTGATAACAAATAATTCCCATTAGAGTGACGCGGGCCCTGCATCATAACATTCGTCTTAGTCATCCATCTCTCATCAGCATGGGGATATATGATCTGTCTTTATCGAGACAGTGTCATACCTTCACCCTGAGGTGAGCAGAGGGCAGAACAGGAGAGGGTAGGGCGACAGACAAACTGAGAGACCAGATCAATTCCAGCCCAATGTCATAGGAAAATACTGTACAGTGACAGTGACACCAAATGTCCTCAAGTCTAAAACAATTCAAACAACAGAACCCAACCAAGCCCAAAATATTGAGTCCTATATGTTGTAAAGTCCGTCTAACAAGCTTTAAAAGCGTAACATTTTTTGCTGCTTACAAGCTTTTCTGAATTCCAGTTTCCATTTGGCACACCATTTGATACACCATTTGGCACACCATTGTTAAATGTGGCTAAGATTGGTACCATGTTCCTGTGATCAGGCTTTTGTGGTTCCTGCCCCGAGACTCTGGAACAAGTAACCCCCTGATATTAGGACAGTTAAAGATGAAGCTCTTTTTTGGGTTGAAACCCAAAACCTCTCTGTTTAGAACAGCTTTGGGGCGGCTGTGGCTCAGTGGTAGAACGGTTGCCTGCCAGTTGGAAGGTTGGTGGTTCGATCCCCGCCCCTGCAGTCATTGTCGAAGTGTCCTTGGGCAAGACACTGAACCCCGAGTTGCCCCCGGTGCTGCGCATCGGAGTGTGAATGTGTGTGAATGTTTATCTGATGAGCAGGTGGCACCTTGTACGGCAGCCCCGGCCACAGTGTGTGAATGTGTGCGAATGGTGAATGTTTCCTGTAGATGTAAAAGCGCTTTGAGCAGTTGTTAAGACTAGAAAAGCGCTATATAAATACAGCACGTTTACTTTTAATAATACGTAGCAGTGGTGTGACAAGTTCCCTCTCCTGTTTCTATGTGACCTTTTCTGATTTGACTGTTTTCTATGTTTCATTCTTTTATTGTGCGATATGTTGTTTTACTCTTGGTTTCTGATGTGAAGCACTTTGGATACCTGCTGGTTACTGTAAAGTGCTATATAAATAAATGTTGATTGATTGATGTTATTAAACTTGAAACAAGCTTATTTAAAGTGGCAATGAGAAGGGTTCTCATGTTCTTGCATAAAAATGGAGGTGCTCGTAGCTTTATGAGGTGTTTAACAAATTGTGTAGCTTGGTCGCTAACCAGATCGTAAGTTATACCAACTGCTGAATTATAAAATCAATATGGTATCTTCCTTCTATTGGGACTGTCTGGGTCTCTAGTGGTGGAATGTAACTTAGTACATTTCTAAGTATTTCTATTTTATGCTCCTTTATACTTCTACTTGACAACATCTCAGAGACAAATATTGCAGCCCAGTCTCATGGCAGTTTGTGGAATGGTCATGTTATTGAATATTGATTCATGTACAGGTCACGTTAATGTTGTATTTTTCATGTGTCAATTACGAATTTTGAATTAATGCATTTCAATGATCACAAAAGGATTATGGTAGCAAGTAGTATCAAAAAGTCCAAAATCCGTGCAGGGAGGTTGGTTGGGGTGTTGCATGAGTTGGATGAGTCAAACAACAGGACTTTCACTCGTGTCCCTGTGTCCAGGGATCGTGTCCCGTGTGTGGTGGTCCGTCCTGTTGTTGTCACCGGCGTGTGGCGGTTCATTTCCCCGTTGTTGTGTCCCCCAGAGCAGCCCAGTGTCATGGCATGTCATAAAATCGTCACTTTCAAAAATTGTGACATGTACACAAGTTAATAAATCAAAATTCAACACTGATCAAAAACAACACTGATAAAAAGTGATGAATTATAATTTAGTAATATAACGAAATGGGCCATTCTGCATAATGAGTACTTTTATTTTCCGTACTTTGAGTATATTTTGACACTTTTGTACTTTTAGTTCAGTATAATTTTGAATGCATTACAAAAAGTATTGTTACTCTTACTTAAGTGAAAGCTTTGAATAGTTTTTCTACACTGCTGTCGGCCTTATTCCTTTAAAGGGCAGCACTGTCCAGAAAGTTGGAAATTGGGGAATGGCAAATAAGTTCACTTAGAGTTAGGCAAATTTTGCATAATATGGCACATTTACTTCACCTCTACGAGTGGATCCACAGGTTTTCATGATGCGATCAAAATTAATAAACATTGTCTCTTTCGCTTACAGTGTCACAGTGATGAAGCCCCTCCCTATTTATATTTAATGCATTGGTGCATTAACCAGACAGCATTTTATTTTAATATCTGAATTCTGAGAGTGAATTTTTGAAGGCTATAGTGCCCTTAAAAAAAACCCTAGATGGAATGAAAAAAGTAGTGTCCTCAATGCACTGCTGGATTTAAAGTAAACTTTTGATTGTCTACCTTATAGGGAGTGGATGAGTGAACAAGGGAGTGATTTCAAACACAGTGACCGTTTGAAATGCTAATGTGACTGAGCCTCTAGTCTGACATTTCAATAAATTGCCTTCACCTTTTTTTCATCTAATCTAAAACCAGATTAGAAGACCCCATAGCGGCGGTGCACACCTTGTTTGCCAAAAGAAGTTTGAACAAAATCAAGATTGAGTCAATCTGGGCATTACAGGTGTGTACTGGAGCTCTTGTACGTATATTGCTGCTTTGTTCCTCCCTCAGCCTGGCACACTGAGGGATGACTGGGCTTATAGCTGTCATTTATCAATGCCTCTGTGGATTTAGGCCAAAGATAGGACATGTTAAGCCTAGTTTAGCACAAAATGTAGCACACAAAAAGCCCCTAGCTTTGTTTCTAAAAAAGTAAAAATAAAAGGGTGGGATTGGTATAGATACAAATAGATATACTGTAGATACGTCTGAGCATCCCTTGCCATCATATCATTCCATATAGTATGCCAGACAGTAAATGTGTCTGGCCATCCTCTGATATTAAACCCTTGTGTTGTCCTTGGGTCAAATTTGACCCATTTAATAAAAGAAAAGTGGGTTTCTTGCAAAAATATTTCAGGAAAATAAAGTGGATTGATCCACAAAACGCTCTTCACAAGTAAAATAAATGATCATCAGCCCACTGCTTTCTTTAAAATTTGATGTTTTATTCAATTTTATAGCATTCAAAAACTATTTGTTATGAAAGAATGTTGAAAAAAAGTGACAAAAACGTCCGCAAACGCTTCAAAAACGTGGGGGGGATATGCCCTCAAAAACGTCAAAAGGCGCCAAAAATTGGACAGAAACATTGGAACAAGTGACAAAAACCCTTTTCAGTTTGGAAAAAGACGACCGAAACTTTGAAAATGTAATTAAAATTTTGACCCAGAAAAACAATAAATTGCACGGTTGACGTGAAGACATCACAAGGGTTAAGGACATCAGCTCTAACCCAGCTTGTAGAGAGGCAACAAATCCATATTATAATACAGTATAACAATTTGTTTTTAGATCATTTCAGTTTTGCTCATCATCCTTCATGTAGGGATGCATTTGAGACTATTTGTAGGCATTGTTTGCCTGGTTGTGTTCACGTTTGATGATCAAACACACTGAAATGAACATAGAGACAGTTTAATGCAGCCTCTGTAACAAGGCCATAACAAGTGGGACAATGTCATATAGTAAAACAATTTACAATCATAAAACCTGCCTTCACAGTTTTTGTTCCCCAGCATTCCATGCAAACATCAGCTTGATTAGGAAGGGAGGGTTGTGTTTTGGGATGCAGTGGGGAGCTGCTCTGCACGCGATGCTGTCTGCTACTGTGGACCTATGAAGGTCCGTGTGTGTTCACATGCACACGTAAACATGGGTGTCCACTGTATTTTGTACAGCGTGTGCAACCTACTGTACATCCAGACAAACTGGGTGTCTGAATATCAGTACTGAAAGCTGTGAAATTGGAAAAGACAGAAAAATCCAGTCCCCTAGTTTGTGTGTTTGTGCACATCTGTAGGAGTGCTTTGCTTCAGACACTACCTTCTATAAAGTCTGTGGTTGGGGCTTGCGGCAGCAATGAGTTAACCAGTCTGACACTTACAGACACAAGATGTAAAAGTGTGAATATTAAGAGTGCATAAACATGGTATACCATTCATTCAATTATGATTTGAAATAGTTGTACAGCCCCTTTAATCTGTCAGCAATTCAAATGGTGTCTCATGGCCACAGTTATGATAAATGTGGATTTTAAAACAAACATCACAGGATATCCAGATACATCCTTGTTGTATGAAAAATAGGGTCACAGATTTTTTTTCTATTAGGTTTAACTGAATTGTTTTGTATTGATAGTTTGTTAGACATAAAGACCTAATAAGAAAGCGTGGACTGCAAAAAATAGAACATTAGAAAATTAATTAATTTCTTTCTTTCAGTTAATGAAGCCTGACTGCTCATTGCCCTTGCCTGTGTGTGTGTGCGTGTGTGCGTGTGTGTGTGTGTGTGTGTGTGTGTGTGTGTGTGTGGGTGTGTGTGTGTGTGTGTGTGTGTGTGTGTGTGTGTGTGTGGGGCGGTGAGTTTACTAGCACCCAACACTGTGTAAAGTGACAATGAATCCGTGCTCTCATGTTTATGTCCTGATTACTCTTTCCTTGAAATCTCTATGGGGCCATTTAAAAACCAGTTGCTTGTTACATCTACAGAATGCTGAGTTAACAGGAATTGTGTTTTGTAAGCAGTCTGCCCCTGCATTCATCAGGAGCTATAATACTGAGTGAATTATGCTCTAACAGCCTATATTAATACATTGATCTGTCATCATAATTTGTTTCTGACTTGTAATTGCTGCATATTCATTACACATAAGTGTTTTAGTTTTGAATAATATCAAAAACCTGAAGCCTTCAACAATTGACAGATATCACACGTTTACATTGTACAATCCCTTCATGCAGCATTATGTAATCAGTATCAACTCACCGGGGCGCCATGAGCTCCAGCAGCTCCAGCAGCACCACTGACTCCCTTCTCTCCCTGAGGACACAAAACACACGCCCGTACCCTTTACTTTACAGTGATGTGATGAGTTCCGCAGGATAGCGTTGGTCTTACAGTATTTGATCAGTATCACTTATTCCCATAGTCCTGTGAAAGAATACACAACTGAATAGAGCATAAGATTAAAACTAGGGATGCACGGATATGAAAATGTTAGCTGATACAGAGTTTCTATGATATTCATATTTTTTAAATGGTGAAAAACACGTCTAATCATTGAAATTAAAAAAAGGTTAGTCTTTAATTTAGTTGCATAACATTTGGAATAGCCCATGAATCACAGATGAACCACATTTCTTCCCCCTTAAGTTACAGGGACACCATAAAAAACACAAGTGACTAAAAATGTTACTTTTAGTGTAAAAATTAATGAAAGTCCAGTTTAACTCAGATCTGTGAAAAAGCTTATCAATAGGGTTAGGGTAGCTAATCTACTGTAATCTAAACAAAAGTCAGTCTGTTGCAATGAGAGAACATAATTGTTAATTTGACTATTTTGCAAATTTGAAATGTGTGCAACAATTTCTTTTAAAGACATTGGGTCAGTAAAAAGCATGTGAGGGACACCTGGGTTGGCTCCAATTCCCAGCTTTTTTAAGCTTGTGCAGTCTCTAATTGTGACCATTTCTCATTTTAAATTTAAAACATAATGCAATATTTGTGTTTTCTAATGTTAAAGGCGGTGGTTTTAACAAGTGTACACTGTACAAAAACATACTTGTACAGTGGACAGCAGTGGTTTGGATTCCTACACTGCATTACAAAGGTTGTACTTTTGCTCGTTTACTTGGGAATCCTTCTTATTGTATCATACTGCATGTACACAGGGAAACTTAATTCATCTGTGCTACTAGCATCTAAGGGAATGGTTTGGATATGGCGTGTCGTGAGTTTATCTGTGCCAGTGATACTGACGCATGAACACCAGGCGAGTCTTGTGGTCAGAGATCTTGCAGTGAGGCGGGAGCTTGTTAAATCAAAAGTGAACAGCAGCAAACAAACACATTTTAAGCCACAACACACAAGATGCCAAAATCCACTCTTTGGTTTTCCTTTAAGACCTATTTACTGGTTAACTATGTTTGTGGAAAGTCTTACGACGCAAGTGGTATGTGAACGTGTTCCAGTGTGTACCGCGGTGATACACATGTATAACAAGCTGTAAAATATATTCTGGTACTGCCAGCCATCCATTTGTTAAGTTACATGATATTCCCAGTATATACATGTGTGTCATACAACATATATATGTATGTTGTTGTGGTGTCCCAACATACACACCATTATATTTTCTCCGGCTTTTGTGGAATCACAAATCTTCACTAACCCCAACTTTGGTCAGAAGTATATTTAAGCCATCTATTTAATGTTGTAGTTTTTAAGTTGTTTTTTTGGGGGGGGTCATGTCCTAACCAGGTCAGGTGACCAGAGCTGCTCTGGCTGAGCAGACACTGGGGACAATGTTGATGCATTAAAATACAATTTGGTTATTGAAGAATGTGATCAATGATTGCAAATGGCTCTTATACTGTAATGTAAATATTTATTTATTTTATTGTCCCAATAACCCCCAAGTCTACTGGCTCCTACTGATACTACTGGTTCCTATTGGTGCTCATCTGATATATCTGGCAGAGGGACGGTGTATGTGGGATTAAGTCAAAATAAACTGTGTGTTTATGGTAATAAAACAGACAGCACAGAACACATGATGATTTTCAGATCTTGTGAATTCAACTTAAATGTAGTCATGTATTGTATTGTATTCCAGAGTGGGATGGCCATCACTGTTGAACAGGAGATCAGGGCATTGGCATAGTTTTATCTATAAGGCCGTGCTAGGTCTGTTGCCATCCTACATCAGTAGTTTAATCACATGGAGAAGTGTTGGTTCCTATTCATTGCGATCAGATGATCACTTGCTGCTCTTTTTTCCATTTGCCCGTACAAATCTGGGAAAAAGGGCTTTTGTCTACTCTGCTCCTTCTGCATGGAACTCTTTGCAAAAAGACTTGAAATTATCTGAATTTATTTCCTTAAATGCTTTTAAATCCAGATTGAGAGAACCTGAAATGACCTGTTTACATTGTAAATGTTTTTAACTATCTGTGTTGTATAACTTTTAAAATGTAATTGATTGTGTTTTTGTCTGCCTGCTGGCCAGGACTCCCTTGAATAGGGAAAAGAGGTTTTTAACCTCAACGGGACCTTCCTGGTTAAACAAAGGTTAAAAAAAAAATGTAAAAAATCTATATTCATATGTGAAACTCTGCAGGTCCCACAGAACCATATGTCTCCTCTGAGGAAAACTCTCCACATGATTCCCAAACTGTCTGTGCATTATGGCGGAGAGAGAACACATGTGGTGAATGTGACTGGACATGATAGTCAGAGCCTCTAACACAGCCAGCTATTATGTATGATAATGTATTCTTTCTGATCCCATCATCCAACAACCAAGATCCAAGGCCACGATAGTACCAAAAGTGCATTTGGCACTGGCCCTGACACACTGGGCAGATTGCACATGACTGTGATCTGTCCTTGATTCAGAAAATAGAGTGCCAGATGTTAATTTGCTTCAACGTTATGACCGCTTTCTAACCACTGGGGGCCACTTACAATTTAATTAAATTAAATTAGATTATTTAATTAACTTGATAAAAAAAAAATCCTTAAATTTCACAGTATGGATTAAAACAGGACCATGTCCTAATAGGTTTTGACAAGTAGGCAAAATAACTAAGATAACTGGTTCAATCCCTGTCCCTGCAGTCAAAGTGTCCTTGGGCAAGACACTGAATTGAGTTGCCCCCAATGCTGCACCATCGGAGTGTGAATGTCTGTGAGTGTCTATCTGATGAGCAGGTGGCACCTTGTATGGCGGCCTCGGCCACAGTGGATGAATGTGCATGAATGCTGAATGGTTCCTGTACGATGTAAAAGCGCTTTGAGTAGTCGTTGAAACTAGAAAAGTGTAATGTAAGAACAGTCCATTTACATTTCTTTGTCTGCGTGTATAGTCTTGAAATATGTTTTAATTGGTTAATCTAAAACAAATGTCAGTGCTCTGCAGGCCTTCCAATATGACACCATGAGGTTTAAAGCACGTTATTTGTGTTCCCTGCAGACACAGAGGTTACCAGATCCCACCAACATATATTTTAAGTGCAGAGCTCTGCATGTTGGCAGTAAGGAAACAACTGAATTAGCTCTCCACTGCGTCTGTTTTCTTTTGAAGTGTCTCGCTGCACTACGCACATAAACCCATAGACCTCATAATTACACAGCCAAGACGCCCACCACGGCCCAATAAATGACAAGATGACATACATTTATGAATGACTAGAACAAGAGAAAATAGACAAGTGCACAGAGACCGGTTGAATCTGTGAGCAGACTAACCTGCTACTTCCCTCTACCACATATTGTTAAAGACTAAAGAGACTGCTTGACATCTCTGAGTCTAACTATACTTGAATGAATTCTGGTAGTGGTTCTAAAAGAAAAGTCAATAAAATATAAAGGAAGCTAGCAGAACAATACAATATCAAAATAGAGTCTATTCCTGAACAGGTTTTATAACAGAGGATCCAACTAAACAGTGTCTATGGCAATAGACACTGTTTAGTTGGATCTTTGGTCCAACTAAAGGAGTTCAGGTATTTCAGGGGATTGTTCAAGAATGAGCGTACGATGGAACACAAAATCGATAGGTTCAATTGGTGCAGCATTAGCAGGAATAGAGATTTAAAGACAAGGAAATAAAGAGACAAAAAGGATCCAGTTGAGGTAGTATCTGACAAGAATTCCTTTGGACGCCTCCCTTTAGAGTTTTCTTTTTTAAAGATTATTTTTTGAGCATTGTAAGCCTTTACTTGAAGGGAAAGTTAAAGATATTAAAGGTGAGAAATGATTTGCAGCAAAGGGCCGCAGGTCAGAATCGAACCCTGGGCCACTGTGGTAAGGAGTGTGCCTTTGCACATGGGGTTGCATTCTCAACTGGGCAGGCTACCAAGGCGGCCCCCTTAAGAGGTTTTTACAGGCGTCCAATTGGTGGGAGACCCCAGGGCAGACTTAGAACATGCTCAGTAGGGATTACCTTTCCCATGTGTCCCGGGAACACCTTGGGTTCTGGGTTCTGGGTCCTGGAGGAGCTGGAAACTGTGGCTTGGGAGAGGTTTCTGAGAAACGTGTCCTTCTTCAAACATAGTGATATTTATTGTACAAGTCTAGGGTTGTGTGCATACAGGGTATTAAACCATCGAGTACCCGTGACAGACAAAACTGAGAATCTGAGCTCTAAAATCCTTGGTCTCAGACCTTTTGTTGATGACAATGCACCGTGTCTGACCAGAAGATCATCTTTAGGAAAACCACAACTTCCACAGCCTTCTGCTGCTTCCTGCACCACCCCTACCTCCTTATGGCCTAATCTTTTGGTATTGTTAATTTAATTAATAACTGCTCAAAGATCAGAGCCTTTTCCATCAAATCTAGAGAACTACTGTATATAACCATTTGCAATGAATTTGTTGATGATAAAAGCAAATATCAACTGATTATATCAACCATATATTTCTCACCCCCATTCTTGTTATACCATGCTGCTTAACTGCCCTATAGAACCTTAAGAAGACCTGCCAACTGCTACAGGTCTGAGTGTCCACCCTCCATAGCAAAAAAATAAGAAAAAGAGCATACTTCCAGCTAGGCTGATTAATTCTAACCTCACATTATGTCACTAACACACGTATCCTGTGTGTTAGGTGTGTATGTGTGTGTGTGTGTATAGTGGTGGGGGTCAGTATGTGTCTCACAGGGCTGCCAACTTTTCCAGAAACCACGGAGTGAGATTTGGGGGGGCCAACCCATATTTTGCCGCGTACAAAGCAATTTCTATGGGTCTTTATCCTTCAGGGTTTAAATTGGGATTTGTTATATGTGGGGGGATGGGGCTCTCCCTAGGGGGGTCTGGGGGTATACTCCCCCAGGAAAAGAATTTGAAAAATAAACCATTAAATGGCCCTTTCTGGAGAGTTTTTTTGCAAAAAAAATGGAGAAATCAAGTCTTGCATAATATGTGCAAAACTGTAGGGTTAAGAGCCTTTGCATTGTTGTAGTATCAGCAGGTTTTAGCATTCAGCATTTACATTATTAACTTCTTATGACATAAGAACTGACCCAGACAATGTGCCAAACATATTGAACCACATGAAGAGACAGTAGCATATGTCAGCAACAGCTGAGAAGATTTGGGTCTGTGGTGAACAGGTCCAGGGGTCCCTGGTGTAGGGACCAGGGACCCAAAGTTAAATTAATGATGAGGGATCAACTAAGACCACTGAAATTCTAAAGAATGAGAACCACTGAGTTGCATAAATTCTAATCCTTTAACCTTTGTGCCAAGGCTCAGTAATGTTTGGCCCTCATCCTCTGTGCCCCACTTACTGTATTTACTTTTTTGTGAAAATAAAGACTATTTGTTCATTTAAAAAAACATCAAATTAATTATTTACAGTTACATTTAGAGATGCACAGAGGTTAGAGAAGTACAATAGTGGCCCAACGCTGCAGTATGTATTTTATATATATATATATATATATATATAATATATATATATATATATATATATATATATATATATATATTATAGTATATATAGTACAGCTCAGATGTGTTTCATCAGATTTCTGCTCATATTTACAACTTTGTGCACATTCAAAATATAACTCCTCCCGTCTGCTGTGCATGTCATTGCTCCGGTGATATGGTGGATCTCATGCAGACCGTCTGACAGACACAGAGGCCCATTTGGGTTTCTGGTCTCTGACAAAGTTTAGAGGTGTCCGTACGCTGCTCTTTATCGGAGGACTACACGGACGCAACGCGTCACTGCCCCCCCCAGAGCGAGTCCAATAACATGAACTGAAGTTGCTACACTACCAGCCGCGCTGCTCACCTCTATTGTTGAGAGAGTGGACACGAAGCGACAGACGGGTCTGTGATACTCAGAGCTCAGACCTGAAGCCGGGGAAATGCACCTGGGATGGCTCGTGCAAAAATGTTCTCAGTTTGCGACAATTCGAAACCACAGACAGGGAGCGCTCTTGAACCTCTCACAGTCTCTGAAAGCACAACTAGTCGATCATAAGTGGCTCAACAGGTAAAAACATAGATAAACACATCTTTCAGAAATTTGACCGACCGGGTTGACACTTCGGCGTGAGAAATCGGGGGTGTGGCGTGTGAGCGTGTGAAACCAGTCAAATGCGTGTGTCTCACGGCCAATGCGTGAGAGTTGGCAGCCCTGGTCTCATTTCCCTCACTCTAAGCATTTGCAGTTTACAGTACATAAGCAGCACAGCACCTCCTTATCACCATGATTACTCACCTCATTCAATAGTCTAATGGGTGATGGGACAACTATTACATGTCTTCAGTATAATGTATAATTCTGGAAATAGATTTCCTTTTAGGCATTAAGGATTCTTAAAGTAAAAGGCCTGTTTATTTTTAGCATAGAAAATGTTAGGTGTCACTTTGAGCACTGTAATTAAATTACAGTGTCTCTCATCCTTTTTGTAGTAAAAATAATGTCAACATCTACAGTGTGTTGTGTGTGTGTATTGAAGGCAGAAGGGAATGATGGACACAGTGTGACCGGGTCCCACAAAATCAGGCATTTTGGGCTGCAACAATCTCAAAAGAAGGCTGTGAAATCCTGGAGGGATTGGGAAATGAAAATAAACGGTTAATTGAGAGCTAGCAATAAAGTTGCAAGAGAAAGTTGCAAAAAAAGTTAATTATTTTTGTATAGTTCTTTAAAAATAAAAAATAAAAAATGTTTTGGGGAGAATATAACTACTCCGGGCTGAGTTTTCCTAGTAACCTTACCAAAAAGGATTACTATTACTGTTATATTAAATTAAATTAAAACGTCTGGTGGATTTAAGACAAAAAATTATAATTTATTGAATGAAATTTGAACATGTCCATCAGTTTCTTGTTTATCTTTACATTGTTAGTTCATTTATCCTGACCTGGGACACACATTCATATGGTTTGATAAAGTTGGCTACTTTAACTTATCATTGCACTTACATTGACAAGCGTAGTGTTGTCTCATCTCCTGTTTACCAAATCAGTATTTTTTCAATAACCCTGTGACCCCCAGGGGGTCTGCACATCTGTACTTGTTCTGTACAACTGATGATTTGAAGGTCTAATAGCCTGGAGATCTGTACCTTACATATGTAGTTAGGAGGTCTCGAAACTTAAAGGTGCACTGTGAGTCCCTGCACGGTTTCAGCGCAATTTCATTTTTGTCTCAAATTGTAAGCATCTCCCCTTGATCTGCTAGCTGCCTGATCCCTGATACACTGTGAAAAAGCCCGGTCTCTGGAGACAGCACAGGGGTCGCAAACGTCAAACAAACACTGGGCCGAAACAGCCTGTGCTCCAAAATACATCAGATCACGCCAGCCAATCACCAACAAGATGGTTGAGGAAGAGGGTGGGGGTTAGTGACAGTCAGTTAGGCATGACAGTTGCGGAAACATAGGGGGAGGGGCAAGCTTTTACTTGGAACGGGGCACAGGGTTTTTTTTAAGCACAGGGTTAAAAATAAACCTGCCCTCTGATTTGTATAATATTCCCATTGTAAACACTAAAACATCTTTCCAAAGGTCTTGTTACAGGTAACAGTTATACTACTAGTAATTAAAGGGAAGGACTATGTAATATACAGTATATGTATCCCTCTGTGACATTGAAACCTCACACAGCTGCATCTGAAAATCCATAATTGTGGGTGTAGAAAACCCAGTCCGTGATAATAAGAGACCTACACCTACCACTCAGCTGATCATCTTCATCTTGTTTCACTTGAGTGTGAAACATCAAATCCAAAATTGAAATTGAAAGTATGTATGTATACATGTTGCTGAAAGAGAGCAGTATAATGTGTGTGGGAGTGTGTGATTAAAGACCATGCTGACAGCCTTAAGCCTTAGACAGTATGTCTAAGTTAAGGCCTCATTAACGTTCAATGGAGCTGTCATGGATGGGTGGACAGAAATTATTTACAGTCAATGGAAGATGTTTCCTCAGGCGGTGACCACACTGCGAGCTAATTTGGTTCTCTACAGATAACATCTGGATTTCCCCCCTCCGTACTTTACTATGCTTGGGTGTTCTCCACCTGGCAGTTGTATGGGAACTGGCTTAATGCTGGGCTTACACAGCAGTATTTACAAGCCATATTCCAATGAGACACTTTTACAATAATTTCACAAGACATCTGTGATATTAAAAATAACACATTAATGGCACTGCTGTCGCCAGGATTTCGCAAATACTGAAGTTGAGTCCAAATCTTCCCTAAAAAATGTTTGACTAGACACCAAAAAACATTTCTCAAATAAATTATTTCATTTAATTTATATTCTCCAGGCTGATCTAAATTCTGTTTCAAATAAAAAGCCTTAAAAAAATCCACTGTGTGGTGACTGGAGAATGTGAACTTCTCCTCAGGTCATTAAAATCCCAAAAGTCCTAGAAACAATACTGAGGACATGACCTAAATTCTAATTTCTTTTAAGCCAACAATTAATATATGAATAAAGACCATAATTGTTAACTTGGCTGGAGAGGGAAGGCTTTGCGACAGCATTCAAACCTTATTGTTGTAAAAAAAAAGATGTGAAAACCTGAGGCATTTGATGTCACATTGGCCTTTATGCCAATAAAGCCTCTGATTTTATCAAAACATTAGTCCCGCATTGCCAGACCTTCCACCACAGCGCTGCAAAGGAGGGTCTGGCTAGTCCACACAGCATTCCGGGATGGAAGAATCATTGGCATCTTTAAACCAATCACAGTCAGCATGGGTGGCGCTAAGTGCCGGACGGAAACCCGGTGCCACTTCAAAAAAGTCTCGGCAAGGAACTTGTTTTGGTGAAACGTGTACATTCAAAAAGTGTTTTAGCTGAGGCCGCCTCTCACCCAGTAAGAGCGTTTGCCCCACATAGGCTGAGTCCTGCAGCAGCTGAGGTTCGACTCCAACCTGTGGCCCTTTCCTGCGTGTCATCCCCTGTTTCCTCTCTGTCCACTGGCACTAATAAAGGGAAAAGCCCCCAAAACATAATCTTAAAAAAAGTGCAACAGAAAACTCCGATTGGACAGATAATCTGGCTAGCTGCCTGGATTTACCCTGCAGAGATCTCAGGACCAGGTAACCATAGTCCTCAGAAATCCACCGGAGTTTAGAATGCCAACACAAAGAAAGAGGAAGGTACCGGACATCCTGCTGAAAAGAAGGACATCCGGCAGAATTTCCGGTTGCAACTGAGCAATCCGGTAAGTAGAACGTTATGGATATAGACTCAAAACATCAACCATATGGCATGGTAGGGAAAACACTTCCTGGGCCTTGTGTAGGTTAAGCTGCCTACGAGCACAAAAATGTAAAAACACAATTTTTTATTTTTTTTTATGGGGATATGGACCTAAGTATCCACAACGTCTTAGCTAAGAGTATCAAGTGATTTTGGATTTATATTAAAAAAAAGCCTTTAAACTTACAAAAATCTGTAAAAAAACAGAAATCAGTTGCAACACAAAATACATTCATTTCATATAGGACTTTTATAAGCTGAATCATTCTAACTGGGCATTTAACAGAAGGCAACACACACCTGAATTCACTTTTGTGTGACCCTGTTGTTTTAAAAAAAGTCGATACGGAGAACAGTCAAAGAAATCCATGTCCAGCCCGGAGCCAGATCAGCATCAACAGACACACACTAACACAGCTGTGGAAATCTTTTACCAATTGTTCAGCATGTTGCTCTTTGATCGAGCCGTGCGATAATGAGTTTCTGCATCTGTGAAATCAGCCTAAAAGACTCCAAATGACCTCACATGATTTCTTATGCTCGAGCTGAATTGAAACCTTGTTAGACCTGGGACGCTCTCAGCTCACCTGTGGAGTACTTCTATTCAGACTGCTCCAAAATAAATGTCCTCGTCAGTCTTCAACAAATATTAGTGAAAAGCTAACATGTGCACCCAAAATAGTTCAAATAAGTGCAGCCAAAATACTTCATATGTTTGCTTCAGTGATTCATACCTGGCCAGTTTGGTCAAAACAGGGGAAAATTGGATTCATTGCAAACACATTGGAACTCGGGTCATATGATTTGCATGGTGTCACAACAGGACAGAGTCACACTGAGAGTGATCAGTGTGAGAATAAATATACCACTGATTTTAATGTCTCATCCAACATGTTATGAAGTGTCTGCTCTTAATCTAAAACTAAATCTTAGTCAATAACAACAGACTTGGACAAATAAACCCAGTATTCTCTATTAACTGGAAGTTAGAGCCACTTCATCGCACAGATCTGAGATCATTTAAACTGTGACCTTTTAAGCGCAAAATTACACTCAACAAGCAATTAGTCCTCTTTAAAGCACACGTTGCTGTGTTCTGGTAAAGGCAGGCTGTTTCCTGTTGATCATTAGGATGCTCAATGTTCCCTGACGTTGCAGGACGAGATTCTGTTTGTTAGTCTTGTGCCTGTCTGATGGAACCCGGGTCAGGTCAAGACTAGATTGTTCAAGGAATGTGTGATAAGTGAACCATCTAGCCAGTCTTATGTAGTCTAATGGTCTTTATCTTTATCTTAACATAATGCATTCATTAAAGAAGATGAAATAGAAGCAATGATCTAGAAACTACTGTAAACATGATATCCACACTGAACCAAACCTTTGGTGGTCAAATGTGGACCACATATACTGTATTCTACAGTGTATGGTGCAATTCATAATGTTCACGTGTTGTCACAGCACTATGAGAACGCCCACCTGGAGGGCAAAAAGAAGCTGCCCTCCACTGTCCGTCATGAGTCAAATCAACATTTACCACACTGTTGCCAAAATATCACATAGTTGTTGTTCCATTGGACGCACAAACAGAAGACATACAAGCCTGGGTTGTGTTTCTATAAAATCCCCCAGAGAGGTGGATGTTGTAGATTTGTGCAATTTATATGTGCCGACATTCCACTGATAACTGACACTAAACTGACCACCAATGCAACAAACGACTGCGGTTAAGCTAACCATATCTCCCATCTTCTACATGCTCAAACCAGCTCATTTCATTTAAACACTTTTACTCTGCTCCCGGACAATTCCCTCTGCTCTGCCGGTCCTGGATTCTACACAATATACTGTATATTGCTAATTTTATGTAGCTAAACATCGCTAAAGTAGCCAACAGCTCCGGAACGTACCGCTGTTTATAAAGTGGAACTTATTAAGTAGTTTACGCTGTCTGCCTATCAACTCCATGAACAGATTATAGAAACTTTTACCACAGCTTCTTTTAGAAAGGCCACTGCAATAATTTGTGTAGATTTTCAAAAAGAAACATTTGATAATAGATGTTTATTTCTGACTTCCGATGTTAGCTTTGCGTAGCTAACGTCTGCATGCTAGCGTAGCTAGCGTCTGCGTGCTAGCGTAGCTAGTGTCTGCGCGCTAGCGAGCCATCTTTTCCCCAGAATCGTGTCCGATGGCAGACAGAATTGCATAATGAAATGCAATCCAACAGCATCAACAAAGTGACTAAAAACTATGAATAAAGGAGCTTAGGAAAAATCAGGACCTAGGCTAAGGTGACCAGATTTCTCAGACAAAATCCGGGGACGTTTTCTGCTCAGAAGCGTATTTACCTCCAAAACAAGTAGTGTTTTTATTTTTGTAAAACTTAAAATGGGGACACTAGACCTAGAGCTGTTCTTATTAGGGGCAAGGTCTGATCCTAGACCCACCCCTGCTGCTACTTCCTACTCCACTCCACTACACCTCAAGATAGAAAGTTCTAATATTTCAAGATAAAAAATCCATCCTTATACTTCAAGATAAAAGGTCCTAATATTTCAAGATAGAAAGTTGTTGTGGTTTGGGGTTTTGTTTGGGTTCATTTTGCCCTTTTCTTTGGCCTCCTTGTGTTTTTGTCTTTGTTTTCTCTCTGGTCTTATGTTGCTGGTCCTGTCTTGTGTTTCCCTGTGCCTGTTTGTTCTACTTCCTGTTTTATTTTCTGATGGGTTGGTTTCCTGTCTTGTTTTGTCTTGTCTAGCTTCACTTTGTTTGTCTGATTGTCCAGCCCCGCCCTGATGTGATTCACCTGATGTCGCACCTGTTCCCCATTACCTCGTTACCTCTTGTACTTAACCTCTGTGTTTCCCTTGTCTTGTGCCAGATCGTTTTGTCCCATGCCGCATGAAGTCCTGTTCGTCTACCTGCCTGTTTACTCAGCCTTCGTGAGAGTTGTGTCGCATCTTCCCTGTGAGTTATCCTGTTGTTCCTTGTGCAGTTTCTTTGTCTTTGTTTTGGCTTCCCCGGACCAGTTTTTGGATTTTTTCCATGTGGGACTTTTTCTTCGTTTTTGTTCCTGGATTTGCCAGCTACTGTTGCCCCCTGTGTTTGCCTTATTCTTCTGTTAATAAACTCCTGTTTACCCCCGCTTGCCTGCCTGCCGTCCTCATCTCTGCATTTGGGTCCAATCCTCACTCACCCATAACAGAAAGTTTTAATATTTCAAAATAGAAAGTCCTAATAGTCCTAATATTTCAAGATAGAAAGTCCTTATAGTCCTAATCTTTCAAGATAAAAAATCCATCCTTATACTTCAAGATACAAAGTCCTAATATTTCAAGATAGAAAGTTTTAATATTTCAAAATAGAAAAAGTCCTAATAGTCCTAATATTTCAAGATAGAAAGTCCTAATATTTCAAGATAGAAAGTCCTTTATAATCCTAATATTTCAAGAAAAAGTCTTAATATTAAATAAAGTCTTAATTTTCCTTTGACATTGATGCAGTATTAAACGAGATCGCTACAATGGAAGTTAACAGGATAATTGTCCAGCTTGTATTTACGTTCATAAAAGTGCTTGTTTAGCTGCTAACAGAAGTGTCTGACAACATTATGGGAAGGATTTCTAAGGAAGTCGACCTTTCTGTTAAAGATTAAGATCCTTTTTAAAACAAAAGTCCGAAATTGCGTTCGCTAAACCCACCAGACTCCATGTAAATAATCAGTGATTTTAGCATCGTAAAACACGGCTTCTAAAACCTCTCTGAGCACCGCTGGCTCTGGCTTCCTGGAGCCTGCGTGTGTTGGGTGTGCAATTATCGGCTACGTTTTGTCAGTTTTTTCTTTCTTTCATTCCAATTTCGGGTCTTTCAGTCACAGTGAAAACCGGGGACATTTCCGGGGACAGATCCAGCCGGTGACAGGTAGCCAAAATCGGGGACTGTCCCCGGAAACCGGGGACGTCTGGTCACCCTAACCTAGGCCATCTGAGGGTTGTATTTTTAAAAAAAGTTATTGGTAATGATATAGGATACAAAGGTAAAATATATTTTTTTAATTTATATTTTATTCACTTTAAACATCAGATGACGTGATTCTTTTCTCTAAAACAGATAGCCCTGAGTCATTATTACATTAGTCGTGACATGCTTTCCTGTGTACACATATCCTATACAAGTACTATTTGGGCTGTATGTGTGTTTTGTTTATTAACCTATTGTTGTGTTTTATGTATTTGTGTATTATCTTTATTTCGCTCATTTCCTTTTTCCTTTCATTCTATATTTTTTTCCCGATGTTAGCTTTGCGTAGCTAACGTCTGCATGCTAGCGTAGCTAACATCTGCGCGCTAGCATCTTTTCCCCAGAATCGTGTCCGATGGCAGACAGAATTGCATAATGAAATGCAATCCAACAGCATCAACAAAGTAACTGAAAACTATGAATAAAGGAGATTAGGAAAAATCGGGACCTGGGCCATCTGAGGGTTGTCCCCCCAAAAAAAGTCTTTAAAAAATCTTAGTGGTAATGATATATTATATAAAGTTAAAATAATTGTGCAAGTAGTAAAACAATACAAACGAAAACGGGGCAAAAAACAAATGCGTTTTAAGTAAGAAACATTTTGAGTCCCCCATCCCTTGCCTCACAATGGTTTGGTCCACTGCCTAGTTTACACACATGTCCACTAGGAGAGTTTAAATCACTTCAGTAGTTGTAGAACACCAGAAAGCACGCTGGCAAGGATATTTTATTCACTTTAAACATCGGATGACATGGTTCTTTTTTCTAATACAGATGGTGCTGAGTCATTATTAAATTAGTCATGACATGCTTTCCTGTGTACACATATCCTCTACCTATCCTATGCAAGTTTACATAGTTTTTTATCTCTGCTTACTAACTTTTGCGTGGAGTTCCATATATGCTTGGTGATCTACATTTTTTTATTGCATTATCTACATAAACAATGGATCACAACAACAAACAACCATACACTGTGACTCTACTGCAGATACGTTCAAAATAAAAGATATGTTAATAAAAAAAACAATATGGGCGCCATTAAATTTTTTCCTAAAATGTGTATTGCCAATGCAAAGTAATTCTTAGGAGGATTGGATGAATGGGAAACACAGAGAACCCATTGGTTAGGATTTAGTTAGCAGTTGGATGGAGTTTGTGATCTTCAAAAATAACTCAACAGTGAACGGCTTACTGTCTTTCCTACACACATTCACCACACACCCCTACCCCCAACCACCCACACATGGGCACCAACTGTGTGCTGTTTTCAGCTCCCTGTGTACCACCACCCTTCAGCTGGTGTAAAGCACTTCCAGATTATTGGGGAGAAAGTAGTTTATTATGATAACAGGAAGAGTTCCAAATTACTGAGCAGGGTGGCTGCAAGTCAAACTGGTAGAACAATCAAAGAAGTTCAGAGAAGACTCAAAATAGCATTGCCCACTTGTAGCTGGTGGGCGTGCTCACATGCTTGCAGATGTGTGCATGTACTCTTTCATTTAGCCACTTGTTCTTTTAAAGTAACCATAAGGGAACACCCCATTTCCAATATGAATGTGGCCTGCACTCCTGCAGTGGTGTTAATGTCACTGACTGATGGAAGTGGAGAGTGTTTTCAGATTTACTGCATGACTTTACATGGATGCATGTAAGTCTGTTTGAGAATATCTCTGTAGTTAAATAATGATTTTAAGCACAATGTGGGAAAAGTGTGACTGAGAGATTGTTTCTTTTACTTTCACAAAAGAAGCTACTCGCTTTTCCTGTGAGGTAGCAGTGTAAAAAAAAAAGAAAAGAATGAAAAGTTGGAGATTGCAGTGCCTTTGCTAGTTAATGATTTGTCAATTACCCATCCAGCGCCCACGTCATTTAAATAGCAATGCACCTACGGCCATCTTTGCGCCCATGGGTGTCTTACAGGGACATGTGTTTAGGTGAATTATTGGTGTATTGCTATCTAGAGGCAGCGGAAAGTGATCGCGCCAAAAACCTGGTCAAAAGGCAATAATTCAGCATTACATTATTTTAACAGCAAATTAATCAAATGTGTCTAGGCTTATGCACAGGGTGTGCATTCTATACTTGTTACACGCACACAGGGAAGCGCAGCAGCACACAAACATGCCAAAGATTACATATAAAAATATGACGATGCAAATCCACCATCATAATAGCAATGCACCAATTGTACAAATACTGTTGGCTTTTAAAGGGAATGGGAGATGACAATGATTGCATGTTATACCAAAAATACACCTATGAGTTAATGAAGACACTGAGTACAACCCTTTTCAACCATGCGCTAGGCGCATAAACCTTTTTTTTCCATCGTCAAACTAGTAAAAGGGGATTTGGACACGCCCTAAATGCACCCGTGCCATGCGCTTCACACCGTGCGCTTATGTGCCCAATGTGTTACAGTTTGGACTTGGCACTATGGCTTTGACATAGTTCAGTATGGCTACAGAAAAGGTCTAAGTTCAGTTTCTGCCTTCGATATCTGCTAGCTTCACCTCCAGCTCTTGAAAAGTGTGGCCAGGGCTGTCAAGAATACTTGAGTTGCTTTCCACTGTCGATTTTAGATTGTCCACATCAGATCTGATAGAGCCAAGGCCAGTTAGAGTGCAGTTAAACATGCTAGCTGGGCATGGATAGCAGTTAGCTTCTCATCTGTTGAATCTGAGACTGAATCTGAGAAAAAATTGGTTCGAGGTAGCTTTTCTGTTCTCAAGTAATGCCTATGCAATGGCATCCGTATCGCCACGTTGGGTGTTTTTCTTGTTCACCATTCTGCTTTAAATGACTCTATTGAGCACAAAGTGATAGAATATCAGAGTTGGAACCATTTAAGAACGATTGACACGGTTGGGCCAGGAGATATACCTTTAGCCGCCATCTCTGTCAAGCTGATCACTTGATTACCATATGACACCAAGAGCGCACATTTAAATTCTTGCAGACATGTAACATGACAAAAAGTTTAAGTTATAAAGGCAAATTGAATTCTTTTTCAGAGCAGACCTTTGGGCTTGTCATAGCAGGAAAAGGAACGGTATAATTGATAACATTAAAGACTACGTTCCACCAGGTGAGTCAGATCCAGGGTTCTGGTATTAAGTATGCTGTCTCACTGTCATGGCTTACTGGGACACTTGATGGAATTGAGCCATCATTTATGAAATTTGTTTCACCTGTGCTTTTCCTGCTATGACAGGTCAAAATGTTGTCAACAAGGTCTATGATTGTTGTAGACCATTTACTGACCATTTTTCAAAAGCATAGTGTAGTTCATAATATTGTAGAATTGTGATTTAAGTGTAGTCCAAACTGCCATTGCTATCTATTTTTATACAAATTATTTCATTTATAGCAGCTCAAACCAAACTTTATGTAATTTAGTGGTAGTAAGTAAGGATCTTGTCAGGTGAAATTTACTTGCTTGTTGCGTTTTATTTTAGTGAGATAATCTCAGGTGAGTTTCACCTATCTGGTTAGTTAGTTTAGTATTATTTATTTGTGTTATTGTGTGACTTTGGTGTTTCAAAGGGTTAGGAACTAACAAATCTAACAGCTGTGACCGATTGAGGCAATGCTAGACCAGCAACTCCCATGTTGTGACAGGTCAAATGTTTTTGTAAATGGAGTCTGACGACTTTGACTAGAGCAGAGGTAATGGCTTTAGTTCCCCCATCGGAAACTGGACTGGAAACCGGGCTGTCTGAGAGCAAGGTAAAGCAGTGAAAATATTTAACATGTAGCAATCACTTATACACTGATATTGGTGTATAAGGTGGCCCGGCTGCATGTGTTGCTGAACATTTACGACTAAATTAGTCTGACCTGGCAACACCAATTCACTCTGCCTGCGTGCGCATGGCATGAGAGGAGAGGGAAAGGAAAGGGAGAGGGAGAAACAATGTGCTGCTCTGCTTACAGTGACAATTTGGCTGTCATCCTGATGAAAGCCTTTATTATAAGGACAACTAAGAGAAGGTCAACTTTTGGCAATGCATGCGCCTGAGTCAGAGTGAGACAGCCTATATGCAGTGGTTAGGAGAGTATCCTTTAAGAACTCAACTAAAACTCAAAGTAAAGTAGAAAGGATTTGGATAAAGTAATTCTGTGAAAAAATTGTACTTATGCAATACAGGTTGCTTTACAACACAATTTTTTGTTTGTTTAAAAGGACCCCAAAAAATAGTCTCTGTACATTAAATTGCATAGCATCATATAATTTTGCATTGACCTATACATTCACTAATGGAGAGATGTCAGAGTGAGTGGGCTGCCAGCTGGACCAGCACCCTGAGCGGTTGGTGGGGCTACGCTGCCTTGCTCAAGAGCACCTGGCAGTGCCCAGGAGGTGAAGTGGCATCTCTCCAGCTACCAATCCACACTCCGTACCTTTTGTTCCATATGGGGAATTGAACCAGTGACCCTCCGGCTCCCAACCCAACTCCCTACGGACTGAGCTACTGCCCCCCCCCCGTTGCGGTGAATCACATTGTGCTGAAACAAATCGTGTCAAATTGCAATAAGGGGTGAATCAGATAGATATATCTTTAAAGTATCGGGTCATTGGCAATGCATCAAGATGTTTACAGCATTGGCCTGGTCCAACAGTCAAATTTGTTCGCTAATAAACCTCTGTCTGCACACCTTTTGACAACAGTGTGCTTCTAAGCTTTATCACCAAACTAATGTTCTTGTGGCTGACAGGGAGCAAATCCTTGCAGCTGGGTTCCAACATCTGGTTGAAGGTTTTCACAGAAGAGTGGAGGCTGTTATGGCAGCATACAGTCATACAACAATCCCTACAGTTTTGGAATGACATGTTCAACAATCAAGGAGTTTTATGTCTGGATGTCCACATATTTGTGTCTCCCAACTGATCTGCCATTAGCTAAAGTCTGCACTGACCTTTGGTCCTGGTGGCCCAATCAGTCCGCCGGTGCCTGGTAGTCCTGGCTCCCCCTGGTTGGACAATGAACACACTCTGAGAGGCACAGTTGAGCAGCAGCAGCCAAATTCAACACTATTACAGTAATTATCTGTCCCACTTCAAACACTGTGCTGGTACGACTGCAGAGACTGCTGTGACAAGAGGAAATCCCACAACACACACACACACACAACACACACACACACACACACACACACACACACACACACACACACACACACACACACACACACACACACATATACACAGAGGGAGCCAAATTAGAGAACTGTGCTCTTTCCTTGTATATAGTAGGATTACTTACTTACTTACTATGCATCTGGCTTGAAGTGGTTGTTACATTTGGCATAATATTTTATTTTCATGAACTGACACCTCAGATTTCATGCTTTTGCATCCTGGAACTGTCAGGTATGCTGGCTTAATTCATGTTGTGGACACATGACTGTTGAACAGAAACAGATCTTACCACTGGTCCAGCTTGTCCTGGAGGCCCTAGCTCGCCTCTCTCACCAGGAAGACCCTGTATACAAGGAAATCTGCTCATACTGTATTTTGTAGTGACATTTCATATGTTCAAAATCTAATTTAAAAAAAAATATCTAATCAGTATTCAATATTTATTTATGTTTTTATCCTTTTAATTCATTTGGACACTAACACTCTTCACTGCAAAGCCAGAATAATATCAATTCAATTTCAATTCAATTTCACTTCTACTGTATTTATAGTATCAAATCATAACAAGAGTTATCTCAAGACCCTTCACAGATAGAGTAGGTCCACACTCAGAATTTGGCGGAACAGCAGCGAGAAAAAACTTCCTTTAGGCAGAAACCTCAAACAGACCCGGGCTCTTCATAGTCAAGACTGGTTCAATTCCACTTTCCCATACCGCATATATAGACAGGCTTTCTCATCCAGGGAGATGGGAGTAGGACTAACCGGGGCTGACCTGACTAAAGCTGTGTCTTGCAAATAAAACGAGTAAGCTACAGTAAAAGTCAAGTGTTCAATATTTGCTCATTTTCAGTGTTAAAGCTATAGTGTGTAGTTTTTGTCGTCCCCACGAGGAATTCTAAGTAATGACAACAACACTGTCAACACTTCCACATGTTACAAGCCTTCCGTGATTGCGCACAACCCCCACCCATCCGCCACGCAAGGAGGACACGGAGGATTAAAAAAACATGATGGACTAATTAAAAGAGGTAATTATCTTTTGCTTGAGTTTCTGCATGTGCAAGCCATCGAACGCCAAAATCATCTGAACATATCAATATTGAGAAATGCAGAGAACGTTGTGTGGAGCGGATAGTCTTAATTAGCTTTGTATCAATGCATTAATATCAAATAGTCACGCACTAAAGCTTTGAACATGGCTTTATTAAGATAGTCTCACCATGGGTCCTGGGGGTCCTGGTTCTCCTGATGAGCCTGGTTCCCCTCTGTCTCCCTGGCCGTGTCATCAGAACCAGGAATTATTAGTCTGACAACAGATTAAAAAAAGCCACAGCACTGATACAACTGCTTCTTTAAAGACTTACCTTGCTACCTTTTAGACCGGGCTCCCCTCTTAGTCCTGCCGGGCCAGCTTCACCCTGCCGAGCCAAGGGAAAACAGAAGGTAAGAGCATGTAATTGAAGGATGAAAGTAATTTAATGAATACATGTTACCATCCATTTAAAACATCCACTACAAAGTCTGTAGAGTATTTTCATTTGTTGACCAAATGCCAAGAGGGAGACCTAAAATTGGGGGAGCTTTAAAAATGTGACACCAAGGTGACCTGAACCTGCCGTATGTGATGACTTGGGAATATGTTGGTCCTCAGCTCATTCAATAAAATATTATGGTTAAAAGCTGTGCATAAATCACAAATTAAAATTGCAACATGATGTAATTTGTAACACAATGGAGAGCTGTCTGTGTGCTGTCACTTTAAGGGAAACAGACAGCATTTAACAAATAATTTTCCCGCTAAAAATTCCAAATGTTTGTTGCATTCGTTCGTTTTCTAGACTTTAGAAATGAAAAGAAACTTAGAGATGGACTTGTAGTTCTGGGATGGAACAAGAATTATATCAGTGTTGACCAAAGTTGACGTCTCTTTGTTGTAGCAGCAGTGCAGTAAAATCAAAGTAAAAATTGTTACTTGCATTGTGGCAATTTGTACAGAAGAGGATTAGGGCGCCATGTGAAAAATGTATTTTGGTTCTGAGTTAAAAGTCAGGATTCTGACTCAGAATTCTGAGCTTAATCCCACAATTCTCACTTTAATCTTAGAATTCTGATTATTTGTTTTCAATTCTAAAATAACATTGTTTTTAAGTTTAAAAAAAAAAAGTCAGAATTCTTTTTTTTTTTTTTTTTTTTTTGGGCATTTTTAGGCCAGGACAGCTGAAGACATGAAAGGGGAGAGAGAGGGGGAATGACATGCAGCAAAGGGACACAGGTCGGGGTCAAACCCAGGACCACTGCGTCGAGGAGTAAAACCTCTACCAACTGGGCTATCCGGGCGCCCTAAAGTCTTTTTTAAATAAAAAAAAAAGTCAGAAATCTGAGATCTGAGAAATCTGACTTTATTTTGAGATTTCTAACTTAAAGGTACCATGGCATAGTGCTTTTTGGATGCTGTATCTGAAGTCTCTTTTATATAGACCTTAGTGGTCCCTAATACTGTTTCTGAAGTCTCTTTTATATAGACCTTAGTGGTCCCTAATACTGTATCTGAAGTCTCTTTTATATAGACCTTAGTGGTCCCCTAATACTGTATCTGAAGTCTCTTTTATATAGACCTTAGTGGTCCCCTAATACTGTATCTGAAGTCTCTTTTATATAGACCTTAGTGGTCCCTTAATACTGTTTCTGAAGTCTCTTTTATATAGATCTAGCAGAGAAAGGGGAGGTAACCTTGCCCCTTATGACCTCATGAGGAGTAAGATTCCATCAGAGCAGGATACCCAGGGCTCGGTTTACACCTGTCACCATTTCTAGCCACTGGGGGACCATAGACAGGCTGGGGGAACGCATAATAATGTAAAAAAAAAAACTCATAAAGTGACATTTTCATGCCATGAGACCTTTTAAACTCAGAACTCATTAAAAAAATGTACGTGTAGCCCTAATCTTTTTCAAAGATGTTATAATGCAACAAATGTTTTACCTTCATCCCTGGTAATCCAGGAAGGCCAGATTCCCCAGGTTCCCCATCTTTACCCTAGAAGACAGAGACAGCATAGGCTGAATCTAGCATGTGGAGACAACATCTGTCCTAAAGACTGGTCCCAACATTGTGAAGTGGTGAAAAGAAAGAAACTGAAGGAGAAACTGATTAGCACTTACAGGCTTACCATCAGGTCCTGGTGGTCCTTCCCTCCCTTTTTCGCCTCGGAAACCCTGTAGTATTAATACATACAAAGGCTTTAATAAATGTACATCATTTTAGCCCTGCTGTGGCTGGCAATGTTAATAATGAATAATAATAATAAGTAATTTTATTTATTTAGTTTCTTTTATGAAACCCAAGGACACTACAGAATTACTGTGGCTAAGCTAAAGGAGGTTGTAAGCTGTGGTAAACAGGTGGTGTTTCAGGAGTTTTTTTTTTTTAAATGTCCAGGGATGTAGCATTTTGGAAATCTGCGGGGAGGGTGCTCCAGGTGGATGGGGCTGCAACACTAAAGGCTCTGTCTCCAAAGGTACAGAGTCTGGTGTGGGGAATGGAGAGAAGGCCAGCGTCTGAGGACCGACGGATGGAGAATTTTAGGAGGATTTTATATTGATTAACTGGAAGGCAGTGAAGGTGGATGAGGGTTGGGGTGATGTGCTGTTGGTCACCCTGGGTTTGGTGTATTGTTACAGCCCTAATCGGTATGAATATAACTACCAGTGTGTGAAACAACATCCAGTATATAGTGTTTTTATTATTGGAACAACTAGAAAAAATACACGACAAAAAATGTACTATGTATGTAGGCAAGCAGTGTATTCTATATTCCTATATATTTGTAGATCCTAATTTGTTTCTGAACAACTAAAATAATAAAGTAGCAAATTTGATCACGCACACACACAGTTACATCAAAATTGGATGTATGGTATTAAACCACTAGCGGGACAAGAGGCCTATATCAAGTGTCGTTTGAGTCGTATAGGAGGAAGCTTTGTGCATGCAAGCATGCGTGCGGGTGTGTTTATGTGTGTCTGTGCGTGTGTGTGTGTATGTGTGTGTTACCATGGGTCCTGGCAGGCCGCGCGGCCCTTGTGGACTGACGGCACAGTTGCAGTCTTCTTCCTCCACTGTGGCTGTCCGATTCAGAGGACACTGAAGGAACATTAACACACAAAATGTCTGCAATACACAACACACTCGATGATTCTTATTAGGGAGTGATAACACATTGATATACAGTGGTGTGAAAAAGTGTTTGCCCCCTTCCTCATTTCCTGTTCCTTTGCATGTTTGTCACACTTAAGTGTTTCGGAACATCAAACCAATTTAAACAATAGTCAAGGACAACAAAGTAAACACAAAATGCAATTTGAAATGAAGGTGTTTATTATTAAAGGTGAAAAATAATCCCAAACCATCATGGCCCTGTGTGAAAAAGTGATTGCCCCCCTTGTTAAAACATACTATAACTGTGGTTGTCCACACCTGAGTTCATTTCTCTAGCCACACCCAGGCCTGATTATTGCCACACCTGTTCACAATCAAGGCATCACTTAAATAGGAGCTGCTTGACACAGTAAGGTCCACCAGAAGATCCTTAAAAGCTACACATCATGCCGAGACCCAAAGAAATTCAGGAACAATTGAGAAAGAAAGTAATTGAGATCTATCAGTCTGGAAAGGGTTATAAAGCCATTTCTAAAGCTTTGGGAATCCAGCAAACCACAGTGAGAGCCATTATCCACAAATGGCGAAGACATGGAACAGTGGTGAACCTTCCCAGGAGTGTCCGGCCGCCCAAAATTACCCCAAGAGCGCAGCGACGACTCATCCAAGAGGTCACAAAAGACCCCACAACAACGTCCAAAGAACTGCAGGCCTCACTTGCCTCAGTTAAGGTCAGCGTTCATACCTCCACCATCAGGAAAAGACTGGGCAAAAATGGCCTGCATGACAGAGTTCCAAGGAGAAAACCACTGCTGAGCAAAAAGAACATCAAAGCTCGTCTCAATTTCTCCACAACACATCTTGATGATCCCCAAGACTTTTGGGACAACATTCTGTGGACCGATGAGACAGAAGTGGAACTCTTTGGAAGGTTTGTGTCCAAGTATATCTGGCGTAGAAGGAACACTGCATTTCATAAAAAGAACATTATACCAACAGTAAAATATGGTGGTGGTAGTGTGATGGTCTGGGGCTGTTTTGCTGCTTCAGGACCTGGAAGACTTGCCGTGATAAAAGGAACTATGAATTCTGCTGTCTACCAAGAGATCCTGAAGGAGAATGTCCGACCATCTGTTCATGTACTCAAGCTGAAACGAACTTGGGTTCTGCAGCAGGACAATGATCCTAAACACACCAGCAAGTCCACCACCGAATGGCTGAAGAAAAACTAAATGAAGACTTTGGAGTGGCCTAGCCAAAGTCCTGACCTGAATCCTATTGAGATGTTGTGGTATGACCTTAAAAAGGCCGTTCATGCTCGAAAACCCTCTAATGTAACTGAATTAGGACAATTCTGCAAAGATGAGTGGGCCAAAATTCCTCCAGGACGCTGTAAAAGCCTCATTGCACGTTATCGCAAACGCTTGGTTGCAGTTGTTGCTGCTAAGGGTGGCCCAACCAGTTATTAGGTTTAGGGGGCAATCACTTTTTCACACAGGGCCATGATGGTTTGGATTTTTTTTCACCTTTTAATAATAAACGCCTTCATTTACAAATTGCATTTTGTGTTTACTTGCGTTGTCCTTGACTATTGTTTAAATTGGTTTGATGTTCCGAAACACTTAAGTGTGACAAACATGCAAAGGAACAGGAAATGAGGAAGGGGGCAAACACTTTTTCACACCACTGTAGCCTACATCACAGTTAGGACAAAGTTTCTCATTAGTATAAGCTACATTAGGAATTATTTTTTGTTAGAAAAGACTTTCCTCTGAAAGAGCACACTTCAGTCCCCTTAGAAGACTTATTAGCATGAGATATGAACATTGCCGGTTATTTGGACTCTGCAATATATAATTGGGTGTGATATCATTGCCTTTGCACTACATCAGTAAATACTTTAAAGCAGAACTTTTGAAGTGTGTAATGAAGCTGGATAGAAACTGCACTTACCCTTTCATCATCCTGTAGGATAAGCGACAGAGGACAAGAGAAAAAACAATGGTTATTATGGTCCGGGTACAGAATGTGACCTTTGCAGTGGAGGTTCCAGTAGATCCAGGCGACAGAGGAGATCTTACCACGGAGTAGATCTCACAAGCTGTTTCTCTCTCACTCTGATGGGGATCACAGTACAGACGCAGCTTCTGAATCTCCACCTGAATGAAAAGACAATTAAATTGAAAAAGTGGTGAGGAAAATGGGAAAACGTAATAGATTGATTAAATTATAGTGTGTCTCTCTCCCCCCCCCCCCCAAAAAAAAAAGGAAAAACAAGAAGTAGAACAATGAAATTATGAGCCATTGTCAAGATTTTCTGCGTTCAAAGGTCAGTTGTCAAGTTTTGATTTGTCTCGACACATGCCATTGCCTTGATATGGAAAGGCATGTTATGTTCACATAGAAGAATAAAGAGAAACAAAGAGAGTAATTAAGTAAAATAAATAATATCTCAAATAAATGCTAAGACATCACTAAAGTATGAGGATCCGGTTTATGGGGTTTTGGAAAGATACTGGAATTATTTGTTTATTTTACTTCCTTTTTTATTACCATTTATGCATATTTATGCTACATATACTAGTTTCCAATAAATGTTAGAACAAAAGCCTATTTGGAAATAAAACAGTCATTATTTGTGGCTGCTTTTAGTATAACCTACATTTAAATCTGATTCTCAAATCAAGTCAAATGTGTTGCTTCATAAGCCAGACAAAGGGATCTCCGGCACTTGGTGTCAAAATATATCAAAATAAGATTTTTTCTTTCCTCCTCTCAGTTTCGGTGTCGTTACTCACAGGCACAGTGATGTCTGTTCCTCGCCTTTTAGCAACCTGTGTCTCCCCGTTGATGTAAATAGGCTCCACCTGTTTCAGCATTATATCCTGGATGTGCCGATCGTCAAGGAAACTGGAGACCTGGCGGGGTCTTACCAGGAGTTTCAGCTGATGCCACTTTCCATCATACAGAGTCTACAGAGAGAGAAGGCCCACATATGAATTTACAATACCGTTGTTTTTTAAGGTTATAGACACATTTACTGAGAGTTCCTGAGGTTCATTCATAAGACTGAAACATAGCTTTGTTCAATCAAAGTTGGATGTGAAAACGTTTTCACTCAGCCTTCCATTTCTGTTGGCAGTCCTATTTGTGCATGTGTTTCACTTAATCTAATATTGTCATGAAGGCCAAAAAAATCTGTGTTCCCTAAATGCTTCACAAATAGTTAAAATCAGCAAGGTATTAAGACCGAGCACTCCTTTTTCCATCACAATCTTTTTTTCTTCCAACCATCCACAAGTAGAGACAGAAACAGAGCAGCTATTGTTTCACTGGGACTGAGTTACAGCCATCATTTGCAAATGACAAATCACAGGCGTCTACCTTGTACCACATCAAACCAAATCAAATCAAACATGTGCAAACACAAATTGAACATAATTACAACCCTGTTCAATGCTGTGTGCTGTGTTAGGATGGAGGGCGGTGGGTGCCCTACATGGAAAACACAGCCTGCCGTGTTCAACGGGATGTATTATTACCTTGTGCTGCCATGAAAACAGAGACATGTGCTTCAAGAACTACACATCCAACCACCTAGTTTCCACTGGAGAAATCCAGTGGTTCAGAGTAGGAAACATTTTCTTTGAGCCTCCTCCATGGTCTCCATCACATTACATCTTCAACAGTTTGCCTGTGTATTGAACTGAGCAGGGGATGCTGTTTAAATTACTGCTAGTTTGGCTCTCCGCAAGTCATGCCAGTCAGGTTCATTCACCGAAACCAACACGAAGAGAAATCCGACATTGGAAGAGACCGAGTACACTCTAACAACACAATATGTTCTTTCAGGGGCAGGAAAATAACGGCACAACCGCACAGTAGACTCTTTGTGTTATTCAACGTAAACTGTGACATTTATGTTTTCCTCGTATTCGTTTACTTTATGAATCAACTTTCTTTCTGCCATTGTGAAGGTATTATTGATGGTGCAACTTTAAGCAGCTGCATTGACTGAGTTAGATTTGCACTGCAATAAGCCTGGTCCAACTGTCCCAACTTATTGACCAGCTGAGACATGATATGCTCACATGCTAAGATACCGCTTTACAAGACCCTACACATGTACACTACCGGTCAAAGGTTTGTGGTGACCTTCAGATTTCCATACCAATCCATTATAGACAGAATACCAGCTGATCTGAGTGGGGGGCTGATCTTTAATACGATCTCTACAGTGGCCATTATCAGCAACCATTCATCCAATGTTACTAATCTGATATCATTTAAAAAAAATAATTGGAAAACATTGGAGAACCCTTTTGCAATTATGTAAGGACATCATGTAATCTGAAATCTGTTGTCCTGGTTAAAAAACAATGCAACTAATCTCAGCTGGTATTGTGTCTGACCCCAAACTTTTGACAAGTAGTGTAAATAGATTCAGAATGCTGTGTATACCTTTACAAACAAGACTAGAACATTTCCAAAGTTAATAAAACCAAATTGAATAATTTTGAAAATGTTCTGTCCTTTAAAAAAAAATCTTGCAGCATTTGAATGGCATCATTTTCTGTTGTTCCCTTCTCCTCGTAAACAGAGACGCTCTTACAACTCCTCACTAGGGGGGAGGAGGAAATAAAGAGGAAAAAAGGCAGAGAGGACAATACAATACTACATACATACATACATACATACATACATACATCACAGTAACATACATACATACATACATACATACATACATACAATACATACATACAGTACATACATACACATAACATACATAATACATACATACTACATACATACATACTACATACATACTACTACATACAATACATACATACATACATACAATACATACATACATCTACAGTCACATACACTACATACTTACATACATACATACATACATACATACACATACATACATGCATACATGCTCATCATACATACATACATACATACCATACATACACATACATACATACATACATACATGCTACATACTACATCATACATCATACATACATACATACAGTACATACATACATCAACATACATACATACATACATACTACATACATACATACATACATCACTACATACTACATGCTACATACATACATACATACATACATACATACATCACATTACACGCATCACATACATACATACATACACTACATACATACTACATACATACATACTACTAATACTACATACATACAATACACACTTACATACATACATACATACTACATACATACTACATACATACATACATACATACTACATACATACAATACATACATACAACATACATACATACATCAACATACATACATACATACATACATACATACAAACATACATACATACATACATACATACACAGTACATACATACATACATACATACATACATACATACAACATACATACATACATACATACATACATACATACATACACTAATACAACTACATACATACATACATACATCACATCTACATACATACATACACCAAACAGTACTCAACATACATACATACATACATACATACATAACATACATACATACATACATACATCAACTACATACATACAACATACATACATCTACATACATACATACATACATACTACATACATACATACATACATACATATACAACAACATACATACATACATACATACATACATACATACACACCTGGACTTACATTAATACCTGGTCACTTTATCACTTTATCACTGGACTCAACACTGACACTAATTTATGGACTTTTTATTTTTGTTTGACGAATGTTCTTATTGTTGTTATTATTATTACTGTTATTATTACTGTTATTACTATAATTGTCTTTAAACTATCTTTTGATTTCTTGCAAAAACTGCGGCTGGAATTTTCAATTTCCTTGCGGGAGTTATCCCAAAAGGATTAGTAAAGAGAAGTCTAAGTCTAAGTCTTTCTTTAGCAGTAGTGACATTTTTTCCATTCTGTTTTTTCTCTGGGACATTCTGTACAAAAATGTGCTGTAATTGTGCGTTAGGCCTGGAGTTGGCAAAAAATAAAATGAAATAAAAATAAAAAACTCAGTCTTTGCTTTTCTACTACAAAACTCATAAGTTCCTAAACAACCCACATACTGAGAAATCATAATAAAAACTTTTGTTGGAACTTAAACATAAATGTATGTTTGATCATCTACTGTAAATACCAGAATATTTCAGGGTTTTGTCAAGCCAATTAATGGAAATTTGACACCGTCAAATCATCACAGAATTTACAATACAGAAAAAATAACACTCACTTCTCACTTACTATTACTGTTACTATACACAGCGGACTAATTATGTTTTCATCCTGAATAATATATTTACATATCTTTTTTAAAGATGAGTTTTTAAAAATATTTTACCCTGCTATGCAAAATGTAAAAAAAAAATCATTGGACAGGAAATACAGGGTCAGGGAAAAGAGGGATGAGGTGCAGCACAGGTGCCCGACTGCACTGGTCCTGAATAGTTTTAGCCAGAGGATTAATTCCAGTTCTCACCTCGGAAACTGAAGATCGTTGGCTAATGGGCCAAAGAGCGAGGTGTAACGTGATTCAGGGGCCTACTGTTGTATACATGCATATATGCCATGTATTTAGGTACATGGAAGATACCTTCAAAGCACCGCATTCCAATTTTTTTCCAATAAGAAAGTGGTAGTGATCGCTTTGGTCTGAATGATTGTTAATGGGGTAAGATGAAAGATGAAAATGCAAGATGAAATAACATTTCACAATATTGTGCTGAATTAGATTTTGAATTTTGAACACTTTGGGTCTCCATAGAAAAACATCCAGCAGTGTAAGGCTAATGGTTGCAGACTTACCTCTCCTTTCTTTATTCCAAATCATTCAGTTTCCTTCTTTTTGAATACTATATAACTATATATACATATATATATATATATATATATATATATATATATATATACACACATGATGGTCAACATAAAGATGTCCTGGTTTAATTTGATCCTTTTCTTAACCTGTCGCACATTTTTAAAGTAACCCCATTTCTATTTTTGTAATAAACTGTGAGTCACCCAAGAATCTGTGCAGCGAACCAAGGCTGACCAACAGAGCTAAAGCTAAAGTGATACAATAGCCAGACCAATATAGTCTTTGTCTGAACTAAATTGGATTAACCAGTTGACAGAGAGCAATCAGGCATTTTCCCACTTGGTCATATTGGGAAAGGAGCATTTGTCAATAATTAGAAATCAAAGCCCAATGAAAAGCCATATCGATCTGGTAAGGACGTGAAACTCAATACTAGCACCAACCTGAAAGCCTGCTTTAAAGGTGACACTCTGCTCCTTTTCTGTGATACTGGTGGTGGTGGTGGTGGTGGTGGTGAAGATGACACTTTTGTCCTTTCCATTTAGTGTCACTGCGGCCTGGATCTCTTTATCTTTAGACAGCACCCTCCACAGGTCAAAGGTCAGCATGCTAGAAGACCCCTTTAGACGCAGGGTCGCTACGAACACATAGGATGGAGGGAGGCCTTCTGGGAAAATATCCCTAGTACAAGGATTAAGTCAAATACCTAAATATAAACTATAAAATGAATGATAGATTTTTAAAGACCATTACACTCTTTAGACAACATTGTACCTGGTGTTCTCAGTAATGTCTGTGGAGACAGTCAGTGCGTAGGCTGCCTCAGAAACTAGAGAGCCAGGGATCTCCTTGGCCTTCTTCTGAATTTTCATGCCCAGCATCAGCTCAAAGCCTTTCTCATCACGAGATGCCACCGGGATTCGCGTTGGACACACAGACTCTAGAAAGAAAAGGGCCATTTATTCAGGCAGCTAAACAAACAGCTAACCTCCAAATATTTATGCAATCCTTCCTTGTTGGGTCAACTGTGTAATGTGGTGGTGTATTTGTTGTATTTTTGTGGACAACACAATTGAATGAATATCTTTAGTAGTTGATTTTAAAATAGAGATTAATTCACTGGGTCTCAACACAAGTGAAGACTCAGTGAGTAATAACGCAAAAAAAATGGAACAAGCACTGGAACAAGAAAAGCTACAGAGAAACTACAGATGCAGCCATTAATAATGTTATTGATTTGTCTTTTTTGCACTGCCACATGTCGTAATGATTCCTTCAAATTTGTTTAGTTGAGAGTCATGTTTTTTCTGTTCTCTAACCATACCAAAAGAGAAAGATGAACTAGATATCCTGACCTTCACAGAGCTTTTGCTCCATGGACTCTCGAATATGGTCAATGGTGGTGTAATCTTCGGCATAAAGGACATAGGTGGATGATGGTCTATTGGCGATGGATACAAGCTCCGATGTGGTGATCTCACTGCCAACTCCAACAGCGAATACTGTAATGCCCTGAGCTCGTGCCTCCATACTGGCATCCACCTAAGGAAACATAGGATTTATCTGTTGAAAATTAGCCCCCAAGAGGCTTTCTATTTAGACCCTTGACAGAGAAGTTCATGGAAAAACAGTATGACAGAAATACAATTAACAATATTACAGCCAATAGCTTTCACATAAATGTCATAGTGTGGATAGTCTATATCCTTGATGTTCCACTTCCACTTCATTTGTGTCTGCATTTTAAAGTCTGGTCAATATATAAAGACGAAGGTTAACCTTTTCTCAGATATCACAGCGGCACAGCGGCTTTTCATGATTGGTTTAAATAATGAACCAGAGCACGTTTTCCTCCCCCTGAATGCTTTGTGGAGTATCCGGCCTCTCCAAAGTCTGGCAAAGCGATACTATAGTATGGATAACCCCATGTAAGATGATGTTGCCTTGTTGAGGTTCTATAGATGAGGAGATCTTGTCATTCTTTTTCCCCACTGTAATGCATCTGGAGCCCCCTGAGTCTGCTAACCAAATGAACATATTAACGTGGTTTCAACCCAAGCACCTGAACCAGACAGAGTGACATTTACCACATCATCCTGAGATTTGCCATCAGTAACCACCACAGCGATGCGGTTCTTGACCTGGCTGGATCTTTGGGAGGAAGAGAAGACATGGTCCACGGCAAACTTGATGGCCCTGCCAGTCTGCAAGACAGTCAGAAAACCGTGATGACCTAGTGGAGTACAGTGAAAAATGCCATGATGCTGTGAGGGATCATGTATGTGAACATGTACGTTCACCAGCTTCCAGACATCAACAGCTGAATCACATCAGAGTACAAATTAAATTATATGAAAACACAGCAAACATGTATTTTTTTTTCAAAAGCAAAGCATTGAAACCAAGAGTGCCTGTATGTTTATTGACCATTTCTGTGCTTGTCAGTCCCTCCAGGATTTCGCGATGTCGCGATCATGCTAATTCACGCAAATTTAACCAATCGCGACTTTGGTCCGACTCGCAATTTTGACCAATCATCACTTTTGTGCCGGTCAAGGATTTTTTTTAATTTTTTTTTATTTTTTACATTTGTCTTGTTAGTCTTCGCTCATAGTAGACTACACACGTTCCTCTGCATGGGTTGTACCATGTGAGAGATTTCTCTCCTCCCAAATAGAGTAGGTTGGGTGAGTCCAGATTCATATAGTCCGTCTTTTCCAAAAGGTTTTCTCAGATAGGCTACCGACAGCTGGGCCGGCCTTACCGTAACGATACACGTCAGGGAAGATGGATGGGAAGAAGAGGCCAGGAGGGGTTAAAAAAAAAAGGCATTGGAGGAGGATCCTGCCAAATGTGCCAAGCTTACCGATTTATTTTCTAGAGGACAAACACAAGTGGCAACTGGTAAAGAGAGATATAGCCTATGCTAATAGCATTAGCAACGTAATTATTTGGCTAATATTGTAGCATTGTCAGTCTATTCACAAGCAAAATATTACATTTAATTCAAATATTTTGTATCACCCAATATATAGTGATTCATAGACTTTGCAAATCTTATGCAAATATTAATAACAAAACTCAAGCTTGATCTGTGTATGCAGTAAAATGACCTCTTAATTATTTTTTGTTGCTTCTGAGTAGCAGATAAACCAGTCCCCCACTGAAAAGGATGAGCCCGAAATGTGCAATGAGGAGGCCATGACTACAGGGACAGGTACAGAGGATAGCAGAGTAAACAATAGGAATTAAAGTTATTTAATGTAAAAAAAGAGCAGTGTATGACAGCACATGAAACCAATGGGTAGATGCTGCTGACAATGTGCTATTCACAATGTAAGTGTAACTGTACTGTGAAGTGAACTGTAGCCTAAACATAAATTCAATCTGTCTCTTTGTGGAAGAGTGGCATACAATTAAAATGCTTCATTTCCTTATTTCTTTCTGCTGTTGTTAATTTTTCAACCTATCCCTGTTGAATAGTGGACTAGTATTTATTAACTATTAATTTAACCTTGGAACATGGTATTAAAAAACCGGGACTGGGAAACTCCCAGGCTGAAAAGTGGCCCCACTCTGACCCTGTGTGTGTGTGTGTGTGTGTGTGGGGTGTGTGTGTGTGTGTGTGTGGTGTGTGGTGTGTGTGTGTGTGTTGGGGTTTGTGTGTGTGTGTGTGTGTGTTTGTGTGTGTGCTATGTTTTGCTGGGCGTGTCTGTGTTGTGTGCATTGTTGGAGCAATAACTCCACCTTGTCTGTCCAGAGGAAAAAAATGATTGTTGTTTGCTTCGTACTACTAGTGAGAGAAGAAGAGGGAAGGTTGTACGCAGGTGCGTGGACTTTGTGGTGTTGTGAGGCAGTGCTTCACACTACCAGCTAGCCGCCTGCATACCACATTGAATTTCACACACTTTTGGGTCAGCATATGGACGCCGAAGTGTGTGTATGTGTACTGTATGTGTGTGTATGTCCACCCCCTATGTCTTGGTGTTCCAGTTTATTTTGCTTCCTGGTCTTCTGGATTCCTCAACATTTTTTGGAACAATTTTCACCTGCTTACTTCAGGACCCTTTTTTATTGTAACCCTTTTTATTCTTTAAATTTTTAAACTCTATGCATTTTTGGGTCCAAAAAGCTCTAAAGCCTGACATTAGGAGATCATTTTTTGACTTTTCACCCGCAGCCCTGGATTGTGACTGCTGCTATCGTTCTGCTTGACGCCCACTGCTACTACTATTATTATTAGTCATAGTTATATTATCTTTTATTTTACTTTAATACATATTTCTCTCTTTCTATCTCTCTGTTTCCTCCAACTGGTCGAGGCAGATGGCCACCCACTTAGAGCCAGGGTCTGATCAAGGTTTCTGCCCATTAGAAGGAAGTCTTTCTACTGTCGCACCAAGTGATTGCTCTGGGGGGAATTGTATCTGTAAAGATCACAATTTCTTAAATTGTTTTACAGATTATTGTTTCATTTCTATATTTTACTCAATTTAATCAAAGGATTATCTATTTCATAATTTTTAATTTAATGTTGAGTGATTTGATCATAAACCTTTATTGGCTTCCAACCAGAGGACACTGCCACGCTGTTTTCCCCTTATTTCTTTTAATTTCCAGTGTGTTTCTAATTTGATTTATTGATTAATTTAAGTGATACATTGTGGGTCACTCACATCTGTCTTCCCAGAGCGGGGACTCTAATTTTATGGTGGTGCAATGACAGGGGCAAGCATCACACCAACAGGTTGGAATTAGTATATATTCTTATAATGCCTGCATGCAAATTAGGACTGATAGTTGGAGTTGTAAAGAGAAAAATGCTGTCCTGCCTGTGTGTTTCCTCCCAGGTAGGTGATGCTCTGTATGGCCTGGATGAGCTGCCCTCCACCCTGGTGTTTCCCCAGAGGAATCTCCAGACGAGGAGTGTCGCTGTACTGAATCACAGCCACCTACAGCAGATACAAACAACACCAATGGAGGTGTAGTGCAATTATGTGTCTTTTTTTTTCAAAGTAGCCAACTGACACAAAAAGACAGATGACAGAAGACAGAAAATAATCAGATGATAGTCATGAGACTGGCCATGGAAAAACTCTACTTGTTTTTTTTTGCTGCTAAATGTTAATGGTAATAACAATCTCTGAAACTAAATTCATGCTCAGCACGAACAATAATGCGGTTGATATTACCTGTGTGTAGTGGGAACTGATGTCAAACTGGCTGGTGATGTTGATGAGCCACTGCTTGGCCGTGTCAAAGTCAGAGAAGCCAACACTCCATGAGCCATCAACAATATAGACCAGGTCATTTACAGCTGTGCTGCAGCCTACACACATACAGTAGACACACACACACACACACACACACACACACACACACACACACACACACACACACACACACACACACACACACACACAAACACACACACACACACACACAGTAAACTAATCACATATACAACTTAAAATATACATTTTAGACTCAAGAGGTCACTATAATTTAAATTGTTGAAATAATAATCAACCTTTTTTAATCAATGACTTTATTATTAAGCACATTCTTGTTATTGTGTTTCTAACCGAAATAAGAGTGCAGCTGCTCTGATCGAGTCAACCCTAACCTCCGTTTTATGAATGAGAATTGAGTGAAGACGTGAGGAGCTGGAGCTGCCATGGAGGCTGGGGGTGTTGCCTTAAAAGCCATAATGTCTCTCTCTCATGGGTGGGCCAAATTCTCTGGGCGGGCAAAGCAGAGAAAGGGGACGTAACCTTGCCCCTCATGACCTCATAAGGAGCAAGAATTCAGATCGGAACATCTGAGCTTTTCATTTTCTCACCATTTCCAGCCACTGGGGGACCACAGGCAGGCTGGGGGAACTCGTATTAATGATAAAAAAAACCTCATAAAGTGAAATTATCACACCATGGGACCTTTAACATTCATGTTGACAAACCCCAGGACAGAGGGACTAAAGAGCTGTGTTGTGTTCTTGATAACTATGGACTGACTCAGCATGTGATGGAGCACACACACAAAGACACTTGATTATCTCCGAGGGTCTGAACATTTTCAAGGTTATGGTGAGTTGCTCTCTCTGATCATTCTTGTGTTTTCTTTGACAACACGATCTTCATTCATCTCCAAATGTTCAAACAGAAGTTATGAGAAAACGGTGTATAACTGAAAACACCAGTGGAACATTCATTCGGTTCTTCTCCTCTACACCTGCTCTCTCTTGGTTCTCAGTCAATGAGCTTGTGGATCAGTTCACTAGTAAAATAACAATGTTTTTGATGCCATTGTTCCCACTAAGCTGTCTCTGGTACAAAAAGATCTCTTTTCAGAAATGCCACACTGGTAAGAACAGAACAAAGAATGTTGAAAAGCTGAATGCAGGTGGCGGAATTTTTTTTCCATGTTCATTATTAAAACTGTAGAGAGACTTTGCATTTATAATTTGTAACTGACAAATGCAAGGCGGTCCTCTGACCTTATCGCCAAAAACAATCATAATACACGTGTCTTGTTTGCTACTGTCAATAGGTTAACAAAGCCTCCAGTATCAGTAACATCTCAACTTCTATCCACCAGGGCCTACAATGCCTTTGCCTCCTTCTTTACTGACAAAACGGCTCCATATCCAGTACAAGATTTGTGTTGTCCCTGCGTTCATGTAAAATCATTTAAAATTCCATGATGAAATTAAATGCGATCAACCATTAAAAACTGAAATCCTCCTCCTGTTGCCTTGATATTCTGCCAAAGAGATTTTTTCCAAAATGTTTGGTTTTCAATCTTCTACAGATTGTAAACACGTCTCTTCTTTCAGGTATCTTTCCACAGGCCCCGAAAACTGCAGTCATCAAGCCACTGTAAAAAATAAAGAACAATCTAGACATGTCACTCATGAGGTCTATATCAACTTACATTTTTAAGTAAAATCATTGAAAATTTGTTTTTTCAACTGTTTTTTCAACTGTTTTGATGTCTTCCAGTCAGGTTTTTTCGACCACACCACAGCACTGAGACAACTCTTGTTAAAGTATTCAATGACATCCACTTAAATACAGACAGTGGCACAATTTCAGCCTTAGTATTACTAAATCTCAGAACTGCATTTGACACGGTCGACCACGACATATTACTAGACTGGAAATAGAAGCGCTTCTTTTTGATGGTGGTTGAATACTAAAATGGTTTGAATCCTACTTGGAGAACAGGGACTACTTTGTGTCTATAGGTAATTACACATCTGAGTGGACAAATGTGACAAGCAGAGTTCCCTAAGGCTCCATTCTGGGCCCTCTTCTGTTTAGCATGCTTCCACTGGCTCAGATTATGGAAAACAATGAAGTAAGCTACCCTAGCTGTTTTTATATTCTCTTTAAAAATGTTTTTAATTGTTTTTAACTGCTCTTTAATAGTTTATGTAAATCACTTAAAATTACCTTGTTGATTAAATTACATGAAATGTGCTATACAAATAAAGCAGCCTTGCCACCTTGCCTATTAATTGTAGGTAGACCTCCTGCTGTGATACACATTAGTAGGCACGGCTCCCCTGTACCAATATGGTATGCCGTTGGGAGGTATTGCTCCAAAAAACAGCAGCATCCAATACAGTATGTGCTATAATTTTGCCTCCACTTACACTCCGCCCACAAAAAAATGTTACACTACAGTGGCTTGAGAAAATTAACACACCCAAGCTAAAGTTGATTAAAAAGAGGAAACTTTTTTTGAAATTGATTTAAAAAAATTAGGAAAATCCAACCTTTTAAGGACACCAATTTTCTTTGTGAATGAATAATGTATTGTAGACAAATAGAGATTGGCATGGTTTTATTTCAGTTAGCTTAATAGCTGGTTTGATTTGCATTGAGAGATGATCTTATGGAAAGTTCCACAAGCCTATCTCTAGGTATGGTGAAGGGTATGGGATGATGTGTGTGTGTGTGTGTGTGTGGGGGGGGGGGGGGGGGGGGGGATTTTAATTCCAAAGGCCAAGGGAACTTTATCAGGATGCATAGTATCCTGATCCATGAAGTAACTGGCCTTTGAAAAATAAAAATCTGCCTGCCTCTATGGGAATTTAACATAGGGGTGTGTATACTTATGCCTCCTTCCTTTTTTAAGGAAGAACATTTATTTATTTACAATACATTATTCATTCACAAAGAAAATTGGCGTCCTTAAAAGGTTGGACTTTTCTATTTTTTTTTTATTAAAGCATTAAGATCAATTTCCAAAAGAGTTTTTTTTCTTCCTCTTTTTAATCAACTTTAGTCTAGGTGTGTAAACTTTCTCAAGCCACCGTAACTCACTGGAAAGGATCTACATAACAAGAGCCTACCTGCACGGACATCTTCCTCTTCTGCAGCCTTCAGAGGGGTCAGTAGCAATATTGAACTCCATAATGACCACAGCAACATGGCTCCGTAGGAGAGCGGTCTACCTGGGTCCAGTCCAACCTGGCTAAATTAGAAATTAGAATAGTTTGTACATTTTCAGCTAAATGCATCAAACTTGTGCACTTTGAGAGCAAAATAAGGAGGCTAAATATGTGAAGAATATTGATTGTAAACAATGTTATGCCCTAGTGAACAATTAAATCATAAACACATATATAGCTATGAATGTAAATGTAAACGTGCTGTATTTATATAGCGCTTTTCTAGTCTTAACGACTACTCAAAGCGCTTTTACATCATACAGGAACCATTCACACACATTCACACACTGTGGCCGAGGCTGCCGTACAAGGTGCCACCTGCTCATCAGATAAACACTCACGCAACTAGGGGTTCAGTGTCTTGCCCAAGGACACTTCAACATAGGACTGCAGTGCCAGGGATTGAACCACCAACCTTCCGATTGGCAGGCAACCACTCTACCACTGAGCGAATGCGAGCTTTGAATATCGAACCGTTGGAGCACATATTTTTAGGACCTTTCCGTTTTCAAACATGTCCATGATACTGGTGTTACCGTTGGAGGTCTTCATTTCTCTCAGCTATGGTTGTAAGCTAGCTAGCATCACAAGCTAACAAGCTCAAATACAAGAGTAGTTTCGTTCATGGATAGGTTCTGACCTCTGACATCTATTTCCTATTAGCAAAGACAAGAACAATTACGCGGTAAATTCCACACAGTCACACACAGATACACATATAGCTATAGCTAACTAGGTTTACATGGGAACAATAATAAACAATGATAGTCCACCATTAGGGAAAAATAATGTAGCATTAGGCGTGATGTTTACGATGGTCATTGCAAAAAGTCACACCTACTAAACCTGGTAAATAAGACAAAGTTAACCGCAGTTCACAAATGGTCAAAACACAAAGTTTTTTTTTTTTTTTTTTTAAATATGCAATAGCTATTCCAAGATGTGCATGCGGGGCTTTATTTTGGCAATTCCCCAAAGTGGTAGAGTAGAAATTAGGGATGGTCCGAGTACCCGGCTGAAACGAGTATCCGGTACGGATAAAGCACTTTTGCCGAGTACAAGTATTATACGAGTAATATGAGTCAATATGTTGAATTGAATTGGATTGAATACAACTCCTCAACTGGCCGCGCAGCAATCTGTGATAATCACTCCCATTGCGTCTCTGCCATCGGAATTTTTTTTTTTTTACTGTCAGCTGCCCCCCGCCCCCTCTCTCTCTGTGTCTCTCTCTTACTCACACACCACACACACACACACACATACACACACACACACACCACACACACACACACACACACACACACACACACACACACACATATACCTGGTGTGGAAATAAAGAAAATAAAAAGAACCAAAAAAAAAAAAAATCACACTGATCATAAGAAAATAAAAAGTTAAAAAATAAAGTTATATTGAGTATGAAAACTCTTGTTCATTACATTTTACTTCATAATTGCAACTGCATGTGTTGGATTCATTGTTGAAAACGTTCTGTATATAGTTTGTTTGTTACCATGACAACACCATTGATCCGAAGCTCGATGCTGTCATGTAAATAGTTTTCAAAGCAGCAATAAATATAACAATTTTGATCAACTCATATCAATTGCATGCTTAAATAACATACCGGTTAAAGCCCCGCACATTTCAAGAGAACCCGACCCACTTCCTGGTTAAATCTGACCACTTCCGGTTTAGGCCCCGCCCAGTCCGAGTACAGATCCGGATACAGATAATTCATGTGGTAAACAGATACAGATACAGATAATGCTGTACTCGCTCATCCCTAGTAGAAATGCTTGATTTTGAGTCTGTATGTGTTCAGAGCAGTGAACTCACGGTTTAAGTTGGTTAAGGTTAGCACATTGTGTTGTTAACATGTTGGCAGAAAGAATGCTTAACACTGAGGTTCCTAATGACACACACAGCTTGAAGCAGAATATAATTTTAAGAGAGCCAGACAAAGGAGGCTAAATTTGGAGAGAAGACTAGAAGGGTTGAAATTTTATTTTTGAAAAACATCCCTTTTAGTCAAAATGTGATAATAGCAGATCCCAACGGTAGATTTCTAGTAAGCGGCTGGCTGCTTGAACTCTACTCCAGTGACCTTTCTGAATATAAACAAGCCTCCAACTTTTGTTGCTTGAATTTTCTTTGCAAGGTTCTCAGTTCTATCTTAATTATAGATCAAACACATGTCATAATTGCTGGAGATATGAACTGTGTTCTTAAAGCGAGCTTAGATAAAAAATAATTTAATCTCACTGCAGCAATCAAAGTCAGGACAGTGTCTAAATGCAATTTCTTTTTAAACTAAACCCTTGTGGACATTTGGAGATTGTTTTCTTCTCACAGGCAGAGAGAATTGCTATTTTCTCCTCATACATAAATCCAACTCATGCGTTGACTTTAATTCCTTGATTCTAAACTTATCTCTGCAGCGACAAATGCCGTCTATCATCCTACTCTAATGTCAGACCATAGTCCTGTCTCACTAACCTTGCAATTTGCCAACTTGGACACGAGAGGCTGTTGAACTTGGTGTTTTGATCCGGCCTTATTGAAACTTTTTTTTTTTCAGACAGAAGAACGCATTTCATTTTCTCTTCAATCTAATGACAAGGGTGATGTAGAGGACTCGGATTTATGGTAAAGCCTAAAGCCAGTGTAGAAATAAATAAAGTTTAAATGGTTCATTACTATGTAATTACACATGTTTTAATGTATTAAGATGTGTACTGCAGTTTTTTTTTTTTTTTTTTATTATTTATTTTTGATTAGGACAATGCACATTAATGAACATTTCTGTAAATGCGCCAGTGTTAGCCAATTGGCTAGTTTTCAACTGTAGTCCTACCTAGGACTAGTTGGGCAGAGAGGAAATGATTCAATACAGTGGTGTGGACTCCGTATCATGCTGTTTAATTACCATCGTTTGTCTCAGGGAAGGTAGATCATGACGGCCATCCGTCTGTCACCTACCCCCTCTCTTCCTTTCACTCTGCCAGCTCAATAAGAACTGAAAACTATCAACACATAGAAAGACACCATTTCTTCTGACTCTGAATTACTGTAGTTTTGTACGGACTTCTCCCTTACATGATAATAACCTTTGATCTGTGTCTAAAAAACAAACAATCCCCAAGGGGCGGAGTTAGAGCATGTCCTTCCTCGTTGGACAACGAAGAAACTAACAAGACTCGTCCTACATGTGACCATGGCAGCAAAGAGCCAATAAGGAGGGGTTTTACTCACAAGGGTGAAAAGTAACCGCCCCTGGAGTAGAAGGAATATAGACGGGAGGGAGACAAGATTTCGGCGCGCAATAGATGTAAAACCTTCGGGTGTAACAACTATTTCTAGCCCGCTGCAGCGTAATTCTTTGTGCTTTGACATCATTATTTTTGTTTAATAAATCTCTGTGTTAACCATCCATTGGACCCATGCCTCCTTTTTCAGAGATCCAACAAACACAAAGTTAATTCTAACACCAGTTATGAGAGAACATTTTTTTCACACATCAGGTCAGATTAAACAAGAGGCAGCCCTTGAAGATATAGAGGCTAAATTGCAGAAGAAACAATTGGAACAGTCATACCAGTCTTCCCCAACAATAGAATAAAATTGAAGTATGACTATAATACTATGCTCTGTGTGTGTGTGTGTGTGTGTGTGTGTGTGTGTGTGTGTGTTGTGTGTGTGTGTGGTGTGTGTGTGTGTGCGTGTGGTGTGTGTGTGTGTGTGTGTGTGTGTGTGTGTGTGTGTGTGTGTGTGTGTTCCCAATTGGCTAGTTCAATACAACGACTATTTGAAATATTATTAGCGAAGCATCTCATAGAGTCTCAGGCATCAATGGCTATACTCCAAATAAAGAACAAAACTGGAGAGACACTTACAGACCCAGTAAATAGGAAATAAATTAATGTTTTATAAGGCATACGGCTCAACATTGGCACCTTAAATCCTTTGTATGCTTAATAATGCCAGAGAAGCAGATTCCATAACGAGCGCATTATATTAAAGTGCCCATATTGTGAAAAAAGAATCACTTTTTTCTGGGATTTGGGGTGTTATTTTGTGTCTCTGGTGCTTTCACATGCATACAACTTTGGAAAAATCACATTCCATACAGGTTTCTGAATGTCCACTGCCTTCAGTCTCCGGGTGAGCTGTTCAAAATCCGCACGGCTTTCTACGTAACTAGCAGAGACAACGTGGCTAACCGTAGCATGCTAGCTCGTTCTCAATGGCAAAACACTGCTACAACACACACTAGTTGACCATAATCTCCAAAAGAACTACTTCCTGTCCCTGGTCTGCAGGTATTCCCCATTTAGAAGAAGTCTCCCAGCTAATCCTGCCTTGGACTGACCAAAGCTGGAGAAAGAGTTATCAAGCTGATGGGATCTTACCTAGATACTGCATGTGTGATAGTATAGAAGTGAGATGTCTCACTCTGTAGCTAAAACAGAGACCTAAACACACACGGTGAAAACAGGATCTGCAGCAATGTGCACTACAACAAATATATGGTGTTTTTTAAAAATGAAACCATGTAAACCTATTCTGGTACAACCTCAAAATATAATTATGAACCTGAAAATGAGCAGAATATGGGCACTTTAAAGTTCAGAATTTGCACTCGATCCCTTGTTTTTGGTTAATCTCAACCGATAATGATCAGCGGTAGATCAATCGGGGCATCCCTATAGTGGACCAATGTCAAAGATTGTTGTTCCCATCAATCACTTAGACACAAAAACATTTCACTTACTCTTTAGGTTACAATAACGATGTGACTTGTGGTACTTAAATACAAATTCCAGCAGTCCCAGTGTAGCTCACTGTTTACTGTTCAATTGTCTTTCTTGTGTGTGTTGAACCACATCATACATATCATAGAAAACATGTTAGCTTGTTTCTGAAGTCTTGAGGCTTTCCATTTAAAAAATATATACACATCCTAATACATACAATAGTAATACATTTGTGTGTGTTTCAAATAATTACACTGTTGTAATGTGGAGTTAGCACATCTTTGATAAATGACTGCCTTGTGAAGTCACATCTCTACTGTCCCCACTGTTCTTCTCTCCTCCTCCTCTTTCTTGTAAAATGATTTAATGAGTTTTCATGTTGTGCCATGCAACATATGGTCTAGTGTGTTTTGTGTGCGCTCCCTGTGTTCATTTTGCAGCGCAAACATGGTACCACCGACCACAAGGCTGGGCCGGAGAAAATAACAACGTGAGCACTATGCAGGGATGGGAAAACAGAAATATAAACATGGCAGAGAGGGCTGCAGTGTGCTGGCAGAGGATTTAAATCACAATTGGAATCGATAGGCCACAGTACGTCAGGCTGAAGGACATCATGTCTGACACTGTGGTCAGCAGCACTGGAGCCCCCCAGGGCACAGTGCTGGCCCCTCTTCTCTTCACCCTGTACACCTCGGACTTCTGTTACAACTCAGAGCTGTGTCACATACAGAAGTACGCAGATGACACAGCCATCGTTGGGTGTATCAGGGGGGACAGGGAGGAGGAGTATCGGAGTCTGGTGGGGGACTTTGCTCTCTGGTGTCGCACTGCCTACAGCTCAACACCTCTAAAACAAAGGAGCTGGTCGTTGATTTTGGGAGGTCCAGACCAAAACCGCAACCAGTCCTGTTGGAGGGAGTTGAGGTGGAGGCAGTCCAATCATACAAATACCTCGGGCTGTGGCTGGACAACAAACTGGACTGGACAACAAACAGCAGCCACCTGTACAGGAAGACACAGAGCCGGCTGTACTTCCTGAGGAGGCTGCGCTCCTTTAACATCTGCAGCAAACTGCTGTGGATGTTCTACCAGTCTGTGGTCACCAGTGTCCTCTTCTACACTGTGGTGTGCTGGGGGCCAGCATATCAAAGAAGGACACCCACAGGCTGGACAAACTGATCAGGCGGGCCGGCTCTGTGGTCGGCATGAAGCTGGACTCACTGGTGACGGTGGCAGAGAGGAGGACATTGGACAAACTGCTGGCTATTACTGAAAATTCCAGCCACCCCCTGCACACCGTCATCAGCACCCAGAGGAGCCGGTTCAGTGGAAGGCTGCTCCTTCCCAAGTGCCGGACCAACAGACTCAAGGACTCCTTTGTCCCTCATGCCATCAGACTCTACAACTCCTCACTAGGGGGGAGGAGGAAATAGGGCAGAGGCTACAATACATACATACTAATACACTACATACAACATACACACATACATACATACATACATACATACATACAACTACATAATAATACATACATATTACATATATACATACATATACATACATGCATACACAGTAACATACATACATACATACACGCACACCTAGTCACTTTATCACTTCAATACTGGACTCAACACTGACACTTTAATAATAATTTATGGTCTTTTGTTTGTTTTATTTGACAAATGTTCTTATTGTTGTTATTATCATTATTGTTATTTTGTTGTCTTTATACTGTCTTTTCTTTTCTTTTTTTTTTCTTTTCTTTTTTTAATCTATTTTTTAATTTGTTCTTTCTTGCTAAAACTGGTGCTGGAATTTTCAATTTCCTTGCGGGAGTCATCCCAAAAGGATAAATAAAGAGAAGTCTAAGTCTAAGTCTAAGTCTAAGTCTAAAGACATGGGAGGATCAGTCAGTCAGAGAGTACTGCTACCACAGCAGATCTTCAACAAGTCTCCTCCCAGCTCCCGTACCTCCGTCTTTTTTCTCTATCTGACTTTTCTGTTGCTATAGAACCTTATTAAACAGACTGTTACTCACTAAAAAAGGTCTGTATAGGTCGATTGTGCAAGCAGCTTTTTAGGACACCTATTTACGTTTGTTGTTGAGCGGTAGAAAAGAAAAAAGTCTGTTAACGTAGTATAGAAAGCAACAAAATCTGTGTAAGGAGGATGTAGATGGGTCAAACAAACACGACTTTCACCCAAGCGAGACAGCTGCTCGTGTCGCATGCAAAACATAAAGTCAACGTTGTTCTTTTTTTAAGTTAACGTACATAACTACGTTAGAACGTAACCACACCATGGACGCAACTATGTCAGACTTGCGTTGTTAACAAACTTATAATAACCCAAAACATGATCTTTTCCTAAACCTAACCAAGGGGTTTTGTTCACCACCTTAACACATGTAAAACTGTGACTGTTTCACAACATTAAAGTGATTACTATGTAACTTTTAAATGTTTTTGAAACTATGTCATTTTTCATCTCCTGATCATAAATGACCTGAAAGAGCAAACAAGACTAACAGTAAAAAGTACGGAGTCCTGGAAGGATCACAGATAGAAAATAAAATATAAAATAAGAATATTGAGGCCACGAAATGCTATTCCATGGCCACGAAATACAATTCATTCCCATGTCATAAATAACTAAGATACTAAGTTGTTAGTATATTTTATTTACTCGTGGCCCTGAGATAAGTGTATATGAAAAGAGCCCCCACAAAGGTCCAGTGCACAGCGTCTGCTTCACGCATCAGTAAATGTATATACATAATATTATTACTATTAGCTAGCAATGTAACTTTGCTCATTGTAATAGTGTAAGCGCATTAAGAACATAACACATGAATTGGTCAATAATCTGTAAAGACATGGTTTATTAAGTCTTGTAGGAACATTGTAGGAATTGTAAGTTTGTACTGACGTGCGCTGGCCCGTGCATTTTCCTTTGATCCTCTATCTAACTAACCAGTTGTCGGACGAAGCAGGGGGGAACATTGAGAGAATTTTCTCTATACCTAACCCTAGCCAGAGCCTTCGGATAAGAGAGCTTACTTTAATTCCAGAACACAATGTCCAACCAATTCCTCTCTCTCTCTCTATGCTTTCCCTAGATACTCAACCATGACAAACCCGGACAACTCCCAAAAAAAACTTCAGAGAAATCGTGAAGAACATGACATCATTCATCAAATGTTACCATAACCTCAAATTCACCAATTGCGAACCAACAACCCCAACTCCATCATTCTTCAAAACAACCCAAAAACACCTGATCAACATGGTTCGACCAGCCTATGAAAACCCACTAACCAACCAACTTAAAATTGAAAATGCCAAGAACTGGACACATACCACCCTCCAAATCCTCAAGGAACACAACTAGAAAACCATGGAAACCTGCACAAACAACCTTGCTCCAACCTCTAGAGAGAATTGGGACCAAGCATTACCAGTTGCCATAAGATGGGCCAAAAGAGATCTCAGAAGGATCACAAACCAAACAATTGCTGAAGCAAAAGAAAAAATCCTTAACATACAAAACCCCACAAAACCTCCTAGTGAACAAACCCCCCCAAAGAACATGATACAGAAAGACCCTATCCAACCACTCCAACACTTCAACTCAATCACCCAACCTAAAAAAAGACCTACGGAGACAGCTAGATACTCCCTGAACTTTGGATCCCCAATGGGACTCTGCTCCCCACAACCACTCTGGTCCCCACAACCACTCTAAACACCTGAAAAACTTATGCCAGCAGGCCAACAAAGCACAATGATGAGCTCAATCCTACCCTTACTACCCCCACCAACAAACAGCAATAAAACAGAATCCTGCTCCCTATACAGGTCCAACGAGCACCTAGGTAACAAATACCTAAACTGGACCCTAAGCCCAGTAAGAGAGATCCTGATCATAGGGGATTCAAACATCTCCAGACTGCCTCCTATTAATGACCCCCAAATTCAGGTTGACTGCTATCCAGGCGCCAACCTAAGCCATGCAGCACACCTCCTGAAAAATAAAACCCCAACCTCAGACGATATCCAGAGTATAATCCTCTCATTCGGTCTGAATAACCGCAAAATAAGCAATCATACCCACCTAAAAAAAGACCTGCATGCGCATGTGCATGAGCTGTCAGGGATACATTCCTGCAGGACAAAATCATGATCCCGGTGGTAAACTACTCTAAACATTTGCCACAGTCCCTCAAGGACAACATTAAACGCCTGAACCACTTTATCAAGGAATCTACTTGCCAGATCCCAAGAATACCAAAGGAACTATTCTCCACAGGACCTGACAATCTCCACTGGATCACCCACACAGCCAACAAAATGTTGAGGAGTTGGAAATCTTTTTTGGCCTTAAAGGGACCTCAAAAGAGGTCCCACAAACTCAGGACAAGGAAGTTCTGAACCTCTTCTCAACACATTTAACACATTCCCAAAAACGAATCCTTAAAAAAGGTCTCTCATATGCCCCATCCAACACTAACAGCAAAAGAAACACCCTAAGTGTAGACCTCACACAATACCACAGACGCCTAAAACTATTCACGTACTTTGGTCCAACACCGGCCACCAACAAGAAACCCTTCCACATGCCCTCGGACTGGGAACCAGACCCTTCAAAATTACCCCAACCCCTTTTGGAACTCATACAAAAAGACCAACAATCAATTGCCAATCTTAAATTAACAAAAGATAAACCCAATCTTACGACAGAAGAGGAAGAAGCACTACAGGACCAGAGTAATAACCCAAACATAATCATAAAACCAGCTGACAAAGGTAGTGTCATAGTAATAATGGGCCGCACAAACTTTGTTAAAGACGCTCTACGCCAACTTCAGGACACAAATTATAACCAACCACTAAATTATCCCATAAAAGAAGAAACAGCGAGCCAAATATCCATCATTCTTGAGACCCTTAGGAAAAAATCCTACCTAAACAAAAAACAATGCACCTACCTCAAGGGACAGGCCCCTCTTACCGAGACTGTTTTATTTCCTGCCCAAAATACACACCTCAAAATAGCTGGATAGACAATATCCCACCAGGAAGACCCATCATTTCAGATTGTGGCAGCGAAAGCTACGGTATAGCTGAGTATTTGGACTCATTTCTGACTCCATTATCCAACAAGCATCCAAGTTACCTCAAAGACACCACAGATTTTGTCCAAATAAAATTAAGCAAACAGTCATAAAAGAACCAAGTCTTCAAAATTAAGAGAAACCGAAATACATTTGCTAGGTGTGAATGTAAGATGAAGCCTGTAGGCTCTCCGTGGCCGTGCTAGCTAGCCAACAAAAAGTCAGCAGAGGGCATTCCTTAACGTTAGCTAGCTAACTGGGTGCATCGCTCTGGCTTTAAGTCATTTCCCAGTCCTACCGTTCTAATAAATACGATAATACGAACTACACATTTTAAATAATACATTGTGACGCGTTTACAGAAGTAAGAGTGCTGGTAAAAGTTATTGCGTAAAAAACAATACTTCCATCAGGATGGTGAACATATGCTTGGGTGGCAAATAAGTGGGTTAACGTCAATGCTACTGCAAGATGTTATGCTTTGTGTGCTGGAATTAGCAATTGGTGTTAGCAAAAGCAATCTAGTTAAATGGTAACGGCTGTCATTTAGCATCAGTAAAGTCTGTAAAATCAGTAGCTGGTAACTAGGCAAACTCCGGTGGTTCACGTGGTGTTGTTCTATTGTGGGTTACAGCAAAAGCAGCGAGGGTAACTGATGGTGTCAACTGTAGTGCTCGGTGCCAGTGGAGTGCTGAGTGGCTGCTGGAGGTGTGTTGGTGGGGTAGGACAGGGCGTGTGAGTGAGGAGTGAGGAGACGGACTTTGCATCAGTTGTCGGACAGAATAAATATTAAAATCTTGAGTTTAAAATTAATATTTCAGATAATGCTAGATCCCCAAGTGGTCAACTATGATCCCTTGAAATTAAAGTAACGTGTTCTTTAAACACTGCTTTTGTGTCAAACTTGTAGAATTTATCTTACAAACTGTTTCAGTTTGTGTGTGTTTTACCCATAGACCGTTAATATATATACGGTCTATGGTTTTACCCAGACTGGGAGAAGTGATGTAGACATGGCTTATTATGAAAAAAACACTTTTTTGGGGGGATTTGGGGTGCTTCCACACACACTGTTTAGAGTGAGATGCGGTTTCTAAATGTCCTCTGCCTTCAGTCTCCGGGTGAGCTGTTCAACATCTGCACGGCTTTCTACGTCACTAGCCGAGACGAGGTGGCTAACCGTAGCACATGCTAGCACTAGCTAGCACGCTAGTTTGTTTTCAATGGCAAAACACTGCTAGAACACAAACTAGTTGACCATAATCTCCAAAAGAACTACTTCCTGTCCCTGTTCTGCAGGTATCCCACAAGTGGCCCTCGTCTAGAAGAAGTCTCCCAGCTAATCCTGCCTTGTACTGACCAAAGCTGGAGAAAGAGTTATCTAGCTGATGGGAACTTACCTAGCTACTGAGCATGTGCAAATCCCAACAAACATAGTAAAGAAGTGAGATGTCTAATTCTGTAGCTAAAACAGAGACCCAAACACACAGGGTGAAAACAGGAGCTGCAGCAATGTGCAGAACAACAAATATATGGTTGTTTTTTTTAAATGAAACCATGGAAACCCGTTCTGGTACAACCTCAAAATACAATTATGAACCTGAAAGTGAGCAGAATGTGGGCACTTTTAAAACCGATGGCTGACCAAGTAACTTGTTTGCCATGCCTTGTTGTATTTTTCATCAGAAATACATTCCAATGAAATCACATCCATCTATCACACAATTAAATATGTTCAACCCTTTGTAAGTTGTACTAGTATTATTAGAGAGGGACTAGTAGAGTATTAGAGATACCATAAGACCTTCCTGTTGCTGTCAGAATTTATAATCAACACTGCTCTAACTGAACCCATATCACAGTGGATCCAACACTTAGGTCTGTTAACCTAATACACTTTTAGCTTGCTTTTTTTTACTGCTTACTTTGGTACTGTTTTACTGCTATGTTTTAAAAAAAAATCTATTTATGCATTCACTATATCTTGCATTTTTACTCATGCATTTGTTATTGCACATCCCTTTGCTGCAGTATCGCTTAAAATGTCCCCACAGTGGGGCTAGTAAAGGATTCTCTTATTTTTAAACTTAAATATGTTTTTAATTTTCAGAACTCTCTTTAATGCCATGGTGATGATCAAGATTTATTTAATGGGCCTCCCCAGGGGGGGTCCAAACTTTTGAGAGGGGAGGATCAGTAAATGAAAATAACACTTATTACCTTTGTTATGAAAAATATATCTCATAGAATAGCCTAAGTGTGTTTGATTTGGTTAAAGAGATAGTTCAGAGATACAGGAATTTGGAACAATATCACTGTTTTTTTCCAGAGTCAGGAATGCCTGATGAGAGACATATTTATATGTTTATATTAATTAATTCATTTTAATTTTTACTGTTTATTGATCCCCAGTGGGGAAATTACAATGTATACTCTGTTGTTAATAATTACTACACACAGGCCTGAATTACACACACATGCTCAGGACCTATTCATGCACAAATAGAGAGATGTCAGAGTGAGTGTGCTGCCAGTGCTGGACCAGCAACCTGAGCGGTTGGGGGGGGTACGGTGCCAGGCTCAAGAGCACCGGGCAGTGCCCGAGAGGTGACGAGGCATCTCTCCAGTATTTGGTGTAGTCTGAAGTGTCAAACAGCAATAGTAGGCTGTCTTGGCCCAATTGTCTAATGTCTCTGGGTTCAAATAATGATTTCCCATAAGCATCCAAGAATTGAGAAATACTCAGGAGGTAAAGTTGTGGGGGGTGCATGTTTTCCAGCGTTTTCTGAGGAGAGGCCTACAGTCTCAGAATTTGAAAATCGCTGGTTTATCTAGAGTATGGTTGCACAGAAGCCTATAGTACAACGGTAGGCTAATTATCTAAAAATCTATGTGATTGAGTTTCATTTCAGAATAGGTTTTAACATGTCTCATAGTGTGGTGTTTTCTATGATGATTAGACATTCTTTCAGTAATATCATGAAAAGCACTCTATAAACTAAATGTATACGTAGTTGTGTAATGAATCATCTATCTAATGTAAGCATTCTATATAATGTGAAGCTATAATTTCCCGAGACAAAAATGCCTGTTGCGATAGTCAATATATGGATTTATCACACGATACATGGAAATGAGCAAGGTAGCTGTTGGTGACGCAACATATTGCAATTGATCATTTTTATAATTGAAAATAAAGAGTACATTCATTTTGACATACGAATAAATGTTACCATATTTTAGTCGAACATCTGTCATCTCGTCTGCTTTCTGTGTTGGAGGCAAAGGCACACAGACACACACAGACACACACACACACAGAGCAGAGAAGACTTGAACTCACCGCCTTATAGGCCCTATAGTGTTATGTGACATCGACAGCCAGTAAGGAAGACTCAGTCCCAATGGACTTGGTTTCAAAGCCGAATGAGAGCGGAGAGCCAATTAACGCGGACGAGCCGGTGTGTCAACTGTTTAAAAACAGTGGCAGTGAAAAGAGAACACACAACACAACTAACCTAAAATCTGACCTAAAACATAACCATCCCACCCAGTTTATCAACCTGGGAACATCTGGGGCAGCTGGAGCTGGAGGAGGGTCTTCCAGACAGTTATCTGCTTTTTCCCGGTAGTGCAAATTGGAACGTGACAGCACGAAATGGCGCACACTCACAGATTGCGTAACTTGCTATATAGCCAAAGAGATGCAGCAATTAGACATGGTCAAAAAACCAAATGAACAGTAGGAATTACCAAAGAAAACATACATCTCCCAAACCGCCATTTCATCTTTGTACAACAAAGTAAAAGACGACATTCTGAAGGAGATAAAAGACATCTCTTTTTACTCTGCTACTACAGCCCTTTCTGTTAACAAAGGTGTATTTATTATTTAGGATATATTTTTGTTGACATTCCGATTCCAATGTCTAAATTTACTTAAGAATTAAATGTTCTTTGATCTTTGAAAGAGTGTGTTTGCATTATTATGCTAAAATCTTGTCATATTGTCATTATGTAATTAGTGGCATAAAATGGTCCTTAAATGACAATAATATTGTTTATCGCAATTCATTTTGGGACACGATATTGCACAAATATAAGGAATTATCGAGAAGGAGGTGTAGCAAGCATCGGGATTATCCCGTTCTCTTAATACATCCAGGGGACTATCTTCCTTGCATCTGCAGGAATTCAACATGACGTGATGTGGTCTCGGGATGTTGGCCCAGTCAGCAGACAATTATTACACAACATCTTCTGAACCCGTACTGATTACAGAGCCAATGCATTGTGGAGGCGTAGCCTATCTGCGCTTACATACAGTATAAACTACGTCTTGATAACTCATCCCTAATTTAAAATAAAACGTGAAAAAAAAAGTCAAATTGTAGCCTGTCTATCTCTTTATCTATCACCAAGGAGGAGTGCTTAAGCTGGTGGCCACAAGTTAACTAAATGTGCAAACAAATTAGTATCTTGTGGCCACAAATTAAGTAAAATGTGCAAATATATAAGTATCTTGTGGCCACGAGGTATTTAACGATTTGTATTGTTAAACTGGACAGTCTGATGTCATGTAGCCTGAGCTCATTACTATTCATGAGCTCACCCAGTTGCCATGGGTAAAGGATGCTGATAGCCAGGCTCTCAATTAATTAGCAGAATTAATTATTGAGAACTGGCACAAATCAAGTCTTCCTGGTTTTCTGTACCCCACTTGAAGGGCTTGAAACAAGGTAACCAAGGCATTTTTCCCACAAAAAAAATGTTACAGAGTCCATGGTAGAACTTCAGACATCACCACAAAGTAATAAAACACGTATGGCAGGGCACCTTCAACCCTCCTGTTGTCCTCGGGTCAAATTTGACCCCTTTAAAAAATTTCTATGTCTGAAATATGGGTTTCATTTTAACCAAATTACCCCCCAAAAAATGGATTGGATTCCATACAACGCTCTTTGCAAATACAATTGATCACTTTTATTCCTCTGATCTCAACTATTAGTCTAAATAATTCATAATTTCTGCTTTTTTAACTCAAATATTAGGTCCAATTCTATATAAACGAGGGTTATTAACCATGAACTCCAAAAAGTAGAGTAAACTAGTGGTAGTAAGGTGGTCTTAGTGAAAACTAAAAAAATGTCTAAAAAAGGAACGGATATGTCAATTTTTGTCCATTTTTGACCCAGGAGGACAACACAAGGGTTAAGTAAAAAGAACAACAGTGAACATTGAAAATGATATAGCTAAAAGTAGTGTACAAATAGATAGATAGATAGATAGATAGATAGATAGATAGATAGATAGATAGATAGATAGATAGATAGATAGATAGATAGATGTCAATAGACATTTCTTTCACCAGACAATTTCCAGTTCTATCGGCTGCATTTTTTTTAGGATATTCAAGGTTCAAAGCAGAATGACTTGTTGCAATATACAGGTGATCAAAAGTGCGCTTCTCCAGTGCTTTGGTGTGCGCCTGGGACTGTCTATGCTGGCTCACTGGCATGGTTTACTGGCACACCTAAATGTAACAAAGACATTATTAATATTATTAGTAGTGGTAGTAGTAGTTGTTGTAGTTATAGTAGTCGGAGTAACATTTGTGCTTATCCTTCAACATTTCTGCCGTGAAAAACATTTTCTACATGTTTGAGGTGTTCCCACTAATCTGTCCAGATGACTTAACCCTCCTGTTGTCCTCGAGTCAAATTTGACCCCTTTAAAAAATGTCTATATCTGAAATATGTGTTTCTTTTTAACCACATTACCACAAAAACATGGATTGGATTCCATAAAACGATTTTTGCAAATACAATTGATCACTTTCATTCTTGACTAAAATCCTCTGTACGTTCCTCTGATCTTAAGGCTGAATCCCATTCCTTCCCCTTACCCCTACCCCTTACCCCTTCCCCTAGCTTTTGCGCGTTCACGCGGGACCTAGTGCTGTCCCAATACCTATTAGGACCGAGGGGTAGGGGATAGACCGAGGGCTGTATAGCCCTTGAAACCTAGTGTGGACGCGACCTCACTTGAAAACACACAGGCATCAATGGCTGCCCGTCGACCAGAGAGACACATGAATGTAAGTACTTTCGGCTTAAATAATTGATTAAAAAGTTACGACAGTCTTGTTTTGTGGTCTATGCAGTCCTGTACATGTATACTTGCAACCATGTTCCTAACTGAAACTTTTTAAAAATCGCTAGCTTGTAATGCTAACGCTAACGTTGAACAGTCCCACATATTTCTGCCTTGAATGGACTGTATACATCGCATAGATTGCATAGCTATATATATATTAATATTAACGGTCTACGATACATCGCTACGTGCTTCACACATACCGCCCTGTCTCACACAGGAGGACACAGCAGCTGGTCCACTTTGGGGCTGAAACGCAGACGTTTCCTAAATCCTGTGTTCATGTTGTACCCATTCATTATTGCACTGGTACTGTATTATTGTAATCATTTGTAATTAATTCCTGTTCATTGTTCATGCACTTGTATATTGTTGTTGGTTTTGATATGGGACACTGATGATATGTGAGGGGGGGGGGTTACTGGCCAACAGGCTTCAGACTGGTCTGGAATATCACAACAGCTCTAGGTAATTTGTTTGTTTGTGGTCTTGTTTGTATTTTTTAGTTTTACACATTTGAAGACTTTTTATGTGTGCGACATGTTAGTTATGGTTCTAATAGTTGACAATGGTTCTGTAACATCATTTTATGTAACGTTTTTGCCGGTTATGTTCAATTTATCACCAATAAAGACAGATTTATGTTAACAAAATGTTTTTGTGAACATCATTGACATTCAAAACGATGATAACTGAAACAGATATATACACATTACACACCATGTATACAGTGTGTATATGTATGTATACACCATGTATACAGGGTGTATATGTATGTATACATGATACATGTGTATACACATATGTATTGCAAACAGACCTAAGTACTACACAGATAAGAACATCTGCCTCTGCACTACCAAAGTGAACCTAAAATATATAAATATTTAAATCCATATGACACTGTTGTCCAAACCCACACAATCAACAGACAGAGACGGCATCTTGGAGGTTTGTGATCAATACTGCATGGTGATGTCACCAAGTGGTGTCCCATTTCATAGGGGTATGTTTTCACCCCTACCCCTTACCCCTTGGTTTCAAGGGGTAGGGGTAAGGGCCAAGGGGTAGGGGTAAGATGGAGAAATGGGATTCAGCCTAACTCTTTGTCCAAATAATTAAAAATCTTTGTTTAATTCAAATATTAGGTATAATTCTATATAAATGAGGGTTATTGACCATATAAAAAGTAGTGTAAAACTAGTTGTAGCAAGGTGGTGTTAGTGAAAACAAAAAAAAAGTCTGATAAAGGGACAAAAATGTCAAATTTTAGTCCGTTTTAGACCTGGGAGGACAACACAAGGGTTAATGTGACCTATTGACCATTGAATGAATCTCTAGTGTGAACAAAACTAGTTCAGGAGGAGGTCTTTAGACTTTGACACTGTTCATTTTACAGTCACCATTGGTTGCTTTTAACCATGACCACAATGTTCCTAACCCTAACCAAGTAGTTTTTATGTCGGTGTAAACCTAACCAAACCTTAACCATAGTGATGGCGTTTCAGGGAACTTTCACATGATTGGGATCTGTAATAGGTTTGGAAGACACTGACAAACGGTGTTGTCCTAAAAACGTTGATGCCAGATCATCTTTCCGATAAATCGGGAGGCGTGTGTGTGTATGTGTGTGTGTGTGTGTCTGTCTATGAAATATCTCATGAACCGTTCTGCAGATCTGCTTCACACTTGGTTTACCCAATTTAAGCAGTTGGAGCAATTTGGACAGCATTGGGTATGAGATGATAAAAACTGGGAATAAAAACTGGGAATAAAAACTGGGAATAAAACTTAACGTCCGAACAATAAAGGTTGAAGAAAAAAAACTGCAGAGGCAGCAGGCTATTGACACGCTCGGTAAAGCAGCAGGGGTCGTTAATTTTTTGTTGCTTTCCATGTTACATGATTGCTGGATATTGGCTACCAAGCTAACTTTTTTTCCCTTTCCTGGAGCACAAGCAGATAGCTGACAGGAACATCACAACTGTTGTGTTGAAAAAGGTTGTGGGAAAAAAGGCGCTACCATAACGCTGGCTTTTTCACAATAAAAGCCCAGCTTGAATTCACTCAGAGCATTTTGCTGAGAGGAAACTCAATAAAAATCCATTTGCCAACACTACATATCAAACAAAAGCTACACTGTAAATAATGGCTGTGAAATCTACAGTTATGTACTTTAGATTTCACAGTAACACTACTGTATATGATTTTTACAGTAGAATGCTGTAAAGTTTATATTACAACCTTGTCGACATGACAAAATCACAGTAATCTAAGTATTACAGTTGAAATCACAGTAGTCAAAGCATTATTGTAAAAAAAAATCACAATATAGCCACTATGGTACAAATAGTACAGTAAACTACTGTATTTTTACTTTGTTATCTTATGTTCTGTTTAATTGTTTTGTATTTTACAGTGAATACATAAAATACTGCAAATAGCAGCACGGTACCTTTACTGTGAAAAGAATTCACAGTAACTTGCTGGCCATTGTTGCCACTAGGTTACTGTAAAATGTACGTTAAATTTGTTACAGTGTAGACACACTATTGTATGAAGTTGCAGTGAGCTGTAAATTTACCACTTTTAAACAGAGGCGTAACCTAATCTCTGAGCTTCCTTCACAGCAGTGTGCAGGAAGGTCTGGCAATGTTTGGAAATGAACACCTAACCAGCAGTCGACCGACGACACCAAAGTTATTAAACGCTGACTTTGGCCATATCAACATGTTTTAACGTTTGCAAAAAGGACAACGCTAAATTGTTGTTGAACCAAAACTCTTTATTTACATTGCTCTCCACCTTTTGCTCCACCACCTCTGTCTCTCGGTCTCTCTCTCTCTCTCTCTCTCTCTCTCTCTCTCTCTCTCTCTCTCTCCTCCTCTCTCTCTCTCTCTCTTTCTCTCTCTCTCTCTCTCTCTCTCTGCGACAGCGACACACTCACAGTCCGGAGCCGGCTGAATGGGAGTCAGTCTCCACTCGGTCCGGTTCTGGTAGTTGATTAATACAGCTTTTAGCTCTCATAACGACTGCCATGAGTCCATGATACAAATGTCGTATTACTCCATATTTTAATTGTGATATTTTGTGATTACATTCTGAATCTGCAACGTTCTCTGTCAGGTAAATGTAGCCGTACAATGTCTTCCTCTGATGTAGAAGTAGACAGTAAGTCAGTAGTAGGCTATACATTGGAGTTTGGGGTCCTTCTGTAATTCCGTTTGGGTGCAGTTTGGTTCTGGAGAATGCTACAAGCTGCAATACCACAGGCCAAGCAACCTGCCCGTCCCAAACAGGCCCATTTTGAATAGGCACTGTATTAATACAACTAATAGGAAAATGTAGTATCTAATGCCTCGTGACTTGAATCAGGTTCTGTTCACATAAACTATGTGTGATGAATCAAGGGGCAGAGTGTTCATTGGGTTAGGTCACTCTCCGAGCTCCTGCAGAGCTTGTAAAATGACGCTGAATCTTTGATATAATAAATTCTAGAATCAGGAAACAGTGTCCAGCGGCTTCCTTATCAAACACATCATTCCAGCATTGCTGTTCTGACACCACAACAATATAACAAAATATTTTGTTGTTTAGTTCAGGAGAAATTGTTGACATAAAACTGGTGCTATCTTAATGATCATCTGCTTGCACCGTCTTCTTCTGCAATGTCTAAAAGTCTAGTGTCACCTGACTGGGGAATTACCTCTATCCGTGAGTCCAACTCCTAATATTCATATAACAGCAGTGAATGAAAATTCCTAGTTTTTTTCTTTTGAAGATTCAATTACAATGTGCTCTAAATTTGGATTAAAACTTGAATAAGACAAACTTTTTTCTAGCCAACTGTCTCTAATGGTCTCGCCTATGCCAGCTCCAAACACACTCTACCTTTAATTCTGTATATGTCCTAAATCAATCCAGCCAGGTCTCTTAGCCAATAAAAGTATCTGCCGTTATCAGATGAAGACCAGGAAAACTATATTCCTGCTTCTGAAAATATGTGTCCATTAGGGCTGTACCGATAAACCAAAAACATGATTCATATCTGGATTTTTGATCCACGATTCGATACAAACCTTGATTCTTTTTTTTAAGAAAAAAAGAAGATATTTTTATTTGACAACACTTGAAAAACCTGTATAAACGGAACACCAAAGAACAATATTAACTATCCAAATTCTTAACAACATACCTAAATAAAATAAGTAAATAGCCAAACACTTATGTATAAATTATTTCAGGAAGTCCTAACTTTTAATCAGTGCACTCCTAAATCAATTCAGCTGTTATCCTAATAAATACACTTTTTGCTGTGTATACCTGTCACATATCTGCAACTAGTCTCTCCTGGTTTAAATATAGCTCAGTGTAAATTCTTTCAGGATGACCTCACTCTTAATCAATGCTCTCTTTCTAAATAGAATCAGCTGGTGGAGGCGTTCACCTTCCTGCTAAACCAATCAGAATGGTACACAATGGCAAGGGCCAATCACAGAGTCACAACCCTGCTTTAAATAAATCTGCCCCCCCCCCCCCCCCCCCCATGTGCTATTCAGCTGTCATTGTAGGCAAAGAGTGCAACCCTCCACCCCCCCTTCCACCTCCAGTCATCCACTCCAGCTGACCGGTCCGGAGCCTCCTCCGGTCTGGTCTTAGGGCTCCTTCGTCACCCCCGGTGTCTAGATTCCATCGGGGGCGTCTGATGGTTCTCTACCCCTATACAGCGTGTAGATTTACGAAATATTAGCATAGCAATGTTGTCTATGCGCCAAAGACTTTGTACAGTTTATTGAGCTGTATAATAAACCTCATTTGCATATCTGCGACCATGTCTCCTCTGATTGAACAAAATAGCCTACTGTTAAAAAACAAACAGAATTAAACTCCATTGTGGAGATGATTTGAGCATGTTAAAAAATGTCCTTCAATTATGTTAAAACAATGGCTACTGTTTCACAGTTGGGTCCGAAATGAACCCTCACCAAATTTGGGGGCGGGCCAAACACTGGTGCTCACACCAGACACCAATGACTACCTTCTGTTTACAGATAGCCAGCGTTTAACTCAGGCTAATTAATTAGCTAGGAAGGTGCTAATAACATTTTCAGCAGCCAGCCTTCCAAAAGAAAGCACAGGAAACGGAGTCTCAGTTCACCCGTCAGGGAGGCTCTGACAGTGACACACTTTCCGCACTCCGTGTCCCCGGACAGCTGTAGCCTTGTACCGGTGCTGATGAAAACCGGAAACCTGAAACCGCTTGCGGGACTGACACAGCGGCGTATATGCCCGAGTCTGTCTCCAGCGCCTCCACCTGCAGGTTGTCAGCTGTGTGTCTGCCTTGTATAGCCTACTCTCGGACTCCGTCCTCATCAATATAGTTTCACGTGTTCACGTAGCTCTCCACAAGCAGAAAAAAGAGGAGCTTAAAACGTAACTTGCGATGTGATCTTGTGATCTGGACAGGAAGGATAACTCTGGGAGTTGGTTAGGGGTGTGTCGCGATTCTGCCTTCTCGTGCTTTTGGTTTTATATCGCATAACGTTACACCCCTAGTGTCCACTTATTACTGTCTCGTGCCTCCGAGTGTACAGGTGTTTATTTGAAGACAGAAGTCACAGTAAAAGAAAAACCCCAGGAGAACATGGGGAGGAAGTCCAAGAGTCCAATTGGTCTGACTATAAGGCCACAGTGAATTCATTCATTCATATTTATTATACAAGTTAAAACGTAACATTACATTACAATATAAACGGGCCTAACTCAGTTTAAAAACTGGTTTTCAGCAGGTTCCTGTTCTGCAGAAACATAAAACATTGAACGTGGTTACAGCCCGTCGGGACAAACATTTGAACAGGACATCGATATGGACTAGACAATAACACAGAGACAGCGTGCCAGTGGAGAATGTTTCACTATTTCTAAGAGTGTCTCTGCCAGGATCCTCAAAAAAGACACTTCATTCTTTTCCTTCCTTGGATCCATTTATACATCCTCTCCTCAGTGCCTCACTCTTTCATTTCAAAGCTCCCTAGTCATTACACACATACAGTGAGGATAGGTGGGCAGTGAACCTGACGTTCTCCAAACCTCACTCTACATTTGGCAAACCAGAAGTGCAGTACACCGACCACATCAACCGCCCCCGCTGGCTTCAGACACAGAACATTCCTTGTGCACAGATGTTGCTGGGATTGCTCAGCGCCTTAGGTTGGTTCACGAAATAAAGATGACTGCAGAGAACATAGCACTGCCATGTATTCCTTACATGATCAGCTACATTTCTGGCTGATGGCTGACCATATTATTGACATTGCATTGAATTAAGAGCTGTAGGGTGTGACAGGATATTATTCTGTCAATGTGGTGAAATTTAATCAAATTCTTTTTTTTTAAATCAGTGTTTTTGCCAGCTGAAGTCTTTTTACTGTACTATACACATACTTTACATAACTACTAAGCCTTTCCCAAAGCACGTTGTGTGTCTTCATGCATTTAGAATGTGGTTTTAAAAATTACTAGTCATTGCTTTTCCTTTATTACACTGTGGTTTAGGAAACAATTTGCGCTGACTTGACTTTTGCATGTAAATAATCCATTACGTGATTGTTTTTGTCATACAGTATGTTCATTATCATTGCATGTTGAAGCAGTTGAAAGTGCAGATTGATTCACAGAGTAGGGCTGTTCAATTATGGAGAAACCTAACCACGATTATTTCGGTCAATATTGAAATCACGATAATTTAACACGGTTACTAAGATGTTGCAATTATTGAACTTAAAAAACAGTGGTAAATGTGCCTTAACGGTGCCCTGCCGCACCTATTTCATTACTTTGTGGTAATGTTTTAAGTTCTACCATGGACATGGAATAAATGCCTTGGTTACCTTGTTTCAAGCCATTCTAGTGTGGTACAGACAACCTGCAGGAAGACTCAGCTCCATTTGTGCCAGTTCTCATTAATATTCAATGAGCTAAGCTGCTTGACTCTGATTGGCTAACAGCTAGCCAATGAGAGCCTGGTTATCAGTATCATTTACCCAGCCCAACTGGGCAGGGCAACTTGAATACTTTTCCTATTTACACTAGTTTTTCATTCAGAACACAAGAGAAAATAAGAGATTACTTGCAAAACGTAATAAGCTAAATAAGTGTTTTTTTCGATTATTCTGTTTTTGTGATCATTGGGAGCCAAAATCGTTTTCACGATCAAATTTTGAATAATTGGACAGCCCAATCACAGGGTATTCAGTTTATCATAAAGCAGTGCTAATACAACTGACAACAATAAATGCAGATGTGAGGATTTCTGTGATGATTTCATGCATGTATTCTGTTGTGAAATGACAGGACCTGAATGTATGTTTGAAAGATGAATAAAGAAGTCAGTAATGTTATCTTTTGAAAATGTTTGTCGAGAAGTGCGTTTTCAACCACCTGTTTATGTGCATTTAGCATTTCCACATACTATACACAAAAAAAACCTTAGTGAAAACACTGGTAATTGGAAGTTTTTATGCTTGGCTGAGGTGGAAAAGTCTTTTGCAAATGTTTAATGGTACTCGACTGGAGAATTAATGTCCACTGTGCTCAGTCCAATTTTCTGGAGATTCTGTTGAGATTTCTGCTATGTTTGGGTGAAAACTTGACCAATGATTTACTTGATTTGTAGTAAGGAGGTTTAAATAATGCAAAAACATAGCCACATTTGTAGCAACAAATTCAATTTCTGTATAACTCAGAGATTTGGTCACGTAGCGTTCACTGCGCAGAATGCTACGGGCATTTTCAGCCTTTATTTTGACAGGACAGCTGAAGACATGAAAGGGGAGAGGGACGGGGAATGACATGCAGCAAAGGGCCGCAGGTCGGAGTCCAACCCGGGCCCGCTGCATTGAGGAGTAAACCTCTATATAAGGGCGCCCGCCTCACCAACTGAGCTATCCAGGCGTCCCCAAAGGTATCATATTTAATATTTCTACAGACTTGCCTGGCCTGCCACAGCTAGTGCAGCACAGAAGAAGCGCAAAGGGGAGGTGAAACATTTTAAAGTTATGAGGAGACAGCAGATGTCTGTGGTATCCCTAAAAGAGCAGTCATCTGCTGGATAACATGTAAAAAAACACTTTTAAGTCAAAGTCAGAGAAATTACTCAGTGATGTAAGACACACAGCAATATCTATGCTAAAATTAAACACCAAAAGTTACTGGTCATACCAGACAGAGACAGGCTGTGTCGGAATTGAACAAGTGTATGTTTTATTGCTTATAATTTGTTTTCTTTTGTAAGAAGATTGTGTTAATTCCTCTTTCTACATACATAGTCTTGCTTTAAGGTATGTTTGCCATGGATAACTGTATGTTAGCTGTCATGTTAAACCTCCTGAGGACAGATATTTGGGGACTACTTCTGAAGACTATACTTTTAGCAATTTAGCCTTTTAGCAATGAAATTATCTTTACATGATTTCCCAAACCAAAAATAGCTGCCTCATCCCCTGACTATCTGAAACACCACACAGCTTCTCCATCTTTTCTAAATCATTCAGTAGTTGAAAATATAGTAATTAGGATGGAAGTTAGACTACAGACTGAACTTACAGCATGACTTTAAAATGCCAAGAGACACACAGAAACAAGACTGGTGCCCTGCGCTAAGGCAGACAACATCGCTGACCCATAATCACAGAGGTTGATGTATGCAGTTATACTGTATATTTAGCTTGTCTTCTCGTCCTGATGGCCGGTCACTTGTGGCCAAACCAAACCTATGCCATGGTAACATCAAATTTGGAAAAGGCTACGAAAAAAACCAGCGATGATACATGTATGCATAAATGGATATACAGCTGCAGGTTAAGAGGTATATGAATCCACAACCACCAACAAGAACACAGATCATTTTCTCCCTGTGACTTAACACTACTTTGATATTGATTGCGAGACATGTACATCACAAACTACGATCTGTGCCTGAACAGATATACCACATAGTTGGCCCTTTGATTAGCCATCTACATAACAGCACATGCAGTAAAGAAGTGATGACAGGGTCTTACCTTTCTCTTTCAGCTGCCAGTAGGCAATGATGAATGCCACTTTGCTAGGAGAAAGTGTAGAAAGTGAAGTCCTGACTTGGTAGTGACAGTCCTCCCACTGGTTGGCAGAGGGAGTGGTGGGAGTGTCAGGGCAGCCTTTCTAAATCCTGGCTAGCTTCACTGACTTCACCACAGAATGTGACACTATGGAGACCAATGTGGATTTACACACACACACACACACACACACACACACACCACACACACACACACACACCACACACACACAATGTGTAGGCAGTGTTAAAATGCACTAGTGTATTTGTGTGAACTTGTCTTATAATCATCATATTAAATCATAGCTAACATCTTCCATTTCTTCAATAGTAGTGCAGGGCCTGTTCAACATGTAACTGTTTGGAATTCAGTTGCTTGGCCTGTGGTACCGCTTTCTCCTGAACCATTTTACCATGAAATAACTTACAGAAGGACCCCAAAGCACGTAATATGCAGCCCAATACTGTGTATTCTTACTTCAGAGGAAAACATTGTACTCCTACATTTACCTGAAATTAAACGTTTCCGGCTATGTAGAATACATTCAGAATATACTCACAAAGTACAATTAAAATATGTATTATTTTTCATTAAACCATCAAGGATTATGTAAGAGTTGAAAGCTCCTCCTTGAACAGACGATGAGTCAATTTAAGTACATTGTGCTGATAATGTCTCTCTTTTTACACTTCACTTTTATTTAACATTTGATTGCAGGACTTGTACTGTGCAGTATTAACAGTTTTAGCCTACAAATAATAGTTAAATGTACGAAGTAGAGTACTTCTACTACCACGTTAGTCATTACTTTTACTAAAAATATTTTCTCCTTGAATTTTGTCAGCTATTTTTCATTATTTAGTCAAAGTGATTTCAGATAAGATTTTATCTGATATATCTTGTCTAATGAAAAACACAGGTGCACACTGACACTGTGCAACTGACTTTAGCGGACACTTAGTCTATATCCATGACGTTCAACTTCCAGGATTGCTCCGTTGCCGCTGGAAATTCCACATTATGTCCTTCTTTTTGGCCAGATGTCTGATACCTTACGCTTTCTTTGTGTTGGAATTTCAAACTCCGGTGGATACATGAGGACTATGGTTACCTGCTCCTCAGATCTCTGCAGGGTAAATCCAGACAGCTAGCTAGACTATCTGTCCAATCTCAGTTTTCTTTTGCACGACTAAAACTACTTTTGAACGTCCACGTTCCACTAAAACAAGTTCCCACCCAAGACTATTTTGCAGCGGCACTGGGGCCCCGGCGTGGCCCATGACGATTGTGATTGGTTATAAGACATGCCAATGAACCAGAGCATGTTTATACTCCCATCCCAGAACGCTGTGTGGACAAGCCAGACCCTCCTGTGCAGCGCTGTGGAGGAAGGTCTGGCAATCCAAGACTAACAGACACCTAACTGTCCAGCTGTAATAAGGACATGTGAACTAATGAGACATTTTCCTTCTTCATCGACTAACGGTGGTGCTCGAATTAAACACTGTATAATTGGATTAATGTATCTATTATTTGAAGGGGCTGGAGCAGTTCCAGATAGGTCCGGCCCACTTTAACCTCTGGTAAATTATTATGAATGGAGCTTAGCAGTTACTCTGAGTCCTCAGCGGAGGTAGCCTAGGCTATTTCGGGATGTGGACAGGGTTTTGCGTTGAGCGCCAGCGGAGGGAGGTCTGGGGATGGCTCATGAGACCAGTGGCAGCAGAGAGTTGATTGACACAGTTGGTGTTCATTGAAAAATAATCCTGGAACCTGGCACACACTAGAGAATAATAGCTACGCAGGCTGTTGTGCTTGATTTACTATTGAAATATTTGCCAACTGTGTCTTCAGTTTTAGAGCAACCAGACCACTTGCGCCAGAAAAGCCAGGCGATCAGAGCCATACGGTGAAATTGTGTATTTATGTTGGAAGTGTGTGTGAGCAGACGTGAGAATAAAAAGTGCCTTTGTCTGAGAGCGGATTGTCGTTTCTGTTTGTGTAGAGAGAACCCAGCAGAGAAATGGCGAGTCATGCTGCAGTATTATTTGCCAAACTGGCTTATAGACCAATTTCGGGTGGACGTCATGGTTACGTTACTGCAATTGCGCACACATTGTGGCTGAAAATAGCAGAAACAATAGTGAATTTACAGTTTATCACGGATGGATGGCTGGTTAGTTAGCTAGCTTCCAAATTCCACCGTGCTTTAAATCTTCACTGGAAACTGAAAATGAGTCAAACAGCCGACCTGTGGCCAGTGGCAAGCCGGCTTCAGAGATGAAAAGCTTGCTAGCTGGCGTATTTATCTCTGAAAAGCTGCCTTCCGCTCTTCTCCCAGCAAAGGAGACCGCAGGTAGGGTTTAGCAATATGTTCAAATGTTCCAAACTGCCAATATATACGCCCAGGTGTGTGTGCAGTGGTGGCTACCGTGACTACCCCTTCTCCCCCGACTGACCCTCTGGGGCAGTTGACATGGCTATCACTTTAAGACTCACCACTACATGGCCCAAATCGACACAAATAAAGTTAAAGTTGAAGTACAGCACCAAATGTGTATTAATCCATCGCTAAAAATAGTCCCCAACAAATGCACTATTTACATCTTTTTTTAATAACATTTTCTAACAAACTATAGTGCCCAGCTGTTCGGGATATTACTGAACTTGGAAAGTGACTGTTTAAAAAAAAAAGTACTGTACATCTTAAGTAAAAACTATTGGACAGACCAATACATTGTTGTTTTTGGTGTTTCATGAGATTTGTTGACAGTAAGAAAAATATAGAGCAACTTGCCACATCCTTTGCATCAGCCTGCATGGTGCAGGTCGGAGCTGCAACACGTGTTGGTCTAAAGCAAGCTCTGAAGAACTGCAAAACATCCTGGCAAACCAGGCTAACTCACTTATGTATGTACAAAGAAGTGGGACCTTGCACAGAAAAAAAAAAAAGAATAAAAACCCAATCCCTATCTGTCTCTTTTCTTTCTCTGACTCTCTGTCTCTTTCTCTTACCCCTAACCGGTGGAGGCAGATGCCCCCCCACCCAGAGCCATGGTTCTGCTCCAAGTTTCTGCCTCTTAAAGGAGTTTTTCCTTGCCTCTGTCACCTAGTGCTTAACTCTTAGTGGGAATTGTCGGGTTTCTGTAAATAACATCACAGAGTACAGTCTAGACCTGTTATTTTATGAAAAGGGCAATGAGATAACTGTTGTTGTAATTTGGCCTTATATAAATAAAATTGAATTGAATTGAATTGAAAACCATGGTGGAAGAAGTATTCAGATAAAATGATTCTACCACACTGTAAAAAATACTCTTTTACAATTAACAGTCCTGTATTCAAAATGTTACTAAAGCAAAAGTACAAAAGTATTATCAGCAAAATATAACTCAACATAATATATAATACACCTATGACTGTTGTGCTATTAGAGTATTATTACTGATGCATTAATGTGTAGCATTTCACTGTTTCAAGGTGGAGGTATTTGGAATTATTTGGAACTAGTTTTCATACTGTAGTTCAATTCGATTCAATTTTATTTATAGTATCAAATCCTAACAAGAGTAATCTCGAGACACTTTACAGATAGAGTAGGTCTAGACCACACTCTATAATTTACAAGGCACCAACAATTCTAGTAATTCCCCCAAGAGCAACTAGTGCAACGGTGGCACGGAAAAACTCCTTTTAGGAAGAAACCTGGGACAGACCCGGGCTCTTGGTACGGGGGTGTCTGACGGGGCCGGTTGGGGGTGTGATGCACTGTGGCAATGATAGTCACAATAAAGATATCCATACTTTATACCATACATAATCCATACACTCTCTGTATATCTTTCTCTGTGTTTATATTTTTCCATTACAAGTACTTACTTTTTCAATATTATTTATGGTCACAGGTGAATACAACTTATATTATGGTTACCTACTTTTACATTACTTTAATTACATATTCAATTTAATTTTAAGGTCACTTACTTACACTGCAATATTGTTTTTTTTTACTATGGCAACCACACTTTACAATACCTTTATTAGACGCCACTTAACTTCAGTCTACCTTCAGCTCATTGTCTACTGTTTGCCTGTTTTCTTGTGTGTTTACTTGTTTGTTTGTTTGTTTTTTTGCTCTTATTGTAGACAATGCTACTGTAACAAAGGAATTTCCCCGCTGTGGGATGAATAAAGTATTATCTAATCTAATCTAATCTAATAATGGAACAGTGACTACAAATGGTATTCCTAATCTATAATATAGAATAATCTTATAGTGAAGAGAAGTATGATTTTAAATAGTATAAAATGGAAAAACCTCATGTATGTGCTTAAATGTGCTCATTATATCTTGACGTTCCACCAAGTTGCCCATTAGTGAGACTGGAACTGTCTGTCGTACAAGGACAAGGAACGCCGAACTGCCGTTGCCCCCTGTCGAAGCAGCAGAGGGTAGGTGTTCTCAGAGGCTCTTATGATGAAGGTTGCTGTTCCCTCTGTGCTTCAAGGCGTTGCTGTTGACACGGCCTGTCTGACCTCTGTGAATAAATAAATCAAAAAGAGCAAAACAAAAGTACTGCATTCAAAAAAAAATAAAAAAGTGTCTAGACTTTCTCTGCAACAAGACCACGAGGTCTATGATAAGCTCCTAGAGGAAGGCGAGGATGAGTGTCCATGCAGTTCAGTTGGGGATGCAAGGACAGTGTTGTTTTCTCCTTTTCATGCAGGAAATAAGGAATTCAAAATCAACACTTTTGTTGATGCTTTTTAATCAATGTTTAACGGTTAACACGTAAGACTAACTTATTAAGTTAAGTTAACAACTAAAACTATGAAGCTTTTAGCCATTCAGCGTTAGCTGGGATCATTCAAATGAATATATGCAAATCACTTCAGTGACCGTCCAGCCTTTTGGTTTACATATTTATAGCAGCTTTTCTTTCTCTCAGCACCCTGATTGACTGAACACATCTACACAGTGAAAGCTGCACCAAGCAGCCACATTTGACCAATTCTGCTGTCCTTTTCTTTGTAAGTGTCACATTATTCCTCTAGAGGGCAGTGTTGGCTAAATAAAAATCTGTGGAACAGCCCTGACTTCTTAGTTGATATAATGCACAGACATGTCCCTGGTGGAGCCCTCAGATCTACAGACTCTTCTCTACCTGTACCAAAAACTAAGGCCAATGCATGTTGATGCTTTTATATTTACATATATATTATTTATCGTTACTGTTTTACTAATATTTTTCTCATTTTAACTGTAAAGCAATTTCAACTTCATTTTGTGTATGAAGGGTGCTATAAAACTACAGTTCTCATTATTATTATTATTAAATTAAATTATTATTAGTAGTAGTAGTAGTAGTAGTATATTCAATCAATGTCACAATTTATGTAGTATCAATTCAACAAGAGTTATCTCAATACGTTTACAGATAGACCAACTCCAGAATTTACAGGAACCCAACCAGTTAAAATAGTTTCCTCCAGGACACAAACTGCCGACAGTGCTATCTATCACATAGTGTAGTATTATTTACTATCACATTGTCACAAAATAAATGGTAGAATTAAAAGTATAGAAATGCTGTTTTGTTTGTTTGATTTACTTTGAGTGTGATCTTTTCAAAATGAGGATTGAGAAAACTTGACATGTCATTACCCAGTCTAGTTGAATGAATGGCCCATTGGTGTGGCCGGTGACACAACTGACCATGACAACATTATCCATGATCCCCCATATGTGTATGATTTTACTTTCGAAACATCAACAACTTTTTACAACAATGTCCTTAATGCTTTGCTCCCTTCAAAGTTACTACGACAACTAGAGGGTGCCACCACTATAAACATAAAAATGGGTCATAATTGCTGCTTGAACTAACAACTTATGGGGTCGTTTTTTCAGAGGAGGACAGTCTTGGAAAAACTTTGCGAATGTTCATTGTACAGAAGGTTCTTGGTTCTTGGAATCCGGGTCGTTCTGGGCCTTTCTGTGTTGGGTTTTGTGTGTTCTCCCTATATCCCCACAATTCAGATGTCCAAATGACATAATGTTGATCTACAATTGTCATTTCAGATATCCACAACGCCGTTCTTACTAGTACAAACGACGTCACGTTTCCCATTTATGTTTATTGGGCTTTCAATTTCAGATATCCACAACGTTATTCTTCCTATTCAGAATGAATATTCCAGATATCTGCAATAGAATTATTATTTGGCGGAAATCCCATTTTAGATTTCTGTAATACAATTGTTAAAACTAAAGTGAACCATTTTGGCATTCATTATTCACTTTTTGCTGTCAGTTACTGTTTCAGATGAATAAAATTACTTTCTAGATAGGAAGCATTGCTATTACAGATATCCACAATTGTATTTTTCCTGTAAGTGCAGTTGTACGTATCCGTAATGACATTTTTACTATATAGAATGTAGAATGAAATCACAATATAGATATCTGGAATGTTTCTTTCATTTTGGATACCTGAAATTAGAGTTCTGACTAGTAACAATTAAATTGTAGATATCTAAAATGGGAGTTCTTCCTAGCAATGATTCTATTGCAGATATCTGGAATGTTCATTCGGAATAGGAAGAAATGTTGTGGACATCTGAAACGGAAATCCAAATGCACATGAATTGGAAACGTGACTTCATTTGCATTAGTAAGAATGATGTTAAGGATATCTGAAATGACAATTGTAGATAGGAAGAATGTCGTTGTGGATATCTGAATTGCTAGGAAGAGTTGAATTATGGATCCAGTCTAGCTATCAAATGTTTAAACTGAAAATTTTAATTTTGACCAGTTCAATCAAAGTTTTTTTCCACTAGTAAAACTGTTGTTGTGGAATTCTTTAATTAGCAATCTACCTATACAACTGTATCCAGTAGAAATGCTATTATGGCTATCATACATGTAATTACAGATGGAAACGATGGAAACATGGTTTGATTAAATGTTAAAACTGTTTGCCATACTTACACAGTTGCCTGGGTCACAGTTGCGTCATATATGCAACCTTAGAAATCCAATAGAGAAGCTTTAAAGTTGGAAATACAGCAAACTTGGGGCGACCTCTAGCTCACCCAGAAAGAGCACAGGCCCCACGTAGGCTGAGTCCTTTGGAGCAGGCCGGGTTCGAGTCTGACCTGTGGCCCTTTGCGGTGTGTCGTCCCCCATCTCTCTCCCACCTTTCATGTCTATCATGTCTACAAAAAGGAAAAAAATTACCCCAAAAAATAATCTTTAAAAAATAATATATTATATTATATATATATATATATATATATGGAAATACAGCAAAGTGTATTAAGATTAAATAGGCTGGAGACAAAAGTGTTTTGTAGAATATATTTTTTGTTTTTTGCTGTTGCTCATTTTGGTTTTGTTCTGATTTGTTTTGTATTTTCATTCATATTTAATCCGTTAATTACTCCTATGTTACCTAATAATATAAAGTATTTGCAAGTAGGCCTGCTATAGAAGGGCGGGTCTTGTCGTGGCCATAGCAGGAAAAAGAATTTGGCCTCCGGTACAGTAGGTTGCAGTGTGCACCCATAAGCAACCGGCATAAAAGCAGAAGAAGAAGAAGAGGCGTAAAAGAAGAAGAATGTAACGTAGGAAAAAGCTACAGTATTATCGTCGCGTCAGATGATTAGCTAATAGTAAAACACTGTAAAACGACTGACAGTCCATCTCGCTTTTCAGCGTTACGAAACGGTCAGCAATGAAAATTAGTCCGTTATTTACACCTTGAAGCCTTTTTCGCAGTGCTGATAATGCTGAAAATGAAGCTACCGCTGAAAACGGGCGAGGAAGGAGGCGACGAAACGGCCGAGGACGATTCATTGGATCAGTCGGAGCACCAGCATATTCCCAGGGTGGTGCCTCCTTCTTCGGTGTTCGGCGGACTGGCTGACTCGCCCAGACCTAGTGTGTATCCATCCCAGCTGGACAAGGAGACTGTTTTCGAGTGGTTTGGCCTACATTTAAACCCCGCTAAGCGAATTGAATTCATGTGTGGGCTGTTACATATGTGCCAACCACTGGAGCTCCGCTTTTTAGGATCTTACTTAGAAGATCTCGCTAGGAAAGATTACCATGTTTTAAGAGACTTTGAGTTTCGGGCGAATAGTCCGAGTGATTTGGGAGTTTTAACGGACGTCATTGATCCAGTGGTTAGGTCCAAACTCCTGGTCTGCCTGTCCCTCCTCGGGTCTGAAAGCAGGGAATGTGCTGGAATACTCTTTCGGATACTGAGCCATGTAGATCCGGCCTTGTTCTATAAACAATATGATTACACCCTCCCTCCATTCATGGACCCTCACCACCACTCGTTTCATCCACCATGCCCTGACAATGTGTACGGGCGGTCTGAGCAGACCTGCGGCTTATCCACTAACGAAACAGCGGCAGGACCTCTGGAGCAGTTGTCGCTGCTTTTTGCCATGGCCTCTCTCCACCCAGCTTTCCATTTCCACCAACGGGAGATGGTCCGGGGTCAGCTTGACAAAATAGAACTTGCCATACAGGAGGAGAGACGTCAAAGTCAGCTTAGAGTAAACGCCCAGATAACGGTAATGAGCAATGCACCAACATTAGTTCCATTAAATATTAAGCTAGCTAGCTCTAAACTTGAGTTCAAGCCTGTAGCATAACGTTAGCTGGCTAGAGTTACATCTCAATTAAAATATACATTACGTTATAGGTAATACGACAATAATACGTAACGTTACTAGCAGGAAACTTCATTTTCCTATCATGAGCAGGGCAGCTAACGCTAACAGAGTTAACGCTAACAGAGTTAACGCTATCAGAGTTAACGTTAGCTAGCTAACACGTTCAGCTAGTAATCTGCCAGCAGCTAAAGTTCGGTAGGTGGTTTCAACCAGTTGCGCAGGACATTTTCAAATGTTTGGGATATTTATATGACTTTTTGCTTTGGTTCCATGATACACTGTATTATTTGTTGCTGCTGTGACTCTATACTGCCTACCGTCATCTTTCTAAATGCCTATATACAGGGAAACTCATTAACAAGCGCTGCCCCTATTAAACCTAACGTTACATCCATGAATTGCCAAGCTCTTTGACATTATTGTCTAATTACTCAACAGCCTGCAAATCCAGACAGATGTGGATCATATTGGTACATTGGAGGAACATTTTGCACATGCTACTTTTCAGTTGCTTGAAAATTGGAGCATATGTTTGAATGTAATACAACATTACATACATTATGTGTGTGTGGGGTGGGGGGGGGGATTGTAGACAAGCATGGGTTAACCCTATTTGTTGGGTAAAATTAGGAAGCAAACTGACGTTTTAACATGATATCTTACTGTAAAAAATGAACCGACTTTCATAACTAAATTCCAACACTTTCTATGCCTGTCCATGTCCCAGATTTCCAGATCCAGATAACTCTGTAAACATGGTTTGTGTAACAGGCCCCTGGAGTCTGGGTTTAGTGCATGCAGCAATGTTTGTCAGTTACTGAAAACAAGGAGGATGAAGCAGGGTGGGCAGACCAAGTAGCAACCGAGTTGAGTGGGCAACACCTGTCAATCAAGCAAACATAATTCCAGTCATGCCTCTATATTACAATTTGTGTGTCAAAAATAGGGGTATTAAAAGGAATTTGCTGTCCTTATTATCGCAATCATTTTGACAGCCCTAGTGTGTACACCTATAAATGGAAAAATCACTTACCTAATCTGAAGTCATGTTAGGAATGCAAAGCTGTTGTGCAGCATACTCTCAAGTGTCAGAACTTCCTTCCAGCAAATGAAAACCCCCTCACCCTTTAGGGTCATCCGCTGAAAACAAATTTAAACTTGTGTAGATGTCTTCCTGCCTTAGTTCCTGTTCAAACCAGATCAAGCAACCAGGAGATTCACTTCAGGGTTATGCGGGAGTGAGAGTGTCACTTAATCGGAATGTTGGCGCCCTTTTGTGTTCTTTAATCCCCTAATTTGCACAAATACACTTTATATATACTCTGTATTTCACATTACATTGTTAAAGTTTTCTGTCAACATTTCAGATTTAATTTCACGTAGAAACAGATAAAGAGACAAGCGATTGCGCGTTGTGCTGGTGCATGTTTCAGAAAACAGTCAGCTGTTACATAGACCCGTATTACCAGTCTGGCTAGTCCACACAGCATTCCGGGAAGGGAAAGAAACGTGCTCTGGTTTATTGGCATTTCTTTAAACCAATCACAATTGTCTTGGGCGGTGCTAAGCTCCACACAGAGCAACATCACCTCTGCAAAACAGCCTCAGGAAAGAACTTGTTTTGGTGGAACGTGTATGTTCAAAAGTAGTTTTAGTTGTGCGAGAGAAAACTTGGCTATAGACTACCTGTTACTAGACTCTCACACTGCCTCAAAACGGACCAAGGTGTGAAAATACTCTAGAGGCCTTTCACACCTATAAGCAGTCCCTCCAGGATTTCGCAACCTTTTTTTGAGATTGTTCTGCCCCAAAATGCCTGATTTTGCCCCTGTAAAAAATTACGATAAAAGTAGCGATGTCTTTTGTATGTTTGTTGCAATGAAGTTGCAGAAGACAGAATCAAATTTGAACATGTCTGTCAGTGGCTTGTTGATCTTTACATTGTTAGTTAATTTCCTATCCTGGCCTGGGACACACATTCGTACGGTTTGATAAAGTACGACTTTAACTTATCATTGCTCTTACAATAACGAGCATAGCTGTCCTCAATTTAGGTCATCCCGTATGTCTCATCTACGGTTTTGTGTGTGTGTGTCGTGGGGGGAACTGGGCAGCCCCGCCCCCTGCAGAGAAACAGCGAAAATGAAAAATCATTACAGCGGTCATTGATGTTAAAATGTATACAGGTTGGCAGGACAGTCTGAAATGTTTTGCACGGTCTTTCGCTGTACGTTTGTTGGTAAATGTGAGATGTTTGAGTCACACACGTCTCGTCATCATATCAGAAACAAGGAAATGAATATGATGACGTATGTGTGACGTCAACCCATTCTCACTCCCACTTGGTCATTGGCTCTCAGAGTCACATACTAATACAAAGTCTGGCACGTGGGACTGCAGGGATTGGTAGAAGTCGCAGGAAATTGGTCAAATTTGTGGAAAAGTTGCGATGATTGGTCAAAATTGCTAGTCGAACCCAATTTATGGGCAATTGGTTGAATTGGCTCAATTGCAAAATCCTGGAAGAACTGCTTAGTTTGTTTGTTTCCATAGAATAAATAAAATAGGCCCTGCCGTATCATATGATGCGAAGCGTACCAAAGTTGATCCCCTAACCAGACTTGGCCTGGCTTTATTGGTCTGCTCCCGAATAAGATTCTGTGATTCTGCCGAAATGAACCGCACCAAAGGTGTAAATGTTGAGGGTTTGATAGTTTTACTCGATAAGAAAACGTTTCAAGTAGGCCTACTTCTTCTACCCCTGCCAAAACCAACATCCCCAGTTAGAGAGAGGGTGAAGAGTTGGCCTACATTTTCAAGATATTCATATGACAGACACAGGGATTATTTGCTTTATAGTTCAATTCAATTTCAATTCAATTTTATTTATAGTATCAATTCATAACAAGAGTTATCTCAAGACACTTTACAGATAGACCACACTCCAGAATTTACAAGGACCCAACAGTTCTAGTAGTTTCCTCCAGAGCAAGCAGCAGTGCGACAGTGGCGAGGAAAAACTTCCTTTTAGGCAGAAACCTCGGTCAGACCCAGGCTCTTGGTAGGCGGTGTCTGACGGGCCGGTTGGGGTTAGAATGAAGAGTGGCAATAACAAAAATAGAAAATAGAAAATAGTTGGATGCTGTCTAATCATAGTGAGCATTTATCTAATCAATCGGGGGGGGGGGGGGGGGGGGGGGCGGGTGTGTGTGTGTGTGGTCTGCCTTTGAAATATCTGAACCAATATCTGAACTATCATGAACCATTCCTCCAATCTACTTCACACTTGGTTTCTGTTGGTATTGGATGAAGCCGGGGATTGGAATTTAGAGCATTAGGAGCAGTTTTGACAGCATTAGATATCCAAAAACTGTGAATAAAACTAAATGGCCGAACAATAAAGGTTGAGGAAAGAATTGACCAAAAAAAAGCAGCAGACACCACACGCAGCAGGATGATGACTCACTTTGTACAGGGGCAGGTTTACCGCCGTTGACTGCGGTTCACTTCTTGGTGCTTCCAACGTTACATGAGCATGAGCATGAGCAGATAGCTGACAGGAACATCACAACTGTTGTGCTGATGGACGGTTGAGGAAAAAAAGGCACTACCATAACTCTTCCATGTCTACCCTTCCAAATAAAAGCCCAACTTAAATTCACTCAGAGCATTTTGCTAAGAGGAAACTCAATAAAAAGCCATTGTGCCAACACTACATATCAAACAAAAGCTAGCAACCATATTGTATGAAGTTGCTGGGAGCTGCAATTTCACCACTTTCAAATAAACGGCAGGATATAACATAATCTCGGCGCTGACCGCACAAAGACAACACTCTTCATTAGACTTACCCTGGGTCCGGTCGTTTACAGTGTGCTGCTAACTTATAACACTAATAACATCACCATCGCCAAAAAAAAATCCAATCCATGCTCCAACTATAACCGACAAGCCACTAAGCCTGTATGGAAATGAACACCTCTGCTGAAGTGTTCAATTCGTTAAGGATAATAATGACTAGACGAGACAGGACCGCTGTCATTAAACGCTGACTGTGGCCATATCAACATGCCATATCGTTGATGAAAAAGACAACACTAAAACTTAGTTGAACAAAAACTATCATTATTTGAGTGTCCTTCCACCTTTTCTTGCGCCCCTTTCTTTCACTCTCTCTCTGCGCACAGTCACACACTCACATTCCAGAGCCAACGTCGTCTCTGTGAGTCCGTCTCTGTACTCGGTCCGGTTCTGGTGGTTGATTAACGCAGCTGATTGGCTCCCATAAGGGGTCGTATGGATGGTACACTGCCATGAGTTAATGAGGAAAATGTCTGATTACACCACATTTGAATTGTGATGTTTTGTATTTAAATTCATAATTTGCATCGTTCTCTGTCAGGTTAATGTAGGAGTAGGGCCCACAATGTTATCACCTGAAGTTAACCATTGTGTTATGTCCCCGTCAACCGTGATTTTGTGAATTTAAATTTTTTGTGCTTTTTCCAGTGTGTTTCCTTTCTTAAAACACTTCTTTCAGTGTTTTTTTATTTATTTATTTATTTATTTTATCCATGGTCAATACACCTAATTTATATGACATACCTAATTTTTGAGTTAAAAGGCAGACATTTTGAATTATTTTGACTAATAGTTAAGAGCAAATGATGTTGAGTGAATCACGGACTGGTTTCTGTCGAAGTTAAGTCACGATACTTTTAAAATTTAAGTTTTAAAACCATTTATACAATTGAATAAAACACCCAAAATTCAACAAAAGTAATTGTTAATTTTGTGTGTAAAGATTGTTATATGGGTTCCATACAGTATACATCCATGCATCCAAGTTGATTTTAGGTATTTTGGTTCAAAGAAACTCATCTGACCTGAGGATACCACAAGGGTTAAAGCACACTCTAAGTCAATAGGTCTCTACAGTGCAGTTGCATATTAAGAGCTTTGTGGTCCTTCTGTAAGTAATTTTGAGGAACAACTTGGTTCTGGAGAATGCTACAAGGAGCCATATAAAGGCCAAGCGATCAGCCCGTTCCAAACAGACACATTTTGAATGGGCCCTGTACTTGTACCTTTTCTACAGTTGGTCCAACACTCTGCAAGGCGATCGCTGTTATATAATAATAAATAAATCCAGGAGGTTGACATCATTGGGAGTCAGGGCCTGGCCTGGTGAAGATGCACTGCTCTTAATAAAATCACACATGCCATTTTTAGAGTCATGCACTGTCTCTGCACTGTGGCACTGTCAAATATTGTAAAAGACAGAGGGAAGGTCTGTGTATGTTGCTTTTATGTGCTGACTGTCTTAAGTCATTTATCGAATTTAATTTTTTTAGGTTACTACAGACGATAGATGAAAATAAGCCTGCGGAGCTTACTCTGGCTTGTTTAGTTACTTTGCTGTTGATACATAGTCACTGCCCCTGTCAAATAAACAAAGAAATGAAAGAGAAACCATGAAATAGAGCATGGTTGAAAATAACAATGGTTCCTGGTGTTTTTTTGTTTCATAATGTTAGTTTCGTCCCTTCTGATCGACCACAACTGGTGTAGCTCAGTTGTTTTTAGACAACAAAACAAACTACAATGTGAATGATCCAACTTTGCACTGTGCTCAAGCAGCAGCACTTTGCTTTTGAATTATCAAACAAAGGTTTGTTATTAAAATGTTAGTCTCACTTTGTCAGACCTTCCTCCACAGCGCTGCGGAAGAGGATCTGGGTAGTTAGTATTATGGAATAGGAGAGAAACGTGCTCTGGTTTATGGTCATTTCTTTAAACTAGTGCTGCTGTCAGTTAAACATGTAATTAACGGCGTTGATGCGAAACCATTTTAACAGCGTAAATGTTTGTGATTGCTAGATTACCGTTCGTTTTGGCCTTGCAAACTGTAGTTTTTTCACATGCTGTTCTAACAACTAGTAACGTTAGAAAAGCTACAACACCGCACCGGATCTAGTTAGACCGGAAACCAAACAACAGGCACGCTGTACACACGCCGTTTGGGCTTGCAAGCCGGCCAAAGAGTAGTAACCTTACATTTTGAGTGGATGGCGAGCACAAGACGACAAAATGGACGCCACTAAGATTCTGGACAGAAAGTTTACTTTTTAAAAGTTGCCGAATGTTCCATTGACCAGACCAAAGTGATCTGTGTGTTTGTCGTTGTGACCTGAGCTATCATCGCAGCACGGCCAGGCTGAAATACCACTTGATGGCCAAGCACACAGCTGATGCCAATTCCCCCCCCCCCCATCAAAGTATGTTTTCACCCTTTTATTGAGGGACAGTGTTACATTGTGTGAGAGATTATTTGCTCCAAGTGAGAATGTTACTGTGACATTGAACACTACAGTAGGCTATATGCCAATGATGTTTTTAATAAAAAACATTTTCACAAAGCAAACCAATCCACTTTTCCATGTTGATAAGAGCAGTAAAATTACAAATATAATGGGACAAAATGAAATCAAAGGACATTTAGAATAGATAAAAATGTGTGATTAATTGCAAGTTAACTATCACATTAATGCAATTAATTGCGATTAAATATTGAATCGTTACTAATTTAAACCCATCGCTATCGATGTGGGCGGTGCTGGACGGAGCAACGGTGCCTTTGCAAAATAGCCTCGGGAAGGAACTTGTTTGGGTGGAACGTGTACGTTCAAAGGTTGTTTTAGAAATCCAACAGAAAACTCAGATTCAACACAAATATACAGTCTAGCTAGCTGTCTGGATTTACCCTGCAGAGATCTGAGGAGCAGTTAACTATAGTCCTCAGAATCCACCGGGGTTTAAAAATCCAACGCAGAGAAAGTGTAAGGCACCGGACATCCGGCAGCAAGCTAGAGCTAGATAAGTATGAAACATGTGAAAGACATTATAGCCACCCTGTAATTGAAGGTCAAAATTGTGACGAACCAGTATGAGCCAGTACCTTACTTGGTGTATTTTTGGTCTGCAGGAGCTCACGGGTCAGGAGAGCGATTACCTGCCTCCCCCAGCCCTGGGTTTGGGGGAGTGTACAGCCTCCCATTCTCCTTGCCAGAGCCGACGCTCCAGCTGCTGGACAACACAAAGAGAAGGTGATTATGATAACCACAAATTTGCTGCAGGTACAACAGGGAACTGTAAAGCATTTTGATTTGGGGATTTCTTCAGTCTTAATTTGATTTACTCCACCAAAGCAGTCTTAGAATAAACACTGTGCAGGGGAAAATTCCTGCCAAAATAACATGTTTAATCCATAAAGCTTGTTATGTTATTATAGCTAGAATTTGTTTTTACATTACATTTTTATGTTTTGTTTTGTTTTGTCTCCTTTACTTGGCCCTTCAATGATTTTTATGCTTTTTTATGTTGACAGTTGCCACAGCAACATATACAGTAGAGCCGCCTCCAGTTTAAGTGTTCCCTTAATTCCTTTTTAAGTGATAAATTGTCTGGACACACCTATGTCTAATTTATTCCTAGTAAGTACTATGATAACTCTGATGGTATAGGCTTGTTGTGTTTGTAAAGTCGTTATTACCTAAGTCCTAATTGCTACATTGCTCTTGTTTTGTTAAACTTGTCGGAGAGACTGAGTCATTGTTTATTACTGCTCCCTGTTGTTGCAGCAGTGCATATAGAGGGAATTGTGCTCAGGAGCATCTCTCGGACCAGGATAGACAAGGAATACAACTTTGAGGTAGGTAACACCCTGTTTACACACACACACACGCACACGCACACACCACACACACACACACACACACACACACACACACACACACACACACACACACAGAGATCTGCTTCTTTTAGTGTGATACTGTGTGACGAACAAAATCTTAAATTCTGTAAGACTATAAACACTCATTCTTGATTAGTGTAGTTATGTCTGGAGTTTCCTTTAGTTCACCTGCACACAAACCCAATCACATGCTTTCAGCTCTGCTGCTAAATGCCTTCCAATGTGCATTCAGCTTTGGTGGGGGGCCAAGTCTATGCATTTTAGAGCAAACGATTTGCATCATAGTGGAGTGTAACAGTAATAGCATGGTGAGATTAGCCAGTTAAATGAATGGGGCTTTTGGGGGGGACGTCTTTTCATGCATTCTTATTTTTTTGGAAGATCATTTTTTGGGCATTTTTAGGCCTTTATTGACAGGACAGCTGAAGAGATCAAAGGGGAGAGAGAGGGGGAATGACATGCCGCAAAGGGCCACAGGTTGGAGTCCAACCCGGGCCCGCTGTGTCGAGGAGAAAACCTCCATATATGGGCGCCCGCTCTACCAACTGAGCTATCCGGTCGCCCGTGCAACCCTAATTCTGATACATTTTTGGTAGGGGTGCATTATTCAGAAAATGTCACGATTCAATATCGATTTTTAAGATCAAGATTCGATTCAAAATCGATTGTCAATTAAAAAAAAATAAAAAACGTGTTAATGTAGTTACTTTCCCTCTGTGATAGTGTACACGCCATTACAAAAAAAGGTCTTCATTTTTGTCAAGTAAACACAACATTCTGGTGGCAGGTCACAATTCAAACTATAAAACATAATGGGATATAATGCAGTAAGGGGCTTTAGCATTCAACTTCACTTGACCCCAAAGTCCAGTTCATTTGATTAGTATGATTTGGGCGTAATGGTAACTTTTTTTCCAAGGAGCACATTTTTCTCCCAAGTAGAAAGATGTAGGAGTGAATTACATAGGGTAACTGCTGTTACTGTTGTAGCTAATGTGCACAATAATACAATAGTGTCATGCAGTCCCTCCAGGATTTCGCGGTCGCGCCAATTCACGTGAGGGGGCGGCTGTGGCTCAGTGGTAGAGTGGTTGTCTGCAATCGGAAGGTTTGGGGTTCAATCCCTGCCCCTGCAGTCCCATGTCAAAGTGTCCTTGGGCAAGACACTGAATGTGTGTGAGTGTTTATCTGATGAGCAGGTGGCACCTTGTACAGCAGCCTCGGCCACAGTGTATGAATGTGTGTGAATGGTTAATGTTTCCTGTATGATGTAAAAAGCGCTTTGAGTAGTTGTTAAGACTAGAAAAGCGCTATATAAATACAGCACATTTACATTTACGTGAATTCAATCATTCACCACGACTTCAACCAATCCCAGCAGTCCCCCGTGGCAGACTTTGTATCAGAATGTGACTCTGAGAGCCAATGACCAAGTGGGAGTGAGAACGGGTTGTTATCACACGTACTAAACGTCGCCATATTCATTTCCTTGTGTCTGATAAGAAGACGAGACGTGTGTGACTCAAACATCTCACATAGACCAACCAAACACAGTGAAAGACATGCAAAACATGTCAGACCGTCCTGACAACCTGTCTACATTTTAACATCAATGCACGCTGTAATGATTTTTCACTCTGAAGTCACTGACAGCTGCTGCTGTTTCAACCCTGTCGGCTCTCTGCAGCGGGCGGGGCTGCTCAGTTCCCCCCCACGACACACACACACACACACACACACACACACACACACACACACACACCACACACACACACACACACACACACACACACACACACACACACGGTGGATGCAGGAAAAACATGGGATGAGATGTACTGGATGACCTACAGCAGAGGAGCATCCTCAGCCTTATTGGCAAGGTTACTAGGAAAACTCAGCCCAGAGTAGTTTTAGTCTCCTCAAAACAAGTTTATTTTTATAAAACTATACAAAAAAAAATAATCGCAACTTATATTGGAACATTCTCTGTCTCCCACAACTTCATTGCGACATACATACAAAAGACATCGCAACTTTCATCACAATTTTTTTACAAAAGCTCCCGCAACATCAGGCATTTTGGGCCGCAGCAATCTAAAAAAAAAGGCTTCAAAATCCTGGAGGGACTGGTTATGAATACAAAACTTTATGAAGTGTTATTTTATAGCCGGTGGTGAAATTCACAAGCTAGCTGCCATGTCAAACTTCTGCTGTTATTTTGGTGAAAGTAACGCAAGAGTGAAAAAGTAGTGTAACACATTAAAATTCAGAGACAGTAATATTGTAAAATAACTAATTCCACTAATTACTACTGCTTATCCCTTCAATAATTGTTTTCCAAACAGAGATTCACATTAACAAACAGAATTATGTAGTGCTCAATTACAGAAAGAAGAAATTAGAGAGACTGGCCTGTTGGCTGAGCTTTGTCAATCAAGCCAACAGCACTAACAGCAGTCTGTTTATACTGGACCAAATTACTAATTAACACACAAAGACACGCACAGATAGTAACACATATATTACTTACTGCACCCATGAGCCTAATAGGCATGTATAATTTCATCATAAATCATAATAACAGTGTTTCCCATACACAAAAGTGTAGGCGGATTGAGACCCGCCCAGGTAAACAAAATCTCCTCCCTCCTGTGAAGTTACACGCTGCGTGCATGACAGGGTGTCAACAATTTCCTTCAGACTCAGTCATTAGTTGTATCCTGCTGCTGGTGGTCTTGCCATTGGAGTTACTGTACTAATGAACTGTAGAAACGCCGTGGCAACACCGCTGTGAAAGCTCCCACAACGTCATTTATCAGTCTGGTTGTCACCCTCTCTGCGGCAGTCTGCTCGTTATCTTTATAACGGAGGTAACTGGAGCTTATTGTTGCTAACCAAGGCCTTTAGTTCCCGTTCCCCGTGCCCATATTCATCAACTGTATTTATGGACTCGAGTACAAATAAAACCTAATTTTATTATGTTGGCTGTTAAAGATTTTAACTACAAGTCAGAGTAGTTTTGATTTGTTCAGATGAGATCTTAATGACTGCAACACAGACATGTACAAAACAGCTTAGGATCCCTAAAACACAGATTAAAACACTTCAAAAAACAAACAATGATCTAACAAAATGAACATGAATTTTACTTTCTATAGCATTAGTCTTATATTACTTAACAAGAGTTAGGAGGAGACAGTGTTGCTATTTACAATAGCATGTAACTTTGGATCATAGTATAGTTTCACGGTTAAGTTGTCAATCTGCTGAAGCACAACGCAAAGGCTACACTTAATCTGTATCTGTATCATCTTTTAGTCTGGTTTGTTTAATAGGCAAATCGTTTTTTCTTTCTAAATTATTTGAATATATTATGTTGTGCAAAACTGCAAGGTTAAGAGCCTTTACTTTGCGTTGTTGTAGTATCAACAGATACTACAGGCATTTAGCATTTACATTACTGTTAATCAGACCTCACTTGATTGCACATGGTATTACCTTGTTATGATGTAAGAAGTGACCCAGACAATGTGCCAAACATAAAGAGGCATATGATGGTAGCAACAGCCGAAAAGATTTGGGTCTGTGGTGACCCGGTCTACGCCACACAGACTTCCTTCTCCCATTCTCTCTCTTTACTACTAGTACAAACACACACACACACACACACACACACACACACACACACACAGCATTGAGTGGGGCTCTCCAATGCTCTGAGGCGAGCGGTGGCCGTCTTGCACCCCTGCCTCTGAAGAAGATGCAACGGCGAGGACCGGTACAACAGCTTGGTCAGCAACATGTACTCGTAGCAGCCGTTGGAGCTTCCGAGCACCGGGCTTCCACCCATTTTATCTGTTAATCCTGCCAATGTAGACACAGCATTATGTTGTTGACCCGCAGTGATGAATTGTCTGCAGTGCTGGGCGAGTTGTTGCCGTGTTCCAACTGTTTTCATCTCATCTCCACCCAGACAAAATAGACATGACATTTCAAAAATCTTTCATTTGTTGTCAGAAATATCATGTTTTCAAAAGCATCACTTTCATCAAATGTTATGTGACATATTTCCAGTAGGCAACTAACTGTAAGCAGACACATCCGGACACAAACGTGCAGGTTTATGTGCTGGTGCCAAGCCCCGGAGAGCCCTAGCCCAATCATCTACTCATTTTCTTTATGGACTGCATGTAATTACACAAGGACCTATGACAAATAAATGAATCTATTTCAAGTGGAACACAAAATATTCCTGGTTCTGTAAAATAGGCACTGTAAAAGGTACACTTTTTCCTCATGTCTATGTGTTACCCATATGTTCTAAGTTGAAGTTTTGCAACTAAAAAATGTTGATATTTTCCTCTTTATACTTCATCTATTTACTCAGTAATGGGCCCTTTTACAGGCAACACTGATCATTGTCTGCCAACTAGGGCTGGCTGGTATAAAGACATATTTTCCGTTTATATTGATATAGTTTGATGTTGCGTTACATGACCCATTTCTTCCATAAAGAAGTGCCAGTGCATCTCTCTCACACACTCACAACCCCATTCTCTCGCTCTGTCTGCCCGCCTCACTCACTCACAACAGGGTCCAACAATAAGAATTGTCAGATGCTCCGGAGCCAGTAAAAAGTTACATTGGACCAGTAAATACAATCAGCCTGTTGCCCAATTGGGCCAGAGCTTCAGAAGGGGAGCTAGCAATAGAGCGTCTGCACTGTGTCTGCTCTATTCTCCGAGACTTCCCTCTGTTCTCAGCGCACAGGCTGACACACAGGCTTGCTTATTTCAGAGATAAAATGAATCCTAAAGCAACAACAACAAAATACAAGTTGAAATTGAAAATAACATTTATTGCGTCATGGAGAAAAACAACTGGTCGAGAACTACAACTGTTACTAGAGTAACAGGGATTGGCTCAAGTTTTAGCTTACTGTGTGTGAGAAAGAGACAGCTGTTGGCTATCGAAGCAGAGGTGGAATTAACAGTCAAGAATTTAAAAGTCAAGTTGTAAATGTAAAGTGTAGGTTTCACTGTTAAGCAGGGGAGGAGAACCTGTTATTGTACTTGGTTAGTTACTGTTATAGAAATACACTGAAGGGCTTGTTTAATTTAGTTTAGGCTATTTAGATAATTGTTCAAGTTTGTAGCTGTATATTTTCAAACAGGGACAGTTGCATATTGACTGAGTCATAGTGATAGTATTTTTTTGATACAAAATAAAAGAAGATTGTGTGTAATAGCATGTAGTTTGTACAAATACCAGAATAGAAAGTATTCCTATCTATACGTGGATATCGTATATAAATAATGCTTTAGGAAGAAATGACATATTGCTATTAATAAATATGTATGTCATAAATATTTCCATAAAGTACAAGTTTTAAAGTTTCAACCATTACATAACTTAAGCATATGTGGGCTCTGAATGGGAATAACTAATGCCATATCTACATGATTATAGAGAGAGATTGGAAGGGATGTATGTTTGTGTAGACTTTGACTTAGGGCTGGCCGATATGGAGAAAATCCAATATCGCAATATTCTTGCCCTAATACCTCAATGTTGATATTATGGTGATATTATAGGGTTGACAATTGGTGTTTTAACAAATTACAGTGGCTAAAACAGGTTTACACACCCGTGCTAAAGTTGATTATAAAGAGGAATAAAAAAACATCTTTTAGAAATTGATCTTAATGCCTTAATTCAATAATTTTTGGAAAATCTAACCTTTAAAGGACACCACTCTTCTTTGTGAATGAATAATGTATTGTAAATAAATACATTTTCTTCCTTAAAATATTATTTAATTATTATTAAAGTTATTTCATGGATCAGGATACTATGCATCCCTTGGCCTTTGGAATTAAAATAGCCCAACATCATGACATACCCTTCATCATACATAGAGATTGGCATGGGGAACTTTCCATAACATCATCTCTCAATGCAAATCAAACCAGCTATTAGCCTAACTGAAAAAACACCATGGCAATCTCTAGATATGGTCCAAAATCCACGACGATATCTAGTCTTTTTTTCTCACGATATCAATATATTGCCCAGCCCTACTTCGACCTGCTCCTACATTTTTCGTTTGTCAAAGGCCTTATGTTTTAGTTTTAGTCATTTTGGTGTTGGATGTGGAAGTTGAATGTCAGTTGTCTTTCATGCCTGTCTTTGAACACCAAAAAAACATGATCACCAAAACAATACATCCCTTAAATCAATATGGTGTAATCTTGTCTGTTTGGGCGTGTACTCGGGTGTATGTCTTTACTTTTACAACATTGTATAATGAAGTTCTAGCTTAACCCCATTTCCTTTTTGGCATAACTGTTGTCAGATTTCCCATGTCAGTCTGTGCAGTGATAGAGAATGTCCTCTGCTGTGTTTCAGGTGAAATGGTCAGACTCGTCTTCTAGTAGTGTGACCAAAACCCATCTGGAACTGGAGAATTTTCTTCTTAAGGTACCCACTTTTGTTATTGTCTTTTTTCCAGTGCAATGTGACAAAAGTTTTTAAAATCTAACCAGTCACACAGAAGAAAAACACAGTTCCTCTCTTTTCAACTTTACCACTCTAACTAGGACTTAAATTCAGGATTAATGGGCACTTGGATAGCTCACCTGGTAGAGCAGGCACCCACCCAGGTTTACTCCTCAATGCAGGGGCCGCAGGTTCAACTTCAACCTGCAGCCCTTTGCTGATGTCATTGCTTCTCTCTGTCCCCTTTCATGTTTTCAGCTGTCCTATTTAAATAAAGGCCTAAAATGCCCCAAAGAATTATCTTTAAAAAGAAATTCAGGATTTATGGTGCTGTTCTGTTACATTTGCAGTTCCAAAGTGTTAAATATTAAATAAATAAAAAATACATTAAGAATACATTGTTAAAATGTTTTAAAAAAAAATGTATTAGGGAAAAAATTAAATAAATTATTGAAACTCCACTCATTATAATAATAACAATAATAATAATAATAAAGTAATTTTAAAGCATTGTTTTAAATAATACGTTATGATCATTTCCATAAGTTTTATTGTATATGCATTTTATTTTATATACATAATATCAGCATGTCCTTTTTTAAGTCAGTTTTTTCCGTAATTACATTTTTCAAACTTGTATCTATTTATTTATATAATTACACTCATTAAATAAAATAGGCTTGCGTATATATATTCTTCAAGTAAAACATAAGCCAATCACGTGGCCTGTGTAGACAGCTGGATTGAGTGTTTGTTTATTGTTAAAAGGATCCCCATTAGCTGTCACCAAAGCGGGACAAGCTAATCTTCCTGGGGTCCAACAACAAGAAGAAAAGAAATTCAACAATTGGGATGGGCGGTAATACGATGTACCGCGGGGTCTTAAAAATAGCAACAGTATCAGTTTCAAGACGGTCATTAAAACAAATGCAATGCACTTATATAGGAGACAAGGATTACATATTAAATTTGCTTATGTGTGGTTGTCACCCTGTGACAGTGTGGAGGAGACAGAGATGGTGGGGGGGAGCTGGCAAGTCGCGGTAGTTTCAGTGTTAGTGTTTGGTATTCAGTTTCTGAACGGTGTAGGCACAAGCCAATAGTTTAGTGACGCCGTATGAGCCTTACGCCATAATTTAAAATTTGTCACGACAATAAGGTAAAATAGGGAGGGGGTTTGACAGTATCAAAATTTGGATACCGCCCAACTCTACTTAACTATGGTTATTTAAAAACAGTAAAAACATTGTTGACATCATTATAAACATCATCATAAATTATTCAAAATAAGTTATTACAGTATTACAATCAGTATTACGTTCATACAGTTGATATGTCCATTACCTACTCACAGTTTTAATTTTTTTGCATTCTCAGATGGTACTTGAAAGAGACTTTGCTATTCATTTTACGTATATTCAGTGGACAATTATTCCAATGACTATTGGCACGATAAATAACTTGAAAGAATTTGATTTTGGGCATGGTAACATCATCTGGCCATCATCAGCTGATTATATAAGAAAGTAAAAATGTACAGTAGTTGTATTGAAAACCAGCCTCTTCTCTACCGTTAACCATGAGAGTCAATGGTGCATACTGATAGTGTTTGTTCTATTAGGACAGTGTAATACTAACTTGGAATATCTGTTTTGGGCAGTTTGTAATTTTGTTAGTCGTGACCTTTAGATGTAGATGACCATACAGGTGCACAAACAAATCCAGGTGACATACAATTAAAGATTTAGCCACCTGTCTCACAATGTGTGTAGGGACATAAGAAAGACATTTCCTCACCATAGAGAAACCACAACCCGTCTTCTTCACTATGGTATCAAAATGTTCTGCCCATGACAGCTGACTATTAATGTGCCTAGTATTTTTACTAGATATAATTGAATTGGTTTTCAAGATGTTCAGTACCAACTTATTTCGTTTTATCCAATTTAAAACCATATTTGACTCAGCTGATAAAACATTGTCCAGTTCACTGACAGTTTTTGCAGCATAATACATAATATTGAGTCATTGGCATAGATGTGTACAGTTGCTTTACGCAATACTGACGGTAAATCATTTGTGAAGATGACGTATAAAAGTGGTCCAAGGCAGCTCCCTTGCGGGACCCCGCAGTCCAAGACTTTAGAGTGAGACCAGCTGCCAATGTATTAAACCTGTTGAGTCCTACTACTTGAGATAATTCTTCAGAAATCAGGATTTTGAGGCATGTTTAGGATCATTATCCATTTGTAGAAGCCATCCTCTCTTTAACTTCAGCTTTTTCACAGATTGCATTAAGTTAGGGTCCAAAATTTGCTGAAATTTTATTGAATCCATTTTCTTCTACTCGTGAAATGTTCCCTGTGCCACTGGCTGCAATACAACCCCAAAGCATGATTGATCCCCCCCCCCCCATGCTTAACAGTTGGACAGAGGTTCTTTTCATTGAATTCTTTGCCCTTTCTTCTCCAAACGTACCTTTGCTCATTTCGGCCAAAAAGTTCTATTTTAACCTCATCGGTCCACAGAACTTGTTCCCACAATGCATCAGGCTTGTCTATATGTTCATTTGCAAACTTCAAATGCTGATTTTTTTGGTGAGGACGTAGAAGAGGTTTTCTTCTGCCTGCCTTCTTGTGTTTTATGTGTCTATTTTTTAACTGTCTATTCATGTGTTTTACCGGTTTTTAATCCTTATGATTTTTAACTGTTTTTACTTGTGTTTTATCTGTTTAACTGATTTTGTGTAAAGCACTTTGAATTGCCCGGTTGTTGAAATGTGCTATACAAATAAAGCTGCCTTGCCTTGCCTTGCCTTCTTCTGATATATTTTTATATATATATAAGTATCTATTTGTAGTGGAATGGTGTACCACAACTCCAGTGTCTGCCAGGTCTTTCTGGATGGATCGTGCCGTCAACTGTCTAATCTGTCATTTGGAGATTTTTCCATCTTTTCTTGGCTTCTTTATGCTCATTAATGCAAATTTTTACCTGGGGTGCCCAAACTTTCAAACCCCACTGTGTGTGTGTGTGTGTGTATATATATTATATATATATATATATATATATATATATATATATATATATATAATATATATATATATATATATTATATATTGTATTTAGGTCTTTATTAGATAGGTCTTTATTTGATAGGATTGTTTAGGCATGAAGGTGGACAAAGGGGGAAATTAATTAATGCAGGATTTAAACCAGTGGCTGCTGTATGTGGGGCACACGCTCTACCAGGTGAGCTACCCAGGCACCCCCCATTTGGCTTTATTACTGCCTGAAGACCAAATAATACAGACAGAGAGACTTGGAGACAGATTTTTTGTGAAGAATATTCCCTGTTTCTTTGTATCTGTCTGTTAAACTTGAATGATGGTCATTGTTCGGTTTTTTTCTTGCAGCTTCCTAAGGATCAGTATACTGAGTCTTTTGAGAAGAGCATCCTGAGGCTTTTAAACCAGGGGGACCGGAATGAGAGCAGGGAGGTGGAGAAGAACCTCAGGTACTTTACATTTAACACAGTCCCAACTGTGGTCATTTCATATTGTTCCGAGCTCTCCGAAGATAATCGGTTAATATCCAGTAATAATAATAATAATAATAATAATAATAATAATAATAATAATAAATGGAATTTATACAGCGATTTTCACAGACTCAAAGTCACTTTAAACATCTGTTTTATTTTACCTGAAAACCTTTTACCTATTTTGTGGTCATTTCCTGTATGTCATAAATCTGGGATTTATTTCACACTGTACTGTGCCACAGTTCATTTAGAAGAGAAGTAAATCAAATTTAAATGGAAATAGTCTTACATAGAAGAACCTCACGCAGATTACATTACCACTTTTATCGCTTTTAAATAGGTCTCAACTTTATCTTTAACCTAGGAAAGGGACCTTATATTATATAGGGTGAGGCTGGTCTTCAAAGCCAACTGTTCCCTTTTTGTGATGCACAACTCTCTCACTTTCACACACACACACACACACACACACACACACACACAACACAACACAACACAACACAACACAACACAACACAACACAACACAACACAACACAACACAACACCACACAACACAACACAACACAACACAACACAACACAACAAGGTGTCCATCAGTTTTATTTTGTGTGAAGTGAAACTTATCTGCTTTTTCGTCAGTAGCCCAGCCCACAACCCAGCTGCATTGCAATCCTCTTTTTTGCTTTCTCTAGCAATCCTCTCACCTTTTATGAGTCTAGGCTTAACTTGTGCCAGGGGAAAGCTTTTTGCTTTATAATTTCAACTACAATATGTTGGCATTGCAAGAGACGTCTACAGGTGGTTGAAATTTTGTTTTCATTAAGCACTAATTTGCATGTTAAGGACAAGAATATTATGGTTTGATTGCAGCCAGACAAAACCCGATATTGTGAAAAACAGGTATAGGTATTTTGTTTTCCATGAAAGTATTTTTTTAAGTATAAAATAAGTATAAAGTTGATAAAAAAAAACAATTTTTCATTATCATAAGATTCCTCCCTCCTAGATGCAAATAGGATATCAATTGTACATACATATTTTGAAAAAACACAGAAAAATGTTTGGATGGTGACGTTGCATAATGTGTGTTTGGGATTTTAGGATGTCTAAGCTTTGTTCAGCTGCATGTCAGAAATGCAATGTAGCTAAATGGCCAGTTTTCTCATCTTCTCTGTTTTTGTCTCTTCCCCTCTGTGTGCCTTAGGGAAAGGTTCCTGTCTGCTCCTCCAGTCTTCAGACAGACCAGAAAGGTCTGCAGCTTCTTCAATTGTGACTCCAGTTACTCTACAAAACCTACTTGCTGCAGATGTGAGTATCAGACTAATGCCTCATTTCACTTTTGTTCTAGGTACATTTGAATGAGACCAGAGGATATAGTGTCCCTTTCGGGAACGCCGTTGTTCATACCATGTTGTTTTTGTGAAAATCATGATGTCTGTAATCCATTTATGTGTGATGATCTGTAATTAGTTCACTTAGTTATTAAGTATTATATATATTAGGGCTGAACGAAACGTCACATCGCAGGACGTTGCAATGTTGAAACTAATTCTTTTTTGCTGCTTGATAGAAAAGTAAACTTCCTCCGTTCTCCTTTTACATGATTATTACCGGCCAGCCCTTCCCCTTTAAGACAGGTAGCCATGTGGGAAATGTGTGTATGTGACGTTAGTCCGACGGGGGTTATTGTTATGAGAAGTGAAGCTCTCCTTGTGCAGAAAAGTACCATAGGCAACAGCTGGCGCTGACACAGTCCACGGCTGCAGGACCTGGAGCTCACCGCCAGTGTTTCAGTTGGACTGTTAAGAGTGTTGAGATAATTAAAAGGTATTCACAGTATTTAGAAGTGGGCTGGCTGCTAGTTAGCTAACGCTAGCTTTCATGCTACATAAATAAGCCGGACAGAGTTGTCCCTCATCTGGTGATAGAAACCCTGCTGTCCCCCCCGTCCTGCTGGCTCAGAGCTCCACAGACTACACAGGTACAAATTAGTTTTGCACCAAATGTATCGCAAGAAGTAGACTCACCGCTGTGTGATGCGAGAGAGCACACTGCAGCGACAGATTAGAGAGGTTCTAATCACCGAGTTGTGGTTGTACTGGAAAAGTGACTGAAGTGAAAAAAAAGTACTGATTTTTTTCTACAAGCTCTCAAATCATATTCTGCATCTGTAGATGTCCAAAACAGATTTCAAAGAACAAAACAATAAGCCATAAATGGTGACTGCCGGGGAAAGCTGTGGTGTCATAAATCTACAGCAAAAAATGTCACGGAGATGTGCCTCAAGGGGCATTGTGTGATTACTGTTGTAAGAAACAAAGTTATCTTTTTCTTTTTAGGCAACTGCCAGCTGGGTAAGGCCTACCAAGGAGACTGTTCTGATGCCTCCAGTCAAGAGGAAGGTAAGAAGAAACATACTTATTTGATTATTCCACTCATTTCCCAGTGTTATTCTCTGTGGACAGAAGAAGTGGCAAGGGGAGAGCAGCAAACAGGGACAAAAGAAATGCCCAAGAGCATGTATATTCAGTGAATGAGGCCCGATTGTGTGATATGCAGAGGAATGGCCAGGGCTGCCGTCGTAGCTGCAGGCACATAGTTGAAAAGCTAACTAGCGTTTATTTTTGGAGGTCATTTAGAAAGGCTGAGTCTCTTTCAAATACTATTTCACATCTATATTTGCCTGATCACATGCCGGACTGCGTTCAGCTAGAGCAGCAGTAACTACAGACCATTCCTGGCTCATACTTGCATCAGAATTGTTAATGCTAGAAGATCTTGTGTATGTTAGATTTATGTTCTACTGCTTTGAACAAGCATTGGCCTTTAAACTTAAAGCTACTGTGCAATAGACAAACCATACTGATTTACTTTGATGTGTACAGGGCTTCATGTAATGGGATAAAAGCAAGTCAATGCAAGAGACATGGTACAGTGAGATAAAAGAAGGAAGGCTAAAATAAAAAATGTAGAAAGTAGTTTTTAATATATTGACTTGGATTGTCTTGAAAAGTGTCTCAATGGTCCCAATGATAGTCATATTGCAAAGTCGGAAACAACAGAGAGAAATCCAAGGCCCAAAACAAAAAGTGAATAAATTTGTGTCTAACTGAAAGTATGATTAGCAGTGGTACCCTGACCTTAGCCTGGGAATTTAGTACTAAATCAATCTGTGTGTCCAGTACAGAGAGTGGTCAGGGCAATGTTTAGCTTAGTTTTGCACAAAGACGCAATGGGATCAGTGCTAGCATGGCACAATTAAAAGTGATTAGGTAGACCTACCAGTACCACCAAATTCTCACTGTAAATGTTACTAGTTTCTATTTGTAGCTTGCTTCAGAATGCTTTACATGCCCACATTCAGAAAGAATGGTCCCCCCTTTGCCACTCCACTTAAAAAATCCTGGTATCGTCCTTGCGACCGACTTGGGTCTGTTTTCCTTTTAGCTTTTAGTATTTTTTTTACTTTGAGATTTATTATGCAATTATTTAAGCTCTTTGTCTTTAGAATTTTTTTTACAAGATTAGATACATTAAACAAACTGTTCTTTTGGAGGCCAGGTCTGTGTGTGGTGATGAAATTAGGTGATGCATGAGTTCACAGTGGGGGAAATAAGTAGTTGACCCCTTGCTGATTTTGCAGGTTTGCCCACTTACAAAGAATGCAACGATCTATAATTTTAATCATATGTACATTCTAACAGTGAAAGACAGAATCCCAAAGAAAATTACAGAAAATCACATCATATGAATTTATTAAAATTGATAACCATCTGATGAGGAAGAACAAGTATTTGACCCCCTGGACAAACAGCATGTTAATATTTTGTAGAAAAGCCATTATTGGCCAGCACAGATGTCAAACGGTTTTTATAGTTGGTGACAAGGTTTGTGCACATTTCGGCAGGGATGTTGGCCCACTCCTCCCTGCAGACAGCCTCCAAATCATTCAGGTTCCGAGGTTGTCGCCTGGCAACTCTAATTTTAAGCTCCCTCCAAAGATTTTCAACTGGATTCAGATCTGGAGACTGGCTAGGCCACTCCAGAACCTTGATGTGCTTCTTCTTCAGCCACTCTTGTTGCTTTGGCGGTGTGCTTAGGGTCGTTGTCGTGCTGAAACACCCATCCTCGACCCATCTTCAGCTCTCTCACTGAGGGAAGGAGATGTTGGTCCAGAATTCCACGATACATGGCCCCGTCCATCCTCCCCTCAATACGATGGAGTTGTCCCGTCCCCTTGGCTGAAAAGCACCCCCAAAGCATGATGTTGCCACCACCATGCTTGACGGTGGGGATGGTGTTCTTTGGGTTGTACTCGGTGTTCTTTGCCCTCCAAACACGACGAGTTGAGGCCAAAAAGTTCTATTTTGGTCTCATCTGACCACATCACCTTCTTCCAGGCCTCTTCTGAGTCGTCCAGGTGGTGAATGGCGAACTTCATGCGGGCCTGTACATGTTTCTTCTTGAGCAGGGGGACCTTGTGTGCGCTGCAGGATTTCAATCCATGACGGCGTAGTGTGTTACCAACCGTTTCTTTTGTAACTGTGGTCCCAGCTGCCTTCAGTTGATTCATCAGTTCCCCCCTTGTGGTTTTGGGATGATTCCTCACCATTCGGATGATCAGGGACACCCCACGAGGCGAGATCTTGTGTGGAGGCCCAGATCGAGGGAGGTTGGCGGTGGTGTGGTGCTTCTTCCATTTCCTGATAACTGCACCGACAGTTGATCTTTTCTCTCCAAGTTGCTTTCCGATTCTCTTGTAGCCCATCCCAGCCTTGTGCAGATCTACAATCTTGTCCCTGATGTCTGTAGAAAGCTCTTTGGTCTTGCCCATGGTGGTGATGTTGGATGCTGGTTGTTTGGGTGTTGACAGGTGTCTTTTATACAGGTAACGAGGTGAGGCAGGTGTATTTGATGTAGATAATTGGTTGGGATTGGGGCTGTGTCTTAAAGAAAGACTAACTGGCTTGTAGGAGCCAGAATACTTGCTGTTTGGTAGGGGGTCATATACTTGTTTTTCCTCATCAGATGGTTATCAATTTTTTATAAATTCATATGATGGGACTTACTGGAATTTTCTTTGGGATTCTGTCTTTCACTGTTAGAATGTACATATGATTAAAATTATAGATCGTTGCATTCTTTGTAATGAAATCAGGAAGGGGTCAAATACTTATTTCCCCCACTGTATATGAAGACATCTTCTTTAACTACTTCAATCACAGTTTGGCGTTAACATTCATACAGAAGTTAGAAACAAATCACACAAACTAAAGTGCAGATTGCAGAAATATAAAAACAAATATGTGGCTTTACCACACTTAGTAGTGTGTATTATTATTATTTACTGTATTAAACATATGTAAACATGTGGATTGCACTTTTTAAACACTGTCTTTGAATTTTACTAGAGAGTTAAATAAGTATATACACAGACACACTCACACACACTCTCACACCCACACACACACACACACACACACACACACACAATGGTGTAGTTTTTACAGCGCACACAGAGGAGCTGCCCTCCAGCCCCTCCCCCTCATGAAGTTGCGTGCCGTGTGCATGACAGCATCAACATTGCACTTGCTCAGAGAGGCTCTGGTTACGTTAGCAGTAGCATGCTGCTAGTGATCTTGCCGTGGGATTAATTGTACAAATGAAATCGCAGAAACACCGCGGCCACGCTGCTGTGAAAGCTCCCTGAACGTCATTTATCAGAGTCTGGTTGTTATCCCTCTCTGCGGCAGTATCTCCACCCCATATCTGTATGTTGGAGCTAGCTAACTGGAGCTAATCAGAACTAATCGTTGCTAACCGAGCCTTCAGATCTCCGTGCCTGTATCCATTAACTGCATGTATGGACTTGAGCCCAAATAAAACCCTTAATTTTAATAAAATGTCTGTAAAAGTTTTAAATTACAACTCATAGTTGTTTGAATGACAGAAAACTGCTCAAGGTACGGCGCAGCGTTAGCGTGCCAAGTTGATGCTTTCTCTGCAGAGTGCATTGCTCTGTCATGTGTTCAAACTGCAGCCTGTGATTAGGGAATGATTTCTTCACATATTGCGATATTATTGCAAATGCGGTAATTGTTCAGCCCTACCCAATATCAGCTCAAACATAGCCTTTTCCGGTGTTACACCAAAATCTGTAACCCATCAGAATGTGTTCCTGTAGAGGTGGTTTGCCTGCACTAAATCATTTTGTGACTTTGCGTGAAAAATTGGAACCGGGAACAGGCATTAATAAAAACTATATAAAAATAGCGTTCTCTTCACTGTCTCGTTTACTGTTACTAGGTCATTTGCGATCATCAGATGAAAAACGGTTAGAAACATTGAAAAGTTCCACATAGGTACTTTAATGTCCACGGTTTTGCAAAAAAAATTAAATTCTGCTTAGAGATTTAGCATAACTAAGAGCAATTGGAAAAAAAATGTTAAATAAAAATTATTTACATTACATCTTGTCTTTTGAATATTTTTTTATGATTGACAACTGTTAACAGTCGGTGTAATGGTGTTTTGGTAATTTTTTTCCCTTAGATTTAGAATCGTATGCTCAAGGACACAAGAAGAAGCACGGGACCAAGAGTCCATGTCAAGGGTAAGTAGACTGTCTGTGGTCTTAAAAAATTGTAAATTGTAATATTCAATTCAATTCGATTTTATTTATAGTATCAATTCATAACAAGAGTTATCTCAAGACACTATACAGATAGACCACACACCAGAATTTACAAGTACCCAACAGTTCTAGTAGTCTCCTCCAGAGCAAGCAACAGTGCGACTAATATATGTTTTGCTATAGAAAATAATAACCAGCTAGAAGGGCACTTGGAGAGCGCAGACCTCCACCAAGGCTATCTAGCTAAAGATGATAATGCAGTGTGAATTTTCTAAATCAGGAACTAATTTTTCCGATTCTACCACCCCACATGAAGGCACCAGATGAAGGCAGCACAAACACCTATTTTATTGCTGTTAAGATTTTGCAATCTTAACACTAATAAAAAGTTACTTGTGTATCTGCCATGTGTTTTGGATCTGCTCCACAATGTAATGGGTTCTTCCGTGGCCCATGCTAGACTTTTTCACTTAGACCAGTCTCAGACCGGTATTTTTCCCGTAATCCGGCTGACAAACGAACAAATGGACAAACTTAACTGAAAACATTTGGTCTTACCAACTGGTCTTATTGCATGTATTAAATTATGTAAAAAATGTAATACAAGGGTACCATATATAGAAGTTTTCTCCTTTTACTGAATGTCATTCCTCCTCTTTCATGTCTTTAATTTAAATTACAATTTACACTCTGTGTCCACACTTGGTTAGTTTACACACAGTCCTGAACTACACACACACGCTCAAGATCTATACATGCACTAATGGAGAGATGTCAGAGTGAGTGGGCTGCCAGCCGAACTAGCGCCCTGAGCAGTGCCTTGCTCAACAGCACCTGGCAGTGCCCAGGAGGTAATGGGTGAAGTGGCATCTCTCCAGCCACCAATCCACACTCCGTACTTTTGGTCCATACGGGGACTTGAACCAGTGACCCTCCGGTTCCCAACCCAACTCCCTACGGACTGAGCTACTGCCACACCCTGAGCTACTGCCACACCCTGAGCTACTGCCACACCCTGAGCTACTGCCACACCCTGAGCTACTGCCACCCCCTGAGCTACTGCCACCCCCTGAGCTACTGCCACCCCTGTCTCCAGCTCTCCTATAAAAATAAAGTCCTAAAATTTCCCCCACCCCTGAAAAATAGTGAATTTCTTTTTCATGATCTGATACACACTATATTCTTCTTTTCTCAACCAGTCTCTCCAGTGCGAAGGGCTCCCACGGAGATAGTCGGAGAGGGGGCCACGCTGCAGAGCTCAATTGTCCAGCAGAGAAGAGAAAGAGCTTTACACTGAGGGGCAGCCAGGAAGTTGAACAGGTAACGGTTGAGGGCTGAACAGGGCTGGCAGAAAAATGTTCAATCCAAAATGTTCTTTTTTCTGCTGTACATACTGACTGTATCACTGAAATCATGGTTTACACAGTCATGAAAAACCTGGAAAAGTCATGGAATTAGTCAAATCCTTGAAAGTTGAATTTCAAAATCAAATTTACAGGCCTTGACAAGTCATGGAATTCTTAAAAAAAGAATACATTTTTATTATTAACAGTTTATTTGGTTTTTCAGAAGATTTAAACACACACACACACACATCATAAAAAATGAAGCAGTACACATACAACAAAATAGACTGAATGGAAGACAAAGCTCAACCATAGAAAAAAGCTAAACTATAAATACATTTTAGAAAATAATAATAAAAAATATATATACAGTGCCTCCATGAATGCCAGGTAGCTGAAAGGATGTTTGAAGAGTTTGAATCTGATATGTTTGAAAAATGCCAGGCAAGTGTACAATTAATATTTCATGAGCTACATACTTATGTTGCCACATTGTTTTTCAGACTTCATCCAGAATTTTGTTTAATAAATAGGTACTTAGGAAGGGATATTTTTTGAATTAATAATTATTATCTAGGGCTGCACAAAATATATATATATATATATTTTTTATTTTTTTATTTTATCGCATTATCAACTTGCGCAATATATATATTGCGGAAAGCTGCGACATATCCGCAAAATTCCAAGTTTTGGCAAGCCCACAGTTGGTTTTAACACCTGATGCAAGCCATATGGTAGTATGCGTGAACTACACATGGGACCACCCACTATTATGGAGCCACACCCCAGTTATTGAGCCACATAAAGTACATAACTTTTGAACCGTTTTCAGTATAGTCTTCTTGTGTGAGGTATCGTTAAACTGAACACCGTTTCTTTTTAATTAGTCAACGGTTTGCCCCAACCCCTATGATTTACCCACGCCCATTTTTATAACTAAGACTCGTTTGCTGTAGACTATTTTTTGATGTATCATTGAACTCAGCCGAGAAATCATTTTTCATTGGTGATGGTTTCCTAAGGTTGAGCACATGCTTGTTCTCAAGGAGCGGCATCCGCCAGTAACCCCGGCATGCGCAGAAGCGCGAGGGCCCGTCCAACGCTGCTTGCAGCTTTAATTTATATTTTGAATTGTTACCTGCCACCAGAATTTTGTGTTTTCCTTACATGAATAAAGATGTCAACATAAATTTGTTTATTTGTGTATCAGTGGTCAGTGTGCTGACTTTATGTTTAATGCCCACTGTCTAGTGTGCTTGGTGCACACGTCAGCAAAATGCCTCTTCTGTCTTAACAACAGCGAAAGCATGCGACCGAAGTTCATAATAATGTGCTTTGACTGATTTCTCGGATAGGGCCGAGAGACCAAATCACAAAATGTGCGTGCGTTAATCCCGCATGTAACTCGTTAATAACGTGTTAATCTTGACAGCCCTGAATCAAATGCATTAAGAATACACTAGTCTCGCATAGCCAGACCTATCTCCACAGCGCTGCAAACTAAGGTCTGGCTCTACCACACTTATGGAAATGGAAGAAAAAACGTGTTGGATTGTTTGCATTTCTTTTAACCAATCATCTTAAAAATATGGGCACAAGGTGAATACAGGCATATTCAGGCAGTATGGGAAACATAATGTTTAAAGCATGTAAACATGTGTTACTAGAAGCCCAAAATACAAGTATGAACCTGGAATTGCATGTCTTGTTTAAGAAGTGATGTGTGTTTGTGGGTTTGGTTGAAGGCTGTGCTGGGTCAAGATGTTTTGTTTTTCTCTCGTGAAACAGCAGTAGAGGGATTCATCAGTGTTGGTCTAATGATTAACCCGCATGTAAAGCTCAGCACCACAGTTTAATTTCTTTAACACTAGTTAATCATTCCATGTTGTAATTACAGGAAGGCCTGCAGGAACATAGCCGTTCCTTAGTTTGACTGAGAAAAGAGTCTGTGTAGGGGTGAGAGTATGTTCTTTTGGTTGGTTGTGTCACACACTGCCACGTGAATGGGAGTACTCACCGCTAACCTCACTGATATAGGTCAAGACTACGTGTATATGCGAGTGTGAAAGAGGCCGCTGATAAAGCACCCCCTTCCCCCCCCCCCTCTCTCTCTCTCTCTCTCTCTCTCTCTCTCTCTTGCTCTTTGTTCTTTGTCACAATAGAGACTAATACATTACAAATGACTTTCTGTGCGTTGCTTCCTCACATTTGTTTGTTGTTCCAAATGTTAGAGGTCCTTAATGGGATTTTTTGTAAGAAGGTCCATGAACCTCACATGTTTTCTAAGACTTTCAGTCTTGTCTTGCAAATTCAATTATTTACTTACTATTAGGGGCGGCTGTGGCTCAGTGGTAGAGCGGCTGCCAATCGGACGGTTGGTGGTTTGTTCCCTGGCCCTGCAATCCCATGTCATTGTGTCCTTGGGCAAGACACTGAATGCTGAGTTGTGTATATGTGTGTGAATGTTTATCTGATGAGCAGGTGGCACCTTGTATGAAAGTGTGTGTGTGTGTAAATGGTGAATGGTTCCTGAATGTTGTAAAAGCGCTTTGAGTAGTTGTTAAGACTAAAAAAATGCTATATACTGTAAATAGAGTCCATACAGAATGTGAAAAATGACTTGATTTATCTGGTTTCTTCCAAAATGCAGAAATCTTATTTTTGAAATGAAGACAAAAGTATACCATCTCTTTTTACAAGTAACATACAGAATACATAGACACAAAATATGTAACACAAAATACCACTTTCCTCCAAAAATCGGATATAAAAAATAGGGAATTCCCATGAACAACGATGGTGTCCCTCTATCCTCCTAACATTGAATTACACATCTAGGATATTTGGATCATAATTATGTACCTTAAATGGAGCAACATACTGTAGGTTTCAATTATCCAATTCAATTTTAAAAGGATTTGCGTATCTAGCTAACTATAAATCGAGGAGTCTGCGCAGTACAACTGCCCTCGCTTCACCCCTAGAAGGCTCATCAGTGGGTTTACAACACAGCTGTAACCGGGGGTAAGTACATAACCTGTCTATGTCAGTTCTCACCGTATAACGGGGAAGAATGGGAAGAATTTAATTCAGTTTGAATGACTGGAGTAACTCTACCTCCAGTGCAGAAAGTGGTGCTCTGCCAGTGCACACTGGCCTTTCCCCCCCGATTCCCCTAGCTATGTGAAATGTCAGCTGCCAATGGCCTGCTGATTCAGGGAACGCTTTTTTGTTGTATGGTATATTAGCAATGACTATGACTATGTAAGGTCCTCTCACCCCACGCCCCTTTTTTTTTCTTTGCCTTCAAATTAAAAGCCCCTTTTCTATAGCCCCATGGTGGCTGCTCACACTACGCCCTTTATTTTCTTCACCTTCGAAATAAAAGCCTGTTTTCTATAGTTAGGGGTGGAACTATAGAACATTAATACACATTTTACCGTTTGCTTCTTTGTCATAACATTATCATGGATACATTTCACACTCAGGGATAAATACAAACGTGATCATTGATTATGGTAGACCCACATAGCTATCGCAGCCATGCATTTTCTGGGGAGTTGTCGTGGTCTTTGCCCTGAGCGATGACCACCATCATGTTAGATCCATCTATTGTTTATAGGGATTTGAACAATAAATTAAACCTAAGAGTCTGGGAATACTTTGCTTTAATGAGAACACAATGACACATTTTCAGTAGCAACACAGTAACAAAAAAGTTCAGTTGAATAATATGCTACTGAAAGGTAGGCAGCGAGCTTCACAAATCAAATGAACACATTTAAATTACATTTGAACAAATACTGTACATGAAATTAAAGCATCCAGTTTAACTCAATTCAATTTTATTTGTTAACAATTCATAAGAAGAGTTATATCTACAAGGACCCAACAATTCTAGTAATTCCCCCAAGAGCAATCATTTAGTGGTGAGGAAAACCACCTCGGACAGACCCAGGTGGTATAATGAATAGTCCAAATAAAAGATCAGAACATCAGAACACTGACTAGTTTACAGCCCAGATTTCTGAAAGCAGAACAGCAGACATCTTCAGCAAGTACATATTAAATTATTTTTTCAAACCGCTTTTGTTACATAAAAAAAAATGAACTGTATTATTTATTTGTTAAATAAAACTAATTTCTTGCGCATTGGAAATAATAGTGCTGTCTTGTTCTATGGATGAGGAATTTAGATTTCTGTTTCAGAATGTTGTTCATTTCTTTCTTGAATATAATATACAGTGAAATTAATTTGCAACAATGAGTCCAATCTGGTGACCTCAGCTTCAAGGTTTTGTAGTTGAAGTGACGTAGCTTTGCGTGCGTTAAAGCAGAATAGTATGGTATTACTCCTAATAAAAGCTTTTATTGCATCCCACAATATCCTTGATTTTCTACAGAGCCAACATTTATTTCTGCCAATATTTGGAATTCTGCCATAAACTGAGTGATGTAGGATTAATTTTTCAGTAAAGAAGTATTGAAACACCATCTAACCGCACTTTGAGACAGTTGACCAAGTGTTGTGGCGCAAAGGACCCCTTTATGGTCAGATAATACCATTGGGAGGAGCACCACTTTATCAATTAAATGAAATAATGAGGGAGTGCAAAAAGAAAATCTATCCTGGAAAAAGAGTTATGTCTACCTGAGAAAAAGGAGTACTTAACTGCACGCCAAATTTCTATTAGCCCCAAGCGGCTGGATCATGATTTCAGAGCATTTTCAGCCTGAGTCCGGTCCCTAGTGGCTTTTGCATTCAACCGATCAATATGTGGGTGCCAAGCAGTATAGAAATCTGCACCAACAATAAAACAACAGTCCGTTAACTAAGCATTTCATTAGTGATCGTATTACAGAAATTGCTAGGGCTGCACAATTAATCGAATTTTGATCCCAATTTAGGCTTCCCACGATCAAATTTGCGTGATCGAGCGTAATTTCATAGAACGCTCCGTTTTGTTTTTTTTGCAATGCCAATGTTAACCACTGTCTAATGATGTGCCAGTCAGAGTTGTTCCCTGCAGCACGCAGCTTAGTTTCTAGATGTAGACAGTCACATAGGACAGAGTAACGTGAGGAAAATTCAACAGATAGCAGTCGGTTATACGTCGGTCTCAAGGTTTACCAGTAAATGGAACATTTTGTCCCGTCTGTGTTGTTTTTCACAGCAGTGACTAGTGCTAGTTAGCGTATGTTACCTCACAGGGCTCCAATGTGCGACTAACATGTTTTCAGTCGCACCGGTGCTAATGTCCTCGCATCCGCTGCCTCTCCACAAACAAAGCAATGATGTTTATATCTTTATGGTTTAATTTTACATGACCCATTTCTTCTGTAAAGCTGTGCCTGTGTTTGGATCTCTCCTCCTACTCTCTCTCTCCTCTTACTCTCCGCGCAGCCCCGCTCCCATTAACTCACACGGTGCTCCATAGCAACATGGAGAGACATAGCGGCCACCGATCCACACTTCTGACAATTGTCCACAGTTTTAATTGTTATTAACACAGGTGTATATTGTTAAGCATGAACAGCACACCTGTAGTTGTACCACTCTTTCAGCTGGTAACTCTGCTATTGCGGCCGCCATGGTGAAAAACACAGAAGAAGTTATTGGATGCAACTAACTTCAGGTCGTAGAGTAATAGCGTGTGAGACGGAGCCTACTGGACCTGCAAGAGACGTGACCCATGGCCAGAATATCAAAGTTCATAAAAATGCAGCGCAGTGACAATACATACATTTCATACACATGAGTGTGTAACTTTGCTGACCCAGTCATGAGTCAGCCGTCACTCTGTGAGTAGCATATACATCCATCGCTCTCCCCCTTTATTTATTTCAGATAGCCTATTTTCATTTACATGTGTTGCAGCTGTATGTCTATAAAACATACAACTTAAGACAGAAGAATGTAGCATAATATGGATGTGAAAGCAGTTATAAATAAACCATATTACACTGTAAAATTAGTTTTTGTTAAAATCAACAAATAATCGTGATAATTAATCGTGATCTCAATATTGATTAAAATAGTCCTGATTATCATTTTGGCCATAATCGTGCAGCCCTAGAAATTGCCATCAAAAACATTTGGCACATAAGCTAACACAAACGCAATTTTTCTGGCACCAAACTTTGTTGTGGAGATCACAATCCTGCCTGTATTATCTGACCAAGAGGACAACACTTTAAGTGGGAGAATCCGCTTGAAAACAATGGCCATGCCTTTTGTTTTGAGCTCGCTGATGAGGATGCTCTTGTTTGATAAAATCTATTGGCTAAACGGCCAGTATCCACCTGCAGCAAATGTTTCTCCTGTAGCTATGCAATGTCAACATTTCTCTTTCTTAGTAAGCCCAGAGTGCTGGCTCGTTATTCAGGAGCATTCAGTCCGTCACAATTCCAAACCAAAAGTGAAAGATCACCCATTATCAGACCATCGTACTAGACCCTTGACTCGTGCTGAATCCATGGTCCTATAGAAGGCTAGCCGCCGTTTGACCCTGAAGTTGGTGCAATCCGGGGAGAAGCAAATTTTCCGGCCCTCAATGACAAGCGGAGATTTCCGCGCAGCTTGTATGATCACCTCCCTGGTTGTGTAACGAAGTATGTTGAAATTCAACGTGGTATTAGTAGTGATGTTCTTCTTTGGGCTATCATTATAAATTCAGTGGGAACATCTGAACATCTGCTAGATTCGGGAACCACTTGGGCAGATACTGCGTGAGATACTGGGTAGCATTAGCACCTTCTAGCCCCTCTTTCAGCCCGACGATGCAGATGTTGCATCTGATTTCTGACTTCAATATCTGCTAGCTTCACCTCCATCTCCCAAAAAGTGTGGCCATGGCTCTCAAGAATACTTTCGTTGCTTTCCACGGTAGATTTTAGGTTGTTATCTGATCTGATAGAGCCAAGGCTTGCAGTCACCAATGCTAGCTGAGCGTTGATAGCAGTTAGCTTCTTTTCGTTGTCGATCCCCATCTGTGGAATCTGAGACTGGATCTGAGTATAACGTGGTTTGTGGTAGCATTGCTGTTTCTCCAGCAATGCCTCTGCAACGGCATCCGTATCGCCACGCTGTGTTCTGTTCTTGTTTGCCTTTCTGCTTTAAGTAACTCTAACAAGCACAAAGTGGTAAAATATCGAAGTTAGAACCATATAAAACAACTATTTGACAAAGTAGGGCCAGGAGCTACACCTTAAGCAGCCGATCAAGTGACTTCTCTCTATGCATAGTTATGATATCAATACTTTGTGTAATGAAAAAGAATAAAGACCATCCAGTGTAAGATATTTACCAGATGTGCATTTTTTTGCTGGAGATAGTAATATTAATTTTAAACAAGCCGAAACGGGCTAAATAACTCTATTATCAGTATGTTTACATGCAGGGATACCTTGGTTACTGAAGGAGTGTTCTAGGTCTGTTATCCAGGTTAGATTAGATTAGATTAGAATACTTTATTCATACCACAGTGCATTCATACCACGGAAATTTCCCTTGTTACAGAAGCAGCGGTTTCCTACAGTAAAAGCAAAAAAAACAAAAACAAACAAGTAAACACACAAACAAACAGGCAAACAACAGACAATGAGCGGAAGGTTATGAGAACTAAAAATTGGTCATATGGTCACCCAGCTCCTAGAGGAATTCTCTGAAATTGACTGACTGTTCTCCTCACAGCGCCAGGACACTGAGAAGAGAAGCCATCCAGTCACTAAAACAAAGAACAGGGGCCTGCCCTCAGACAGGTAGGTCACCAACGGCTAATCACAAGTTCATGACAGTGTTATAGTGACCTTGCAGGTTTCATTGCTTAGGAAGACAGATGTCATGCTTACAGAGCCACATAAAAGCTATCAGTGGATTTTATTAAAAGTTAAAGACGTATGTCTTTGCAGATGAATTTAATCAAGTCTGTGATCTGTTTTGACATGAGAGAGAGGGTACTGTTAGTGACATTAAAGCTGCACCGTGGAAGGACTTTAGAACTCTTAAACGCCTATCAGTCTATAATCTGACCCTGACTCTACTCATCACATACCACAGTTGTAGTCTTTGTTCCTGTGTTTCTGTGTTGACATTACTCTGTTCCCTTGTGTCCTATCTCTGTCTCTTTTTAGGGACAAGGGGAAGGGTGCTGCCTTTATAGCCAATGGTAGGTTGGTACCATCTCTGTCGCCTCAGAGGAAGAGTAAGTGTCTGAATTGCCTTTGTAATGCCTGTAATAAAAGCAACATGGCAGCGTTAACATAACAATAAATGTTAATCCTCTTGGTTGAGTCGATAAACGTCTGTCAAAATGATTCACCTACATTATGTTAAAAAGTTTAAAACAATATTCGGGTTATTCTACCTCCAGGAAGCAGGAATAGTCAGTGGCTTACTCTTAGGGGGAATTGTTGGGTCTCTGTATATATACTCCTCAAACTGTAAAGTTTCCTGAGATAATTTCTGTTATGATTTGACAATATAAATAAAATTGAATTGAATTGGCTGCATGATGGTAGAAATCCCTTCGTATTAGTTGCATCCTCTCTCTTAGAATAACCTTTTAATGTAAACCTCCTAACGCAATTATTTGCACAATAAGAGAGCCAGATTACAAACACAATGCTATGCCCATGTGGAATGTGTTCCCGTACGCCATCATTCAATGTGGTGTGTACAGAAACGCAAGCTTGTTCACTGTCCCCACTGCTGCTTCCACCGAGGTCCATTTTCAGATGTATCAAGACTGTTACTCCATGTTACAAAACTCTGATATGCCCATTAAATGAGCCTCAAAAAACCTGTTATGGACTGGACAAACTCCTTTTAGCCAAATTGTTTCTTTTTATTTCAGTAAGACAGTAAGGCAGGAGAACACCTTAAGTCACTGCCTTAAATTGCGTCAACAATCGCACTCCTTCTCATAGTGAAATCTAAACGCACAGACGTGATACACAGATTGTTATTTTGTTACTTTGTGAGGATATCGTTCTCTCTGATTTCCATTACACAAGTACATACTTTCACATTAAGTGAAAGTTCTATAGTGTGATGTCTGTTGGCATGTCTGCAGTTTAACAAATAGATTTTGTTGCAGATGGAGGTTTTGGTCCAGATACCTTTGGGGACACATCATCAGAAAGCTACAGCTCTCCATCCAGCCCCCAGCACAGAGGACAAGAGAGCCTGGATAGTGAGGACGACAACAACAAAGGTAAAATAACACACACACACACACCACACACACACACACCACACACACACAAATACACTTGAGGAACTTGAAGTTTTTTCACATGCTTCTCTTATTATCTTGTTTCCCTGTTAGATACAGATAGCCACTCTGATGACTCCAGCAAAGGCCCGGGCCCTGACATGTTCTTCGCCCATCAGACTGATCAAACTGTAGTTGGGGAGGTATCCTCTGTCCACCTTCTGTCTGCCAAAAACCACCCGGGCCAGACGGAGCCACTCTTCTTAGGGGCCAGCACAAAACTCCCCCCTCTCTCCTTCATGAGTCCTTACGTGCTCCCTAACGGTGCTGCTGACTCTCCACTTCCACTGGTCCCTCCTCCCAGCCAAAGCATCGTCCCCGATAGGAAGCCCTCATCAGGGACCCTTATAATGCCGATGCCCCTAGTGCCTCCAGCTGTCCCAGGCCCTGGAATTGTTGGAGACCCAGAAAAGAGGGACGTGCTCCCAACCTTTGGGATCCCACCTATTGGCCTCCACGCTCCAGGAAGTCCTGCTGTGCAGCCTCTGGTTCAGAGGTTCAAAACGGCTTTGCCTCCCAGTCAAAGGGGCACTGATGGAGCTTCAAGCAGTGGTTCTAATCCTGCTGCCTTGCAGGCGTCACACCAGGCTCCTGTTAGAGCCATTGTTGTCATGTCTCCTGGCCCCACATCATACTCCTCTCCTCTTCATCAGTCTCTGCCCTGCCAAGACTCGTCCAGTGTCAGTTCAGGCCTGGGCTCCTCTCTGCCGCATGTGGAGACTCCACATGCCAAACACCCTGGCTTAGCCTTACCAACTGGACTGCCTTCTCCCTACACCCTGCCCCCTGTCCCTACCTCTGGCATGCCTACTGTAGGAGCATCTGCACCTTCTGGAATAGCTCCATCTCCTGGACACGTACAACCTGCTGTTCCTCTAGCAGTGCCCACCCACACCCCTGGACCTGCCCCCAGCCCAAGCCCAGCGCTCATGCACAGCACGGCCCACACCGACTGTACATCCTTCAGCAACAGCGGTGCTTCCTGTGGAAGTACCGCTGTTGCCCCTGCCAACCCTATTCCTCTTCAGCAAACCCAGCAGCAACAATTGCCCCCCCAGCAGTCAACACCACCACAACAGCAGCAGCAACCAATGGGCTGCGGGACCTGTGGTTGTCACAACAACTGCGGTGCCCGAGGCAGCAACAGTAACAACAACAGTGTGAGTGGTGTCCCTGGCTGCCAGGCACCGTTGTTCTTCTCCCACCAGATGGCGGCAGCAGCACGGCAGGTGTTCAGCGTTCCTCCGCCTCTCTTCCAGCTCACCAGCCTGTGCAGTAACAGTTACCTCACCCAGGCTCAGCCTCCTCACCAGGCCAACGGTGCTGCTACCCTCCCCCCCTTCTTCCCCACTGCTCCACCTCCTGCACACCCGTCCCCCTACGGCCCCCTCCACACTCACTCTCACAGCCACGCAGACGTCCCCTCACATATGCTGGCCAACCAGGCTGCCGCAGTGGCAGCCGCCGCAGCTGCAAACTACAACCTCCAGCAGCAGATGGCCCCGGCAGCATCGTTTTGCCAGCGTGTTTACCAGCAAATGTACGCAAATCCCATGGGGATGCTGCCTGCCGCTGCACTCGGGGGAGGTGGAGTCAATAAGAAGAGTGGCAATGTGTCCTGTTATAACTGTGGTGTGAATGGCCACTACGCTCACGACTGCAACCAACCCTCCATAGACTCCACACAGCAAGGTAGTGCAGCTACACGGAACAGGGAGAAAAAGAGGACCCCTTAGTTTGGCTTTCCCAGAACCCCATCGGTCATTGGCATCAGATAGTCCAACACTCAGCCCAGACTATGAAAAGTTAGGGCTCATCCTCACCAAGTATATTTTGAGTTGTTTAGTTTGGTCTCTGGTGGGTTACCTCATTCAGTTTGTTTTATGTGGCCAGAAGAGAAGTTGTGCCACTTGAACACTGCACCATGCTTGAAAATGCCAGTGCGGGTTGTCTTCCGGGACACCTGTATCGCACTGTGATAGGAGTCAGAATGTGAGTGTTCTTACCTGAGAAGGAGAATCATGGCAAAAAGCAGATATGTTTGTCACACATAGCTATCAGGGACAAGAATAAAATTAGTTTTGGCTCTGCTCTCAAATTCCACTGGGATGGGTTATCACACGAGAGTACTATGCCAGTGCCAGCCCCTGGTTTGCATGTAGCAAACCACGGTAAAAAATAAACTAAAGAGCCCTCAGAGAGCCACCCTTTCACCCATTTTCATGAAAATCGGGCCAGTAGTTTGTCTGTAATCTTTCTGTAATACACAATCAAACCAAACCTACAACAAGCGTCTGTTTGTGAATGTGTCACAAACACATTCACAACGTGGGCAACAGTTTCCGATGGTTCCTATAGAAAGGTTTAGGGAAGTGGCGGGGGGCTGCACTTGAGCAGTCTCAATCCACATTTTTTGTCTTGTAAAAAACATAAACAAACTAAATAATAAGGCGGGACTGGTATTACCAGATGACCTCATGTGATTTAGTAAACGATGTGTCATTCAACCAGAAGGCAACAATCACAACATTAATGCCGGAAACAATGTTGGAATGGAAAAAGTCTGTGGTTTTATCATTGAGAAATAATGGCAAACCAGGGCTGCCAGGATGGCACAAAACACACACACACACACACACTACATAAACATACATAAAAATGTATGTGTACATACGTGCGTTTAGGTCCGTCATTGACCTTTAGCAATGTTCAGACTAATCTTTTTCCAGCTGTCCACTGATTGGATGTCCTCTGTGTGTTTGGATGCCTCTCTGTATGTGTGCATGTGGTTGCCTGTGTGTTGGTGACGTTGCAGGTGGTTTCCGGTTAAAGTACGCAGCCTCCCACGTTTCAGAAGCACTTGACAATGCCGACTGAAGAGGAAAGGAGGAAGAGGAGTGTCTGGTTTCTTCCTCTGGTCTCGTGTCCACGGCGACGAGCGCCTGTTCTTCCCCAGGCACTGTGTGGGAGCGGAGCCCTGGAGCCTCTGTGGACTTCAGGAAAGAAAAAAAAACAAAACACGTTCTCAAAAAGAAAGTGACCTGCCAAGGGCTCAGCGGACAAAGCCTAAGTACTTGTGCCTGAGAAAATCTTGTTCCCATGGAGACGGTCTTGTGCACACCACACCACACGTGACTCCCGGTTCCTTCCTTTTTAGTCTTTGATATTTTTGCACTGAGGTTCGGAAACGATTAACTTATTACTTAATTATTTGGAATTTTGAGGATCGTTTGTGTTTTTACATTAAGTTTGAGAAAACAGTTCTTATAAACTTATTTCTGAAGCAATGTATTTATGCTTTTTCCCTCGATATTACCGTTCACCTAGGATTTTATGTGTCGGACAGAGTTGCACAGCAGTTTTTTTTTAAATCAGAAAAGGGATGTTGGCGAGATGGATTATATGCTTGATTTCATTCTCATTTTTGCTGGACGGTTTTTGAACGTCCACCGTCTCATTCAAAGGAGCAGTGTGTAGGATTTAAAGGCATCTAGCAGAGAGGTTGCAAATTCCTCACCCCCCACCACCCCCCTTTCCAAGTGTGTGGTACAACCCCCATTTGCCTTTTGTTTAACGGGAAACAGCGTGAACCGGCGTCTGTCCGTTCTGGGTAACTGGAGAAACATGGCCGCCTATATAGATATAAAGGAATTATTCTTTGGGCATTTTAGGCTTTTATTTCCACAGGACGGATGAAAATATGAAGGGGGGGCGCCATATATGTGTGCCTGCTCTACCAGCTGAGTTAACCCGACCACATACAGTAATCATTCTAAGCTAACAAAACTATTGGTAGTATTATATACCAATCTAAACATAATTATGAACATTTTATTCTATTTCTCCCAATAAACCCCCCTAAATCCTACAGTCTGGCCCTTTAAGGAACCGGACTGCATCACGGTGTATGTCTCCCATGCGTTGTTGCCACTTGATATATGTTGGGGTTGGAAGATAATTTTAGTTAGTATAATTTATTTTTCATTTTTAAATTGGTTTTATTTGGTGAAATGCGCTACAGCGGAGCAGCGGAGCAGATGGAGCCTATTTACTTTCACTCTCACAAGCTTAACGTTAAACCAGTTAATTATCAACAAATACGGCATGTGGACTGTTTTGGTGTAGTTTAGTATTTCAGGTGTGAAACAGCTGTTTGTGGCTCACAGGGTAGAGCAAGGGATTCTGGGTCCTGGATCAAACTGAAGACAAACCACAGAGAGAACCCTTCTACCAGGATCCCAACAGTCAGACCGCCTCTCTCTCAGCCGGTTCATTTGGACTACCCGTACTGCTGGGTGCTGTCTTCAGGGGGCTCGAGAGAGAGGAGTTAGACTTCTTCTTTTTCATATTATTTAGGACAATTAAGTACAGAAATGTTGGCTGTCAAGGTACAATTCTGCAGAGGGTGGAGCCAAACTACACAGAGGGACTGAGTCCTCAAGACATTTCTATAGATCAAAAATAATACAAAAAAACACTTCTTACCTTCCAAATCCATTCGTTTGGACTTTAATGTGAGTATTGAGTGAACTGGTCACAGCTGGTTCCATTCTGGATTGAAGCTGAAACCCTGAGCTGGACAGTAACCGACTCTATCTAAGATTGATAATTGAGTAAATTAATCTGAAATATTTCATGGGTTTTGTTTTTCCACCAAACTGTTGATAACTGACCTGCTTTTCACACCTGGGTGGGACATTGGGCGAGTTAGCGTTATCAGCTGGTTAGCTTAGCGCAGGCGCTAATGGAACCGGGTGTATTTGGTGAATTACCCCACTAAAAATCCCCGAAATGATGCCAGAGTTCTACTGTAGTACAAATAGATTCTGTACTCATAAAACGATGGATTGGGAAGTTTGTAAAACACCAGCAGTTTATTTAAATAACACTGGCCTGCTGGCTTCTGCTGTCTGCTGCTACTGCTACCGGCTGTTAGACGAGTGCTTAGGGACCCTGAAAGAGAAAAACCAAAAAGAGAGACAACAACATTTATTAATTATACTTATTTAATTTTAATACATTACATTAATACATATTTTTGTTTGAGAGCAGAAGCCACCTGGGGGGGGGGTGCAAAGGACCCTAGGGTGAAATTACTCCGAACGCTCACTTTAACTGAGATCCCTATTTGGGGATCCCCCCTTTAAGACTTTAAACCAGCGGTGGGCAGACGCCTCTACGCCGGCTCTTTAACTCTCCGATGTTTCTGTGGAAACTCTTTCATAATGAGCCCCAAAGTGTACAGTAGTAAATAAGTCATTCATTTAACATAGTTGGGTAACTAATTTAATAAACAAAATGAATGCTCACCTCACTAAAATGTCCTCATTTTCACTTTGATAGTAACTTTTTATTTGATAATTTTGTAACCCCATGACAACCGCCCTCTCCCCTTAGCCAATCACATGCCCCCTGCCGCTTACGCTAGCAGGCTTAATGGCTGCTAGCACATTTAGCTGGTTAGAGCAAAAGAAAGTGGCATTAAATGAGTGTCATTTAAAAAAAAAAAAGGCATGTTCATACTAAAGTACAATTTCATAATGACATGATTTGTTTATGTTTTACACAATTTAATGACATTTATTTATTTTTAGTTTTTTTATGTATTTAATATTCAACAATTTAAGGTTCCATATGAGAAAACTAACAGTTCTGACATTACAAAATAATTGCGATAAGATAACATTGAACATGTCACGGCGTGTTGACAGTGACGTGTTTATTATTTTCTGTCCGGTCTCTCTGAAGACGACATGTTGGATATGTGTTCTACGCCATTGATTTCCTGGCAGGATGCCACTTCTCAGCGACACGCTCACTTGTTGATTCTAGTTACTTCAAATGAATGTGGTATTTCATGATTTCCTCAGCATTGTCGTGTCCAGCTGTGGGGTCCCGTGTCCGAGGTGTGTGTGTGTGTGTGTGTGTGTGTGTGTGTGTGTGTGTGTGTGTGTGTGTGTGTGTGTGTGTGTGTGTGTGTGTGTGTGTGTGTGTGTGTGTGTGTGTGTGTGTGTGTGTGTGGTGTGTCCTTGTTCTTAAGTTGTTTTCAGGGCTTGGCGATGCTCTGCTTGTTTTTGTCTGCCGTCACTGCTCAACCTACTGTCAGTGCAGTAGTTAAATGAAAGCCTATGCAGACACACTTGTTTTCCTGAATGGATGCAGCGACGTCGGGAGATGCCAGTGGTGGAGAATTTGAGATATTGATGCACACCCTCCAACACACTGCTGTCAGACTGTCTCCAGTTTCAGTTTAACCATTAGTAAAGTCCCAAACTGTTTCCCAGAATGTTCTTCCTTTCATTCAAGACTTGAAGTGGATCAGAAGACCCTGCAGAGTTCTGGATCCAATAATCACAAGCAGTGAGCCGATGTGGACCAGATGGAAGTCCAGTGTACATACTGAGGATGCACCAAGCAACCCGAGTGTAGTTGTGTCCTTGTTGGTTTAAAAGAGAGGGGTTACTCTGCTGCCACCTTCAGTTGTAATGTTTACTGTACTCTTTGAGATATATGTACTGGAAAGGTCAAATATATTTGTAGAGGGAAATGTGGATGTTATGCAAATTGATCTGTTTTTTCCCCTTTTAATAAGCAATAAACATAAAAATAGAAAGTATATTTGTCCAGACTCACTTTTGATTCGTTTGGGTATTTCCAGCTTAACATTCACATGTTTTTCTGAACTGTAAAAGCTAAGACCTGTTTTACATGAACTGTAAAAGTACTTGAAAGCAATACTTGATTAAAAGTACAAGTATCTTACCAGAACATACTTTAGTAGAAGTTGTTCACCTTTTAGAATATGACTTAAGTAAAAGGCTAGTATCTGATATTTAATGTACTTAATTATTCAATGCATTGTATGAATGACTTTCATAATCATGCTGTACTACAATATTTTGTGCATTTTTACAGTAACTATACTGCATACACTGTTTTTAATTCTCTGTAGAGTGGTAAGGCAAAGGATGAATGTTTACAGATGAACAGTACAAGAGACTGCAATATAAATATGGTTTTGGCCAACAATGCAATTAGGATTTGGGAAATTAAATATTGTATCTTGAATAATTCAAACCATATTCAACAATCAGAATCAGCTTTATTTGCCAGGTATGAGGACACATACGAGGAATTTTGCTTTGGATCATCATTGCTCACAATACGTTTACACATACAAAACAAACAAATATGTACACACTAATATATACACACTCTAAACACAAACATTATAGACAGGTTGAGGCAACAATTGTGTGTGGAGTTGGAAAAAGGAGACATTTAAAATGTGTGTAATCGTTGTGATAAACTGTACATTTAGTACATTTGGTTCTTTTTCAGGCTACGAAACAATTTCAGCAAATCAGAAGTGATGCCATTTTCTTTTTAAAACACAAAACCGTTACAATAAACATCCTCCCTAGGGTGCTATGTCCAATTCAGATGCCCCAGTTATCTTCCCACATAAGGATATCAGAAACCTCTAATGCAGTGGTTCTTAACCTTGTTGGAGGTACTGACCCCCACCAGTTTCATATGCGCATTCACCGAACCCTTCTGACGATGGCCAAGCGGGGCGTGTCATCACGAATCATATGAGTCGGGTGTGTGTCTTGACCTCCGCCGAACCCCTGAGACTGACTCACCGAACCCCTGGGGTTCGATTGAACCCAGGTTAAGAACCACTGCTCTAATGGTTGGTTTAGCTCCTTCAGATGAACAACAAACTATCTATATGGTGAGTTTCAAGGAGATCGCACTTCATCAGCTCTCTTATAGCAGATATCTTACCCAATATATGACATAAAATGCCGTATTTTGTGAAATACATTGCTGTATAATCTTATGTGTCATAAATTGTGAGAAATATAGCCCATAAATGGGGTTAAAACCTGTATAAGATTAAGACATTCAATTCCATTTTGTTCTTTACCCCTTTATTCAAGATCACAGCACTTTAAATATGTTTACAGAAACCCACAGTAGTAACATGGAATGCAGAAAAATGTACATTTAAATACTAAATATAGTAGATACTGTACATACTTTTCCTTTGACATCTACATATACACATTTAGTTATTTAGGACAGCAAGCAGCTACAGTCTAACTGACAAAACTGTGCCACTTTCATCACAAAGTGTAAGCACTTTATAAGCTGAATATTGAAATGGCTAAACAAAACGTTTTGTCTTGAAAGTAAAAAACCATATGAAAAATAATATGGTTCAAACTTTTTAGGACAACTAATTGCGAAATCTGTCCTTTTGTAGAGAGAGTTACTGATAGCAAATAGAAAAGTGGCTGTCAATGTTTTGTTAAGAGACAACTGAGCATCAGTGTTCAACTCTTCCATATGCTGACCACTTTATCATGACATTAACTGAAATGTGTTGTGATTACCAAATGTGTGTGTGTGTGTGTGTGTGTGTTTTTTTAACTCCTGTTCTGCAAGGAGTCTATGAGACTCTTGTTGTACTCTGCCACTTGTTGGGAGACGTTCTTAGCAACTGAGGCGTAGTCGCTCTCCTGAGATTTAGAGGCGATGACTGATGCTTCAGTTGAGGAAAGATTACTGATGTAACCAATGGGTGGCTTTTAGAAGGACAAATCACATATGTCTCAGAACTGTAATCTTTGGATGTGATGAGTCACAGCACACCACACAGCTTTCTGTCTTCAACAACAAAACACATGAAGTAATAAAAAGATAGAAGACAAATTTTAGAAGGATACATTCTTTCATTACGAAGTTGTTCTGCTCCAGGTGTTGCCATTTCCTCTCAAGGTTAGCCAGCTAACACACACACACACACACACACACACACACACACACACACACACACACACACACACACACACACACACACACACACACACACACAGATTAGCATGGGCAGGTTAAAACTAAACGTCTGTAGCAACATAAAATGATTCAAAGGGCATTTCAGCTGTGGGTACAGAAGAAGGTAGGAATGTCTGTCAACCACTCCCGTACACTCAATTTAACACAAATTTATCATCAAAATGCTATTTAAGTCATTTTCCGATTAAGACTGCATGTGCACTGTGACTGCTGTTTACTTTAAGACCAGAAACTAAGAAGTCTGTACATTAAGATCAGTAGTTGTGTCACCTATTCCACCTATACATGTGTATATTATTCTAAGCAATGGTTAACATTTTCTAACCTGAGCATGAGTCTCGTTTTGTTTCAGTTTGGTCTTCAGAGCTTCATATTTCTGGTTCATTTCCTCCAACAGCTGCCTCAATGAATCCCGACGCTGAGTCAGGGATACGCGGCTCTCCTGTAGTCTCTGCACCAGGAAAAAACCTGCATTTGGTTAGCCTGCCGTTTAGCTGTCTAAAGCTAAATAGTTCTGCGTTTAACTATTCAACAGTGTTTACCACTAGAACCGACGGCTCTTTAGGGGTACTGTTACCACCAAACCAGACAGCCAAGAGCGTCTGTACCCTTGTTGTTATGCGCTGATGGGCCGATAACGTCAACAGACTCCATCTTTAGGGTCCAGCTTTTCCATCTCCATAGCAGCAAGGACATCAATCGATACGCAGCCCCACAAACAGTACACATAGCCACTGGTTTGTTTCTGTTGGACTAATAAAGTGAGGAGATACTATACAACGGACTCCTCATGACCATATTCAGAACTTTTATTACTTTTTTTGTGAAAACCCCTTTTTTGATACTTTTGATTTGTGGTCACTTGCGAAATTACGTTATAGCAATATACAGTAAATAATTGAGGAATGGACCCATGTTTGCCGTTCAGGGAGAGCTCAAAAGATAGAGAATCGCTGTGTTTTCTCCATCTGTTTTGTTTAATATTCTGGTAAATCTGAATGAGTCATGCTTCGGTGCTCATGATTTCTGTACAATGAACTGACTGATTGAATCATGGAGAATGTAACCACACTAACAAAGTGTAACACGACAATCCATTTTGACAAAGGTTTTAACACTAGAACCACCAACGGGTCATTGTTACCTGGCCGGCATTTTATATGCTGTTATTAATAAAATGTTGTTATTATAAAACCACTTCCGCTTTCAATTCATGACGTTCCTAAAATGGGTTTATTTATCATCTAGTGCATGGGTCTCAAACTCGCGGCCCGGGGGCCAATTGCGGCCCGCGGGATGATATTTTGTGGCCCCCTACTTGACATCAAAGTTAAGTGTTAGTGCGGCCCGCGCGTTCTGAAACTTTTTCTCATTGCGCTTGTCACTTATGGGCTACCGTAGTAGTCTCCTGACAGCGGCGTAACCGTTGTCAAGCTAGCTAAGTACCCTTTGCGGCAAATGCCTGAGGTTTGACAGTGTGATGTCTGTTGTTGTGAAATTCACCAACCATATCAGATCTAGGGGCTTAAAGCACCGGCAGTTCCACGCCCTGTTTGGAGGAAATAGTTGGGTTTTTTTTTAATACTTGATGCGGCCCAGCCAAACCCAGACTCTACTTCCAGCGGCCCCCAAGTAAGTTGAGTTTGAGACCCCTGATCTAGTGAGTTGTGGAGGGTTTGCTATAAAAAGAACTAGAAAATATGATAATTTGGACCTAAATCCACCAAGGGGACATGAGTGAGGGAGACTCGGATTGGGGAGAGTTCAATGACCCGTCCTTTTGTTTGAATGAGGAATCTTCATTGTAGGACGAGGAGCCCACCTCGCCTGTGTCCTCGCAGCAGCCCTCAGACGCCGGGACACCGTGACAGGTGCCTACAGTCAAGCATTACACATTGTAGAAATATTCTATTGACAAAATGTGTTTATGGATCGACGCAAAAGAGCGGTGTTAGTCATAGAGGAAGTGGTTAAAAGGGACGTCTGATGCACAGAAAGTTAAAGCTTAAGTCATAAAATAGTTTAGGCTTTTACGGCATAGAGGTGCATTGTTTGAAGGTTACAAGAACAGTCTTGTGTGTCTCTGTGAAGATACCGGTTTCTGTCTAGAAACGAGGAGACCCCCCCCCCGCCAAAGGGAGCGGACGGATAGGGGTTCATTTCCAGATGAGATCTTAGGGGACCAACTCTGAAACTAAGAAGCTGTTTGGGAACTCACAGCTGTGTTTGTAACTTTTATGCTGTACTCAGTAAATTTGCTTAACTGAACTCTTTGTCTCAGACTGACCCTTGTGTTCTGGGTAAACTTAAAAGGTGCTCCAAGCGATGTCACACGTTTAGTAGGCTACATTTTTTGTCACATACGGCAAACATCTCCTCACTGTAGACAGCCCTGGGTCTGCATCACTAAGCATAACAAACAGTCTTCCAGCGTTCCTGCCAATAGCCAAGAAGGATTTGGGGGTTGGGTTTGGGGGGGTTTTGTGCGCGGAAGCACGGAAAGGAGGGAGAGGGGATGGGAATCAAAGAAGGTGCAGGAATTAATTAATACGAGTCAGATTTGACAGGCCGTAGGGCCTCATTTGGACAAAATTCCACTACAACATCTTCTAGGTAAACTTTACTCACTTTAGCTTACTGCACCAGCTAAACTAATTATAAATATTAATATTCTTTATTTTCAGCTCAACCATAACGGAACGGAACCGTCTACAGCCAGGAGCATGCACTGGGAGGAGTCAGTGTGTGCGTGTGTGTGTGTGTGTGTGTGTGTGTGTGTGTGTGTGTGTGTGTGTGTGTGTGTGTGTGTGTGTGTTCGATCCATAAACTGACTTTTAAATAGTTACTTTGTCTTACATAATATATATATATATATATATTATATATATATATATATATATATTTTATATATATATTTTTTTAAATAGATAAAATGAATAATTTAACTGCTTCATGAAATTACCCATTTGTTAGTGCTGACATTGTTGCAGGCGCGGGGTGAAAACGACCCGCCCGTTGGTTTTAGAGGGAAATGGAATGCTGAGTAGGGTTAAACATTTTTACTGAACCTGCTTACCCTGGTTGCCGGATTTTATTTATTATGATTATAAGTGCACGTGAATGAACACTGCCGTGCAAATGAGTGTCTCAACACACTGTACAGCACTCATGCAAATGAGTCATTTAAGCTGTTGAGGAGAGGCGTAGGAGAGTACCAGCGTTGTTCAATGCTACTCCTAGTGACTAAAGGTTTCTGAAAAACAACAGCAAAAACCCAGCTATTTGGTTTTCTAAACGTTAAACTATCATTATGTCTAGGAATGTGCAGAATAGGTATTAAGGTAAAGTCAGGGCGGGAGAGAAACTTTGTGATACTCTTTGTTACCCTTTTCTTCTCTTCTGCTGTGTGCCTCAGGGTGTCCAAGTCTTGGTAGGTGACCAGCTCAGACTGCATGGTGGCGACGCGCTCCTTCAGGGTGCTGAGCTCGCCTGTGATCTTCCCCTCCAGCTGCTGCACTTTCTCCAGGTCCTGCTGCAGATGCTGGGACTCTACGGAGGGATAGTTTGCTTGTTTGGCATGTTAGGTTTACTTCACTGGGACTGTGGTGTGTGTGTGTGTGTGTGTGTGTGTGTGTGTGTGTGTGTGTGTGTGTGTGTGTGTGTGTGTGTGTGTGTGTGTGTGTGTGTGTGTAACTTACCAGTTGTCAGTCCTCTGGCGGTGCTCTCGATTGAACCACCTCCGTCTCCTTGCTGACCAGCACCTCCTGCATGTTTCTCAGCTCACTGGCGGTTACTGATCCACCTGATGTAGCCGCAACATGTTCTACAGAGAGAGAGAGACACACACACCACACACACACACACACACACACACACACACACACACACATTTCACTTTTAATCTTTATCTTATCCGATCAATCTAATACACATAGGACTGTCAAAACCTACTTTTCTTCTAAAAAACAATCAAAACAAATGATTGGAATATCTACTTTGGCACATTATGTCCATAATATGGCAAACGTACAACAAGATACATAAATACTTGTGTGGGTATATTCATTTTTAACATAAAAATTTATTTTAAAAGATCTACATGCCTACACAATACAAAATAAACTAGTCTTAACAAACGTACGTCTTCTACCGTGAAATTTCCTAAAAAGCCCATAAGGTTAGACCTCTCTTCACTTCTGCACAGCGGTTGGTGTTAGACAGCTGACCCCCTAACAAGCAGAGCTAGCTCACAAGCCAGCCAGTCGGCAACTTAATTATTAAAATGTAACAACTACGTTTTTCATTCACACACTCTTGTCACATCATAGGAAAGTGCATTGCAATCACCAGATGAGCGACAACTTTGTTTGGCTCATTTTCTGTAACCAGTGTAGCATGAAGTCATGTTGGGTGGAATTAGCAAGCTAATGTTAACTAAGTTAACAAACTAGCCAGCAGCTACTCTGTCCTTCTGCTTCGCTCCCACCACAAGGGGCGGCTGTGGCTCAGTGGTAGAGCGGTTGCCTGCCAATCGGAAGGTTGGTGGTTCGATCCCTGCCCCTGCAGCCGAAGTGTCCTTGGGCAAGACACTGAACCCCGAGTTGCCCCCGGTGCTGCGCATCGGAGTGTGAATGTGTATGAATGTTTATCTGATGAGCAGGTGGCACCTTGTACGGCAGCCCCGGCCACAGTGTATGAATGTGTGTGAATGGTAAATGGTTCCTGTAGATGTAAAAAAGCGCTTTGAGCAGTTGTTAAGACTGGAAAAGCGCTATATAAATACAGCACATTTACATTTACAAGAAGACCTCTTTGCCAAGAAAAGGATGACAGGCCAGGAGTTGGAGAGTGTGGTTAGCCATCTCCTGGCCAGAGGGACTGTAAGCTCTTTGTGGTTTAGATGTAGTTGGTATCACAGCAATGTTTGTATCTGGTTTCCCTTTTTGAATGACGAATAGATTACCGCTCCCTGCTGGCAGGGAGAGTTATTTCTTTCCTCTCACGTAGACTCAAACGTGGTGGTTGGCCGTCAACTTTAGTCTTTTTTGGCCAAGACAAAGGAGACAGCCGGTCTTCGTCCCCACTGGTTCTTGGCGTTTGTCTGCTTGGTGTGTCGGGGCCTTTAGTCTTCTCTACCACACGTTCTTTTCCCCCAGGTATTTTACTTTAGTCGCCAAAAACTACTTATCTCTTCACTCCTCCATCTCTCTCCCTCCCATCTAGCAATTTACTCCATGCTTTTGTTATCTCTCTGCCTTACTGTAATATTTACATTCCTTCCTAACTATCAGTCCCCCACTCTCCATCCATTCTCCACCTCTCCCCTTCCTCCTCACTCTGCTGCAGTGTTCCAGGAGGGAGACAATGTTCTCCTGGCTCTGTGTCATCTTGGCCTGCTCCTGAGCCTTGGTCTCCTCAAATGACTCCATGTACCCTGGAAGAAATTAAGAAAGTTATTACAACTAGATGCATGTAATTATATTTAAACCAACATCTGATGCAGATACATTAAAACTCCAAAGTGCAGGATTTTTAAATATTCTGACTTCAATGACTCCTAGTAGTTTCCAAAAGCGTGTGCTTCCATATATCTGTGTCAGCCCTTATATTCCCATATCAGTTAAACCATTTTTAAAACAATTCCAAACCCTGCAGATACCTTGATGGTAAGATTACAATTATGATGACTAGATATGAATTCAATATACAGTAACTAGATATTGTCTAAATAATAACCCCTTATTGCTTTGCTCTTACATCTTTAATATTTATGACAGTTTCTTAGACTATTATCTACCCCCAGGTTATGCTAAATATTTGAAAGCATCAATAGTCATAGCAATAGTGACACATTATTAATATCAGCTACTGAGTAAATAATACTCTGATTTTTGATACTGTCAATATTACCAAAGTCTACTCAGGTTTAGTCATATCGATTGTCAAATGTTCAACTTACGGTCAATTTCCTCCTCTCTCCTCTTCAGCTCTTTGTATTTCTGCTGACACTCCCCTTATGGACAGAAAGATTTGTTAGTTTAGCAAATATAATAATTAAACAGATTTATAAAAGTTCATACTTTATCTGGTAGAACTGTTGCATACTTTGTGTGAAGAAGTTCAGTTATATGTCAAGACATAGTTGATTAATCAATTAGTTTATAAGTCTCAAATGTAAAAAATTTGCTATGTGTGACTTTAATATGAAAGAATTTCTCTGTGTTTCCGACTATTGGCCCTGCAGAATAAGTAATTCAAACATGTCTCCTGTGGCTTTGGTACATTTTGATGTGCACTTTTCACTATTTCATAGATTATGAATTAGTGACAAAATATGACATGGACTAAGCAATTACTTTAGAAAGTAATAAGCACATTAATCACTAATAAAAATTATTGTTAGTTTCAGCCCTCGATATATTCAGAAAAGAGAATACACAGATCTTTTTAAAGTATATAAATTCAGGACAAAAAATTGTGATGTGAAAAGTTGAAAGCAGCCAACCAGTACCCTGCGCTTCCTCTGAGTCCTGCTCCAGTTGTTGGATCTCCTCTTTGATTTTTCGTATGCTGTCCCTGATCTCTGTAAGCCTGACACACAACACACACACACACACACACACACCACACACACACACACACACCACACACACACACACACACACACCCACACACACCACACACACACACACACACACACCACACACACACACACACACACCACACACACACACACACACACACACACCACACACACACACACACACACACACACACACAAAATTGATTTCCTATTTATGAGCAAGTAATTGTGAGGACAAAGGTCACATGGTGCACAAAAACATATGCATATGTTCAGCAGGTTTGTGTTAAATACATCTGTATGAAATATCTATATCTTCACTGTGATTGATTTTTATCAACATCACTGTCTACAACTACCAAGTAGAATAGCTATGCAATATATATTTGCCTGACACACAAACAAGCACACAACCCTTCACCTCAAAACAAGCAGCTCTGTCTCACACTCAGAACTGTATCATACTTGTTATTTTGTGTTATTGGCTGCAAACAGGAGACACTTCAAGCCGTGGTGGAGAGGAGGTCACTGAACAAACTGTTATTTAGCATGGAAATTTTGATAGTTGATAAAGTTTGCAAGTTATAGAGGACCAACTTCCTGTACGAGGAAGTCAAAACAGAAAGAGTTGCGCATCTTGGCAACAGTAATTCTGAATCAGAGGCAACTCAGCGCAGCTGTTCCCCGTGCTCCGCTGAGTGTGCAACATTTGAAGTAAATCGCCCCGCCGTCCCGCCAGTACCCCCGACGTGCTGGGAGGGGCAAGGGCCCGTTTATTGCTGCTTGCAGCTTGAATTGTTCTTGTATTGTATCCTATTTATTATTTTATGTATATTATATCCTATTATTTCATCTAAATTCTGTATGTGTGCTGTGTGTTTGATATTTTGCTGCGGTAACACTGTAATTTCATTTTTGGGATCAATAAAAAAACTATTTATCTATCTATCTTTCTATCAAGTACAACATACAGTCTAACTTGCCTTTGTTACTTTATTTGATTTGACTTCATTGAAGTGATTTATAAGTAATAAGAACTGAGATTTGAAGTTTAGTGTCACAGTGCCCAACATCTTGTCATTGTTTCATGCTTGGACTTTTAATTCAAGTAAAGAATTCATCTAAATTAAAAGCGACAATGGTGTAATGACAATGGTACATACTGTCTCTCCATGCTGGCGATTTCCTGGTTGTCCTCCTTCACCTAGAAAACAAAACAGCAGCTAAATCATAGGTTTACTAACCCCAACTCTTAAAAGACATTAAAAAATGAAACCACTTATTGCAGTCTATTGAGAATAAAAAAAAATATTCTGATCTTAATTAACACTAGAACCACGAGAATTGAGGGGCCTTTGAGGGGTTGTGATTCAAATATGTAAATTACTCTGTCATTGTTATTGCATCTTCCATCCTGCCCTGACTTTTCTTAAAAACCTATTCTGGTAGTTTTTTTTTCCACAAAATCGCGCCCTTTAGCCGCCAGGAACAGCACCCTGGCACTCTCCTCCGCAGCCAAACAGACACATTTGCATGTTGGCAGTACAGCACGTTGAGACAAAAAAGGGGACATAGAAACTCATTTGCACGCCAATATACATTCACATGGACTTACAATCACACCAAGTTATGTAGGCCCACAGTACGTCCTTTTATATGTGTAAAATAAAATTAAGTTGTGTCCCATGGAGTCCCGTGTGTGGGCTATGCACTATGATAATATCAGTAATGTTACTTATGTTCCTCATTTGGACAAAACACTAACATTTCCAAATTGTGTTATTTCTAAAAGTTCAGATGGCAGGTTGTGTGCTGCTGTCTGTTGAACTAAACTGCCCACAGGAGAAATGAAAAGACAAATCTATAAATACTGTGGGAACTTATGTCATTCTTTTGTGTGACAATGTAATCATGTGCACCGTGATTACATTACCATTAGTTAAATCCCCTAAAAATAGCATCAAGTAGAACCAAATATACGTTTTTTCCATCAAAAAACATATCTATTTGGTTCTATTTATAGGCCTTGCTCACAATAACTTTTGAAACTCTGTGTGTACTGAAGTGAAAGTCATAGCACAAATCAACCATCAACAGACTATTTTTGTCTTTAAAGAACATTTAACACTGCTACAAGTTTTCAAGTTTTGTGTTGGTTCAAGCTGTCAGCAAAGTAGACTATCTAGCTGTGTGTGTTCTTGCTGCTGTGAAAATTAACACAGCGCTATTTAGATGGAGAGGCATGACATGTTAATGACCCATCGGCCAAACAAAGGGTACAGGTGCTCTTGTGTGTCGGGTCTGGTGGTGATAGTATTAAATCTCTGTTTACCTTCTAATTTCTGCAACTTTTTCTGTCAAACATGTTGATTTTTCTTTATCACTGCAGTTTATATTAGAAAACATTGTTGCTGCATATTGTCAGTAGTTTTGTGATCTCAACTAACATTCAGCCATTCTTTGGCTGCTTATAAAGCTAACCTGTTTGAATAATTGCTCTCTCTCCTCCTGTGGGGAACCCAGGCTCTTGTGCTCAGCCTCCATGGCGTCCCGCTTCGCCTCCAGCGCTGACAGAGTCTCATGAAGCCGAACCACTTCCTGCTTTATATGCGAGTGGGCCAGCTCCTGCACACGGGATATTGTAAGATCAATTTATTTATAATAGTATATAATAACATCTAATACTAGTGTAACTGCTACAGCTAGATAGGTTACTGCTGCACAGTGGTGGATGTCACTTAAAAAAGCAATTAGCAATTTACGTCACATGCATTTTCCTAATTTTTTTCACTGTCTGTTTCCTTACTCCCTTTCTCTTCCTCTAGCCTCCCTACCCAGGCTGTCTGCAGGTCTTACTCTGATTTAGGTTTCCTGAAAAAAATGTCCTGGTCTTAAATGTTTTTTCTAGCCTGCTGTAGCCATTAACATGACTTATGTGAGTGGACTTAAAGCTTCAGTAGGTAACTTTTGTAAAAGTATTTTTTACATATTTGTTAAAACTGTCACTATGTCCTGACAGCAGAACATGAGACAGATAATCTGTGAAAAAAATCAAGCTCCTGCTGCTCCTCCCTGTGCTCCTGCTGCCACTTGCAGAAATACACCGCTCCCGGTCAGAAACAGCCAATCAGTAGCGAGGAGGACTGTCCTTAGCAGTGTCAATCACTCTCGTGTACGCGCTGCTCATACCCCTCCCCCGCACAGCGCGTACCGCCGTTCGAGCTCAAGATTGCTAGTGCACTGCAGCTGTGCTAATCGCGGAGAAACAACTTTTCAGGAAAACTGCCAATTTCTCGAGTGACACCTGCTCGGAAAACAAGACGGGCTAACAGAAGAAGACCGATGACGAAAAGCGAGCTAAAAAAAGAATTAAACCGAGCCCGAAATAAAACGAGGGTCACATCGAAGCGGCTTTTCAAAGGTGGAGGGAGCTACGCCTACTGGAGGATTCAACACGGATTCTGAGCTAGTAGTCTAGTAGCCAACTAGGTGAACCCGGAAATGTTGAGTACACCAAAGTTTTATTGCAGAAATGTGAAGTATGGGTCCCCAGTATACGGAAATGACGGATGCTAATTTGCATATGTTGAGCAATTTGCATAATTAGCATAATTAGCATTATTAGCTTAATCGTCCAGTTTGACCACATATTTTGCACTGTATGGCCAATTTCTACAATATGTGAGTGGTTTTAGGGGTTTTAGAGGATGCTGATTTCTTTTCTGGCTTTTTCAGATTTCAAAGAGCTAATATTAGTACTTATTGTGATTTATTTTGGTAAGTTCCAATTACTTTCAGGCATAATTATAGGTTATTTTTATGGTAACACAATCTTACATTTCAGAATCATGAGTGCTTTTGTGAATGTTGATGCATTGTTTTCAGGGTGTACTTAAGCTGAAGCTTAAAACTGAGTCGGGGCCCAAACCGAGTCAGCCCGCCAGACGCAAGGCTAACCAAGAGGGCCTTACCTCCGCACTACACAAAGCACACATTGGCTACCACCTTCAAGCATACTGCTATGACTCAAAATTAATTAACAAAGGCAGCCTCATCAGCCTGATCCACCAGCTGTGGATATCTCCTTATTTTGGATGGGATAAGACTATGGGCCTAAAGGAAGGAGAGGAACTGATTATGCCCACCCAGGATTCAAGTCCAGTTGTTCCTCCTGTTTTGTTACTTGTCAGCTGTGGTTGCAAAGCCGGGGTTGAAACCTTGCACATCAGCAAAGTGCATTTGTACAGCTGTAGGTCTGGCCTGTAGGCCTACCAGTTAGTGTTTCTGCAAAGGCAATGATGGTGTGTGCTGCATCATACTTATACAACACCAAGAGCACAAAGAGAGGGATGAAGGGTCTGGAGAAGATGATGACAGAAAAGAAGAGATAGTAAAGATGGTCTGCTGCTTTCCATAGCAGTGCCTGTAGGGGGACACGTCTTCCATGAAGGCAAGCTAGTGACTTCAGTGCTGGGGACCTTTGGCGCTTTTTGGTAAATTCCATACCTGGCTGCATTCAAGGTTACAAAGTTCCTCTGATTGTACAGAGCCAGAAAGAAAGCCCTTGTTGCTTTTGTGATCTGTAACTTTGGGGCTTCTGCCTCTCCAATGCAGTGGAGAAGCTTACCAGGAACGACTCTTATGGCATTGAGTGCAGACACCTTCCCCTTCCCAACAGGATATGAGGTGGAATCACATCCCGAAAGAGCATGCATGCCAGAATGGAACCACATTGGTCACCCAGATTCTCTGCAATGGCATTTATGCTGAGAATTGTGCCATTTTATCTGTAGGTTAGTTATTATACCAGCCTTCTAACACCAATAAAGCATAAAGCACAAAGACATCTGTGTCATCACTGAGATGTGAACAGTTGAAGCCCCATGTCTGACAACATGTAAGTTATAAGTGATATATCCGCCTCATCATGAGTGGCAATGCTGTCAGCTTTACTGACCATCATGATATTATTTCCTACATTGAAAGTACACAGGAGTTTGCTCAGCCTTTGTTTGTTGTGCTTGTCTTTCAAGACTTTGTCTCGACTAGGTAGAGGTGTAGTCATGAGAGCTTGTACTCTGTGGAGCTCTGTCCTGCTCTTCTATGTCTCTCATGGTCCTTTGCAGACACCTGCAAATATCTGTCAAAGACAACAAATGTTTGGGTGTCGTAACAATTAAGCCGACGTCCTATGCTGGCTGCAAGATGCACCACTGTCCCAGACGATGGCCAAACAATGCAACATCTGGTGGCTGGGTATGGCAGACTGGAACCATGAATTAGCTAAGAGAACGGTTAGCCTGCACCGGCAAGCTGATGCTAATTTAGCTAACAGCTATTTTGACTAATCACTAGCTGACAGTTTGATTCAGCCTAAAATAACGTTATTCAAAGTAAACAGTACGAAAGCAGCTACAGCTAACTAAGATTTTACAGTAATAATAAAGACCATGTTTCGAGTGATTGTATTTTAAATTTCAATTCAATTTTATTTATAGTATCAATTCATAACGAGTTATCTCGAGACACTTTACAGATAGAGTAGGTCCCAACAGTTCTAGTAGTTTCCTCCAGAGCAAGCAACAGTGCAACAGTGGCGAGGAAAAACTTCCTTAATGAGCACAAGTAGAACTGACGTAACAGCTGTTATATATTTCAACAGTTATTTTCAGTTTTGAGGGTCTTTTACATGCTTTCTCAGCTGGTGGTTAGCTGAATTAGCTGTCAGCTAAACTACAGTTAGCTTTCCAGTGGCGGTGAACGGACTTTCTTTAACTATCTACGGGACGATTGTGCAGTATCGTAAGGTCATAAATCCACGTTCACATGGTATCATCTGTGCATGCGTGAACATCTTGCACATGCGCAGGACAGATCGTTTACCAACAAGCTCTGTTGCAGAGCACACAACTTAAGTTATGTTGTACCAAAAATTATTGTTCCTTAAAGTTTTGGTGGTTTGTGATTAGCTTGTTCGATATGGCTATGAGCTAATAACGGCGGCGTTCTGTTTAAGGATGATATGCTATTTGGTGAAACTACTTTCTTTAATGATTACGTTTTCCATAATAAAAATGTTTCAACTACTTTAAAACTAGACTATGCTCCCTTGCTTTACTACATACTTATTACAACTACAACAGCTAGCTGCCACATCTTATTTGCAGGAAAACATGACCTAACCTCAAAAAAAGTCAACAAATTTAGGTCATCAACATTCACATCAAAGAGCAAGAGTTGAAATGTAAGGTTATAGTGTTACCATGAAAAAAACCTAAACGTCCTGAGTTAATAAAAAATGTGTCTAAATGAATCCAAATTTGTTATAGAATTACCATTTTGAAGTCTGAAAGTGCCAGAATTGAATTTAACGTCCTCTTAAATCTCTTAAATCATTCCAATATTGTAGAAACTGATGGCACAGTGCAAAATCTAGTGTCGATCTGGCCAATTCTGCTAATTCTGAAATGTAAGATTGTGTTTAACATAAAAATAACCTATAATTACGCCTGAAAGTAATTGGAACTTACCTAAATAAATCACAATAAGTCCTAAAATTAGTTCTTTGAAATCTCAAAATGCCAGAAAAGAAATCAGCATCCTCTAAAACCACTTACATATTGTAGAAATTGGCCATACAGTGCAAAATATGTGGTCAAACTGGACGATTAAGCTACTAATGCTAATTATGCTAACTATGCAAATTGCTCAACATATGCAAATTAGCATCCGTCATTTTCTGTATACTGGGGACCCATACTTCACATTTCTGCAATAAAACTTTGGTGTACTCAACATTTCCGGGTTCACAATGGGGCTCTATGGGCTGGCTACTAGACTATAGCGTTAGCCACATTTCTGCTTGACATGTAAGTATCCCTGCTGGATTTGTTTCATTTTTTAAGAACTACACAACTAAGATATCGATGGTTACAGTACACTTTCAGTACACTGGTGATAGCGCAAATCTCAGTTTACTCCGTAGCTTGTGGCACGGCAGAAATGTTGTAGCAGGTGAAGATTAACTTTACCTGCTAACTCCTCCACCCTCAGTATAAGTAATATTATTTCGATGCCTACATTTAGTAAGCCAAAAGGTGTTTTTGTCGATCACAATAAATGTAGCTATGGTTAAACTACTTTAATTGTGCGCTGTCCCTGTCAACGTTTGGCAAGGCAGACTTCTACTTTTGATTATTTTTAAACATGTTTTCTTTCCCCTCAGGGTGTAATTTGTAAATCAAATGTCTGACACAAATTCTTTGCTCCTTCAACAGGTCAGACATGGCCCCGGACACAGGCACGTGAAGGAATCGTCTTTCAGTCCAACTCAAAATGTTCAGTATTTCCTTGTGCAGGAGTACTTTGCAAAAAAAGCTGATTTATTTTACCCATATTCTAATAAAACCTACATATTTCTAAGATGTTATTATTCCTTGGCTCATTGAGCTTCCTCAGTCATTCATCATTCCTACTGAAAGTTTACGGTTTTAAATTGATCCAAAAGGTAATTCAGTAATGTACTGTGTAACGTGCTACTTTTGTTCTCACAAATGAGCGATTACATGAAAAATCATTTTAAACCCTTTTATTGAAAAAAATTTACAAAATATAAATAATTTATATAAGCAAATTGTTTACATAAGCTATACCCTCCTCAGATTAAATCCCCTGTATTGTCCATGAGGATGTGGAAAGCATCGGTGGCACTGCTTACTAGCCTGCGCGTTCACGGCAGGCCCCGCTGTGGGGGAGGAGCTGTGGCGCAGCAGAGAGCAAGGGGGAGGGACCTGTAAGGTGTGCTTGTTCAAATTTTTAGGCTAAGTCCACGTTTTCTCAGAACTCCCTACTGCAGCTTTAAGGCAAAACCTGGCTGGAAAATCTCTGTTGTTCCACAACTCTGGCCTTATACAGTATATGATGATATTTTAGGAGTAATTATTATATACTGCCAAGAATGACATTTCACATTCCACTTGGTTTTCATTATTATATTTTATACTTTGGCTAATATGACAGCATGCAACAGGCATACAACAGGTATAAAATTACATTCTATGTGGTATAAAAAAATGTAAAAATGTATTTCATTTTAGGGGGTGAACCCTGCAGAAACCCTTCCTTCCATACACTAACCCTTCCTTGATTATTTTCCTGTGTTTTTAACACAACTTACAGCATCGTAGTCCTCCTTCCTAGTTATCAGAATGTCCAGCTCCTCCTGTAGAACAGTTAGCTCCTACAAAAAAAAGGAGACAATTAGAAGATCACATTAGCACATTAGCTTTACATTAGCCAAACTACAAAAAGCCATATGAAAGTGGAACTGTATTTTTTATTTTTTTTTAATTATCCAAGGTGCAGTCAGAAGAGATGTGTTTTAGCCTGCTGCGGAAGATTAGTAGGCTATCGGCAATGCTTATGTCAATAGGGAACTCATTCCACCATTTCGGAGTCAGGACAGCAAACAGTATCAGGATGTTGGATTTGTTGTGATTAGTTGTCCCTCGCCATGAGGGGGCAGCAAGGAGGTTGGCTGATGCAGAGCGGAGTGGGCAGGTTGGGGTGTAGGATTTGACCATGTCCTGGATATAAGCTAGGCCTGATCGATTCATGGCTCTGTATGCAAGTACTTGAAGAGTCTTGAACTGAATGCGGGCAGCAACTGGTAACCAGTGAAGGGAGCATGGAGCGGTGCAGTGTGAGAGAACCTCTCTTAAGGCCCTGACACACTGACCCGATAATCGGCAATCAGACAGTCTTGCCTTGTTGCTGCGGCCTTTATTTTGGCCGAGCTAACATGCTTGGTCGGAAGGTAGGCACTGCCGGCAATTGGACTCAAATGACCAATCTGATTGGTGGAGTGCTAACACGGAAATTACGAGCGGGATGAGCGTGACTAGAGTCTCTCAAAATCTTTTAAACTGACCTTTGTCGATCTGAAATGAAGACAGATTCAGCAACTGCATGGCCTATTTCTCACTTAAAATATTTTAAAAAACACGAAAAATATGGGATTGTATTCTTAACAAGCCGCCATGACAGTCTGGCTTTGAATTTCTGGATAAACCAGATCCACATGATGCGTTTGTCCAATCAGCTGCCATCGGCATCGCTTTGGTTTGTTCCGAGGAACTTTTTTGGGCCAACTCGGGGAGCAAACAGTCAGCCGTCGGGTTAGTGTGCCAGGGCCCTTAAGCAGTATTAACAAAAAATGACCATGATTCACCTTCATGATTTATTGGAAGAGTGTTCTAAACTAATAATCTTGTTTGGGGGCAACTTCCTGGTGATGCCTGCAAATATTTGACTTTATGTGGTCATTTGAAGCTTCCAAATGCATTGTTAAGTTTTGAATATTATGCAGTTGACCATCTCATTTGGGAATGAGGAACAGCTTCAGTGTATAGGTTTAGGCCTTAAGTTTGAAGCAAAATGTGTTGACTGTGCTAAACTAACTGGGTTAGTCAGAGTAGAGTATTAATAACTAGTTATCACCAAAGGGGGGTGTATTCAATATGAATCCCACTGCTTTCCACACATCAACAGTGTTTGCGTGAAATGTTCTGCACTCTATATGACCAATGGAAATATCATACAGACATTACACTAGTATTTAATTAATGTAAGGAAAAGAGCATTGTGCTGGGTAAAAATTAGCATACCATCCACCAGCCAAATGCTGGTAAAATATGCAAGTGGCTGGTAGACTTGCTTTACTCACCAGCCAAAAACAATGGTAATCAAATGCGTGGCTGATAAAACTTTAACATTCACTAGCTATTTGGATGGTGGACAAAAACAGTTAATCTTGCATCCCGGCAGTGTGATAATAATATTAGGCCAAAACAACATTTATACCTGTAGCAGTTCCTCATTGGCTGTTGTCATGGTGAAATACTTCTCTTGCTTTGTGGCTGGCATTGCCTGGACAACCTCATCAGCGACCCGCCTTTCCTTCCTGATCCCTTCTTCAATCTGCCGGATAGCCTCCTCTCTTCTGCATAGCAAACACATCATGGTGGAAGAGTTTGTGGTTTGTTTAATTTGCCTTCATTAGTCAATATTATGGGGTGGGGGAGACATGTGACAAAGGTCTTGTGCCACATTCAAACCCAGGGCATATAAAATAGATGGATATCTAGATAGATTAAGAAAAGATGCAGAGAAGGAAGGGTGGAGAGATGTCAGATTGACTGGGCAAATGGACAGTGTACACTATCACTGCTTCCTTGCTGTTGTCCTCCTTTCCTTCTCTGTTACCTCCTTGGCTATCTCACTTCCTTTACTTAAATCCTTGCTTGCTTCTTCCCTTCATATTACACGCCTACGTTCTTTTCTGCCTTCATTCCTTCTTTTATCTATAGTAATTCAAACCCCCTATAAAACAAGCTGTCTTCTCACCCAACTCCCATCCATTACTGTAAATCCTTCTTTGCCTTCTTTAGTTTGTCTTTCAGCCTACAATGACTATTTCCCTAAGACATCATTGGTAAAACTTTTGAAATACTTTATTCATCAATAGTCATTAATCCTCGTCATTCATTTGCTCTTTTATTTCAATGTTTAAATGAGAGGAATGGCCAACATGCTTAAAATATACTTCTAACCAAGATAAGAAAGGAGAAAAGGAGGGCTGACTTCAACAAACACAACCTTTTAGCTAGCAAAAAAAGAGTGTATGCTACAGGTTTTACAACAATGAACAAAGGTCATTTGCTGTGCTAGCTGCATCACGGTGACTGAGTTGAAGTTCATCTAAGTGTCCCTAGAAGTACAGGTAAATCTTTGGTTATTATTCAGTAAAATAGAATAGTGACAGAATATGATAAAAATAAGTTTGAGATGACAAACATTGTGAGATGACAAACTTTACATAAAAACAACAGTAAGGAAACTGACAGATGTTGAAGTGTATGCAGGGTAAAGGTTATTCAGCTGACACAGGTGCTCATTCTTCGCTGAAGTTCAGTTTTAAGACGTTCATCGTGTTTGTTTTTTCCAAAACATATATCGGGAAAATAAGAAACTCCGGTGTGGGGGACTTAAGAGATTTCAAATATATTAAACTCTGATTAAGTTTTACACTGAATATGTAAGCAGAGTCTGTCTGTTATATGTACATAAGTGACAATAAAAACAATGTTTCCTGGTCATAGTTTAAGGTGTTGACATGGTTCAATGTTACGTCCTATCTAAAGTTATCCAAGTTTACATAAGTGGTTAATACTCGGGTTAGTGGAATTTATGGTCTTAAAAGTTAATAGATTAAGAAAATTGAAGGACTTCGAAAAGGAATGTAATTTTCACAAGGATGTTTTTAATTAACACTTTAATGAAAGTTCCAGGCTGCGGTCATTAATATCCTTTTTGTTTAGAAAGGTTCCTAATGGAGTGAAATGACCCAAAAGTAGTTAAGTGGCAGCAATGTTAAGAACCAGTTGATTTTTCTAAGTATTAAGGAAAGGTTCTTCAATGGTTCCATTCTTATTTCTTTAAGCATAGGATACACTGGACCATCCTTTACGTAAAGAAAAGGTGTCGCCCAATTCCTTGTGGCAGCAACATTTAAAGCAGTGCATCACCATTTGGCCATTTTTTAAATAAGAAAATTGTGTGCGCAGTAGCCCGTGGCGAAGGACAGTATTAGTTAGGTGATCTAGACAAGAAAGTCTCCTATATGGTTCAAGGGCTTTGATTATGTTGCTAACTTGATCTGTTACCCACACTACTTGGCTGAGGGAGGTAGGGTTGAGTTTTTTTTTATATTTCTTCATTCAGATCCATTCTATGCAACGCAGTTTACATGCTTTGACCTTGTTGCATTATTCATGAAGATAATTTTAAACAGTTTAATAATGGCCTGCGTATTAAAGCATTGTCGGGTTCAAATCTGGGCTCATAATTACAGTTAATGTGCCGGGCCGGGCTCAGACACAAGGCGCACAAGGCTCTGGTAGGGTCGGGCTTAATTTTTTTGGGCCCATCTTTTTTCCCATGGGTGTGCCAGTCTTACAGGCAGGTGTGTTCAGGTGAATTCTTGGCATATTGCTATCTTGATGCAGCAGGACCATTTTCATCACACCATTTTCCCACAAAACCTGGTCTAAAGTCAATACTGCAACATTTCATTGTTATTTTAACAGCGCATTAGTAAAATGCGCCTAGGCTTATGCACAGTGCGCTAGGGTTGGATCAATACATGCATTTGTATTGAACCAAAACGGTACAAGCATCTCGGTTTGGTTCATGAACTTACACGGTGAATTCATGGTATTATAATAAATAAAAGTTGCATACAAATTAATAAATGTAATGCGGAACTACTGTAATGCGGAACTACTGTTATATACGCCGTTTCTAGGGACACCTAATCTGTATCCCCAACTCTTTAAGATCGCACGTTTGGGAAAACTTTGAGACTGTATGGCCGCAGCCTGAAGCCTCCCGTGCCATGCCCTCCTGCCTGGTGCCGTCCCTGCCTTGAAAACTTCGGTCTTCGAGTGAGTTAGAGAGAGGTGGATAAGACGAGGACTGTGTCAGCGTTGTTAGGTATGTGAGTGTAAATGCATGTAACATGCTAACACATATCCAACACCATCACTCAGATGTAATAATAACTGGAATGAGACAAAAAAAATATCCAACTCCCCCCCCTACAGTGCTTAACCAGCCTTTAGACACAAATAGGGCTTTAAGTGTGCACTATTATAAATAAGAGATGCTGCATTTTCAGTTTTACAGCTCATTATCTTATTTTGATTACAAGTTCCAGATGGAGTCTAGAGATGATTTGCATTTTTGTTTGCTTATCCCTCCATTGTACCAAACTCGTACCAAACCGTGATGTCCTTCCACCCCCAGCCAGCGCACATTATGCTTGTCACACACACACACACACACACACACCACACACACACACCACACACACACACACACACCACCCACACACACACACACCACACACACACACACACACCCACACACACACCCCACACACCCCACACACCACACACACACCACACACACACACACCACACACACACACACACACACACCCCACACACACACACCAACCCCACACACACAACACACACACACACACACACATTACAGTGCAAAACTGCCATCTTTAATAGCAACGCGCCAAGGTACAAACGTGCCTGGCTTTTAAAGGGAATGGGAGATGACACACTGATTGGTTTATTGCATGTTGCAACCCTTTAGAACCATGCACCTGGCGCACGGCCCTTTTTTCCGCCGTCAAACTAGCAAGTTACTTTGGACACGCCCTAACTGCACATGTGCTTCACGCCGTTAAAATAGGGCCCATAATCTGTGATCCCTAATGATGAAAAGAATTTGGAAAATTCAAAAAATGCACAAGTTACAGAACACCAACTTCCTTTTGGTCTTAGCATCCCAGGTAAAACAAAGGAGGCTATTTTACAAAGGAACATATTGATTACCCAGAGTGTTTACTGTATTTCAGGGTCGGATAATGGAGGGATTCCGGCAACCTCTTCTACTGCTGTGGTTGAGTGCAGTGTTGGCAATTAATATTCTGGGAAGTAATACTGAGGTTGTGGAAGAAGACACACTGGTAGGAAATGTTCAATTCTTTCTATTCTTTTTTTGGCACTTGCAGTGAGTGAAAATATTTTTTTGCCGACATTTAAGAGCAATGATGATTCATTTGTATGTTTATTCAGATTGGTCTTCTGTTGTAATAACTGTCCATACATCAGCAGGTAAAGAACTTGACCAACAAGCTTCTGCAAATCATTCCACATAGTTGCAACAGTTCCTCTGTCACTAAACTGTTGATTGAGGGGAACCTGATTACCCTAAATAGGGCTGACAGACTAGCCCTGGCTAGTTATCCCAAACTGGTAGAACTCCACCTGGATGGAAACCTGGTGACCTGTATACCAGCCAAGTACTTCTCTGTGGTACCACACCTCAGAGTGCTGTCTCTGTCCAGGAACAAAATCAGCAGGTAATTAAGAAAGCTAAGACGCCAGCTTCCCTTCTACATACAAAGATGTCAGCAGTTTACATTACATACAAGTGCTGTTCATGGATACTATTGTCACATTTGATCAAATTTGGTGGGATGTTGCATCTCTGTACTGCTCTAGACTTTTTTTAATGTACAGACCAATATTAGGCTAAATAGTAGTTGAGTGTAAAATTAGCCGAGAGTGATGCCTCACTGGTGTAAATCTGACTTATAAAATATGTGTACTACCATCGCGGCTGCTACAATAATTAATGTGTTTACAACTGATCCTACTACTGGGTGTAACTGTAGCCTGGACCCAGAGTCTTTCTCTGGCCTAGATGTCCTGGCAGAGCTGGACCTGTCCCACAACCTGCTAACAAGTCTCCATACACAACTATTGAGACATCTGAATAATCTACAGGTAAACTCCATAGTGTTTGAAAACTTTCTTGTTTCAGTTTACCTCATGGGATTCTCACACCGCCTCAAACCATAGTTAAAAACACACCACAAGTCGGATCGCCGGTTACATGAATGACCACGGTACTGTGAGGTAGGATTGCGTTTCTCAAAAGGTTGAGTAGCTCTCAACTTTTTTTGCTGCAAGCCTGTTGTGTTTTTTCAGTTTCTTCTATGCAGGTACCCCTACCGCGGCCTAAATGCACTACCCCCATTCAAAATGAACAGGAAGACCTGTGTTTTTGCCGGACACTGGACAGCCGGCATAGGCTGGAGGCTTTCAATATTTTTTAGCACCAAGTTTTAGAAAAAATAGATTACTTTGTATTATCAGGCTAAAAACGAATTTTAGGTATATTTGTTAACCTGAAGTTCGTGTCTAATTCATCAGTGTTTAAAAAACAGCCTTACTAAATATATTTGTATTGCAAGTTATTACTTTCAATAGGAGAGTGACTAATTTGTTCCTTCAAGAATGTTATATCAAATACGTAGTTATAAATGGACAAAAGTAATTTCTATGTAAAAGAAAACAACTAGCAAATAAACCTGGCCAATCATGTGCATTTTTTTCACATTATCTGACAGCCAAAAATCTCACAAAGTCTGGTTTCATTAGGTGCTGAACCTACAGGAAAACCCCTGGAATTGTTCCTGCCCGCTGCTGAGAAGCACTGGAGAGGTCAAAGCAGCTGGAGTTACCATTGGTAAGAATGTCTCTTCTGCAGTTTTGAAGTTTCAGTAATACAGCTGACATGTGACTAGAACTGGGAACCAAAAGTCTGTTCAAAACTAGAGGCGAATCCAAAATGCCAAGTACCTGGTACCCATAAAAAAATATAAAGAGCAAATGCCAGTGGATAGGCTGAGGAGGACTATGTAACTAATGCAGATATCAAAATACAGGAGCTCTTTGTATTCAAAGACATACGTCACCAAAAAAGAGGTTAGACTTACACTTAGCTTTGTGATAAAAAAAGCAATAACCAAAATACCAAGGCATACTGCTTTGCAAAAATCCCAAAAAACTTATAAATGGGCTTGTGTCTACACGTTTCAACTCACATTCTTCTTCTAGGCATGTAAAAACAAGTGACATCTCACAGGTAAATTAAGGCTGCAATACAATCAGGGTCAGCTGCCAGGCATTCACGGTAGCACTGGGTAATTAACAGAGGTGCAGTCATGAAACTGTATAAATAACAAGGTCAAAAGCTTGAAGTCAGTGACCAGGGTGCTTATTCAGACATGAATCAATTAAAGTGCAGTCAGATTAATGTAAAGGGGTACATATTATTAAGGGGCTTGAGTAAATGCTCACTAAATTACTTTTATATCTGTGGCTCTACAGGGGGACTACAAGTCACCTGTGCTTCTCAAGAAAAGCAGGCTGAACGGGATTTTTTGCAGGCTACAGCTATGTGTTACCCATCACCACCACCCATCTTTGCTACAGACCAACAAAAATCTGTCAACACTCAACAGTCTTGGGGCTTATCCACTAAGCTGAAGACCACACTGTCATCAAGACAGAACCACAAAACCAACAAAGGTAGGACTAAGCATTGGTTTTTCACTTTTCTTCTATTACATAGGCAGATGTACAAATAGAACAAAACATTCTAAACAGACTAGTCTCTTCTCTCTCTCCATCATGCATACCCAATTAGACCAGACACCTGTGCTCGGCAACTCTTGGAAGTTCACAGCATGTGTTGTAGCCTTGGCATTAACCACCTCCATGCTCATTGTATGTGGCATAAAGGGGCCTTCCTGGTACAAGCTCTTCCACAACTACCGTCATCAGCAACTGCGCCAAGAGGAGGATGATGAGGAGGAGGATGTTGTGTCAACAGTCTTCTCAGAGACAAGAAGATACCTGCACCATCAGACATTCACTTTTGAACAAGAGAGTGGGCAAATAGAGGAGGAGGATGGGTATTTTGAGGATCCATACATCAAGAGGGAAGAGTGACATGCAGGAGAGGAGACTTCTGCAGATCCACAGAAAACCAAACAGCACTGGTGAATAAGTAATAAGATGAGGAGGCAATCATCACAAAAAGAAAACCTGTCATTTGTGTATTCAAAAAACTAGGTGCTCACTTGTATGGTACCAAAATAATATTTCCTGTAGAGGTGATGTATAGTTTATTTTGCCTTTGGTGGATTACCTGAAAGCTAAATAAAACCATTTAACTATTTGTTACTATTTTCTAAGCTCTGGTAAGTATATCATAGACTCACATTGCTACAGTTGTGCTCATAAGTTTACTCGTGCTTAAGTTGACTAAAAAGAGGATATAAAAAAATAATGTTTTGGAAATTTATCTTAATGCCTTAATTAAAAAATGAGGTAAAATCCAACCTTTAAGGACACCAATTTTCTTTGAGAATGAATGAATAAATGTTTTACCTTAAAATGCAGGGGGCATAAGTATCCATACCCCTTTGTTAAATTCCCATAGAGGCAGGCACATTTTTATTTTTAAAGGCCAGTTATTTCATGGATTAGGATACTATGCATCCTGATAATGTTCCCTTGGCCTTTGGAATTAAAATACCCCCCCCCCCCCCCCCCACATCATCACATACCCTTCACTATACATAGAGATTGGCATGGGATACTTTCCATAAAATCATCTCTCAATGCAAATCAAACTAGCTATTAGTCTGACCATGCCAATCTCTATGTATGGTGAAGGGTATGTGATGATGTGGGGCTATTTTAATTCCAAAGGCCAAGGGAACTTTATCAGGATGCATAGTATCCTGATCCATGAAATAACTGGCCTTTAATGATAAAAATCTGCCTGCCTCTATGGGAATTTAACACAAGGGTTTGTATACGTATGCTCCCCTATTTTAAGGAAGAACATTTATTTATTTACAATACATTATTAATTCACAAAGAAAATTGGTGTCCTTAAAGGTTGGATTTTACCTAATGTTTTAATTAAGGTATTGAGATAAATTTCCAAAACATGATTTTTTTATTCTTCTTTTTAGTCAACTTAAGCATGGGCATGTAAACTTATGAGCACCACTGTAGATCTATCTCCACAGTGATATGGAGTAAAAGTCTGGCTACACCACACATACTTTACATTTTGTGATAATAAAAAAAACTGGGTTTTCATTTACCAATCGCAACACTATCCCCGGCGCGGACAGGGGTTTTTGAAATATCTCGGGAAGAACTTGTTTTGGTGCAACTTTGCCAAAAAGGGCCACATAAAAATAAAAAATCTTTAAATTTCACACGTAAAAGATTTAATTTCCAATACGGGTTTTAAAGGCTTTTTTTGCATTTAACGCTGTGTGTCTTCGTCAATGTTTTAGAAAATTCGTAAACATAAAAAAAGTTTTTAAAATATTCCAAGAAAATCAAGCAGGCCTCCCTGGGGCCACCCAATTTTATAAAAACTTTGCATTTTCCGTTATTTTGCACTCAAAATTTTTTGTCATTCCCAAGCAAACAGATTTTAAAGTAGGGGCAACACCGGGGAGGGGGGCTTCCCCGGGGATGTAAGGCATTTCCTGGAAATTTTTTTTCCCCCTTGATCCAACTATATTATCATTATCTGATCCCTAAAAGCCCTTGCTCTATGGTCCACGTAAACTACTTTTAAAAATTTAAAAAATGAGCTCTTGTCAACAAGAGACCCTTTTTTGGACGGATATGAAATGTCATGTTGCCCCTCATACTTTGACAAACAATGTCGCTTTCCCTAAACATATGCAATTGGGAACAAAACTTTGCATTTGCTCTGTAAAACTGCTGACTTTCTTATAGAAGGGGTTTTTGTGAGCTTTAAAATGCTTTATGGGAATTACCCAAATATTTCTTAGCAAATATTCTTCTTAGTTTCTTTGTTTTTTTGATTGACAACGTTTATTTTTTGGGTTTTCTGTATTTTTTAATTTCTTTTTTTAGTTTCGGGGCCCATAATGTTCTACCAACTTTAAAGATGTTTCAAGGCTTTTTTCTTCTTTTTTCAGTTGGTTTTGAAATAAAAAAAAAAGTTTCAGGATTTTTTGAAGGTACTCATGTTTAAACTCACTAAAAGTCCAAAAAAATTTACCAAAACTGAAAAAAATTTTGATTAAAGCACCATACAACTCAGACAAATTGTTTTTCAAGCAAAAAAAATGCTAATTTTTTTTTAAAAAACGCCCGATCCAACAATTAATTTTTCCTAAATCTCATTTATGACACAAATTGATAATTCAAACAACTGAAAAAACCCAAAAAAACATTTTTTAGAATTACCCTTTGGTTATTCGTATTCCAAAAAAAAACCTACCCTTTAACTCAGCAATACAAATTTGGGTTTTGAGAACGACTGCAAAAACCCTAATTAAATTTCCCGCGGGGTATTTTCTTCTCCTCCTCTCATAAAACTTCAAGCTTTCAGCCCGCTGTCATTCGGGGTTTCAACCGGAGGGGAGAAGAAGAAAAAATAACGGAAGAGCGGGATCATTTTAAATTGAATAATCGCTGCATAGCTCTGTGATTCGACACAAAATTACCATATTTTCTACATAAAGTACTTTTCAATTTTGCCCTTTACATTTCCCTATCTTTGTTGGTGTTAAATTTTCCCCCAGCTGGAAAAAACAACCAAAAAACTACACATCAGTATGACTCAAGTGTTAAAGACGGGTAGTACAGTCCATTGTAAACCAAAAATGTTAAAAAACTGTTAAACACCGACAGTATGATAACAACACCCCAAAACACAAGATTCCTTTTCAATATACTAATGTTTACAAATACAACAATACAAAGAGCTAAAGAATCTAAGTAGCTGCACTGAGTGGAAAAGTCCCATCACGCCACTAACCACCTGTGTAAAACACATCTCTCCGCAATGTCTCTCTCCACCGTGTCATGTTGTAAATTCAGATGGATTTGGATTGGCTGTCAGTTCATCATATCTCTTTGAAAGTGATCCCAACAATATTGTTTGTAGTTACGGTTTGGACTCTGCCTTCCACTTGGGATTTTTAAAACTATATATTAAAAGTTATCATTAAAGAATTATTTATTATTATTTATTATCAAAAGTATTGTTCTTAGTGTGGACAGCCCTTAACTGTAGCTAACAGATATGGAGGGATTTCCTACCGGTCATTTGTTTGGGCTAATATATTGGTGTTTGCTTTCTTTATTTTTAAAAGAGTCATTATGGATTACTTTGGCTCACTACATAAAGTGTAAGAATATCTGTCTGACACTATTTTATTAATTGTTCAACTGTTTGCTTGGAATATTTGGAATGTAAAAAATTATGATTATTTTCCCATGATTGCACATTCAAAATAATTACAGACAATGGCTAAAACCTGTAGTTTACTGATATTTACCATGTTGTAGTCGGCAAGCTGGCCTTGTAGATCCTTTATCTCTGCAGCAAGGCCTTCGGCTCTGAAGGGGAAAGAAAACCACAAATGGTTGGTAATTTAAGATTTATTTTCTCCCACACTGCTATGCCATTGTTCATTATAATATTAATTCATCCAATTTAGGGATGCACCGATTACCGGTGTAATGGTAAACCACGATAGAAATGTTGATGGTAACAAATAGCCTTTTCATTTAAAATATCCTTATTATTGTGGTGGATTACCACAGTGTGGAAACCCTGTGTCTAATCCTTCCCAGCTTCGTCCGAGGCTCCTAAGTTGCAGTGCAGGCGCACTGCTCTCAGACAGCAGAAGGGGAAAATGTAGCAGTGGACTTTTTCCTCTCTTTCCAGTTTTCTGACTTATTATATAAGTGATGTGGGTTGCCCAGAACGTAAACGTTAAACTGTCAGGGGTTTTACTGCCTCGTTATCTTCAGTAAGTGTTCCGCTACAATGTGGAAGTTTAGCCCGTGTTCCGACTTATTTATTTGGAAAGAGAGATATTATAACCTTCAGAATATTGCTGTTGCTGTGTTTCTTATTGCATAGCTGATAGATTTGCAGATTGTTTAATATCACTTATTTTTTACGGTTTGCTGTGTACATGTGGCTCATTATTAGTTTGTGTTACTGACTAATAAGTTACATTTATGTTAACTATTACAGAGAAATTAATGTAATTCTTAGTATTGTTTCTTGTTATATATTGGTGGCTATACCATTAAGTTTTGGTAAATATCTTTTATAGTAAGTCAGATGCTTAGTAATCTGCATTATGATTTGCTTATATTTCAGAACCACATCCAAAATTCACATGTAACGTCAAATACAACTTCATAGTTAACTTCATGTTGGAGTTGTAAATAAATCTTCCTGGATCTAAAAGTCAGACATCTCTGGTTCAAGGTCTTACTGGACACTCTACAGCTTTAGTTTTCAGTCGCTTTTACAAACTTATTGCCTATATTTTTGTAGTATAATGAACACTGTTACACTTTAGAAAATATTTCAGCTTGTGTAGGCCTATCAGCGCTTTCTGAATATATTGAACAAAATTTTAAAAATGCCACAATAAGACCGTAAACCGTAATAATTTTGGTCACTATAACCATAAGGATAAATATTCCCGTTACATCCCTAATCCCTAATTTATGCTACAAGGGCCCTTATATGTGAATGTCATTTGTTAATAATACAGCACAAACAGACTGGATTTCAACTTCTTTTGTCTAACAGTTCCTAGTCTATATCCACGACGTTCCACTTTAGGGATTGCTCCGTTGCCGCCATAAATTCCGCCGGATGTCTTTCTTTTCGGTTGGATGTCTGTTCCCTTCCTTTTTCTTTGTGTTGGAATTCTAAACTCCGATGGATTTCTGAGGACTCTGTTTAACTGCTCCACAGATCTCTGCAGGGTAAATCCAGACAGCTAGCTAGACTATCTGTCCAATATGAGTTTTCTGTTGCAAGTAAAACCACTTTTGAACATGCACCACCACAGCATGAATGGCGCCATGATACTAAGATTCACAATAATAATATAATAAAAATAATCATAACCAAACGGGTCAGCAAAAATACTCATGTAAAGCAGCACAGCGGCTGCTGCAAAAGAGAGAGAATTTGCGCTGGAGAAAATTGTTGCTAGAGTAAATGCGTTATTCCGATATAGTGTATATCATATTTAATCATAAGTTTAGCCTAATATTACTAGTGAAATGGAATTTAACCTATAATCTATTTCATTTAGGTGCAACACTGCAGGTGAAAAATTACTAGGCCTATTAATCGCATTCTGTAGCTTCAGCACCATCATTAAAAGATTTATAATTCACAATCTTTAATTTCAAAGGGTATACATGGATGTATTGTGTCTACATCCTCCACCTGCAATACTGTGGAACTCCTTTTTAATGTCTCTTACTGGTTTGTGTCCAGGGAACACTTCAGAAATATTTAAAACACGCTTCAGAGCCAGTCCCACTCTTCTGACGGCCCTTTGCTATACAGTGGCTTTACTAAAATGCTCCGCATCACTAATGTTGTAAAGAAAACTGCCGTTTGCAAAAAAATGTGATGGGAGACAGACAATCTGCTGGGATGCAGAGCATGTCCACAATGGGTGTTAGTGATATGAGGGCGGATAAGGTTATGTAGGCTACATAACGGACAGACTGGGAAGAAAAATGATACCACATGAATAGGAAGTTATCTGGTAATTAAAATGCATCGGGGCCTCAATATCATCTCCTGACATATGATTAACTCCCTGCAAAGTAATACAGCTTGGCATGGCATTGAGTTTCATGGTCTGCCTAACACAGTTTATAAACCGACACTGTTTTTTTATTCATGCAGTTAACAAACTGTGCTAAAACGCGCCTGATACAGACTGAATGAATGAATTAGGAAATGAAAGAGCGCTGTGTGAGAGGGAGGAGACTGAGAGAGGGGTTATTGAAGAAAACCTGCTCCAGACCAGGTGAGGTTGAAAGGCTCAGTTACCATAGTAACCGACTGAGGTAAAGTTACCTCTCTTTTTGAAACAGAAAACTCAGAGTTTCCCTCGTCCCAGGGTTAACAAACCCAGAGTTTTCTTGGAAAGGAGAAGTGATCAGAAGTCAGTTTTATAATTTTGTTCAGTGTATCTGATTTTTTCAACTGGATCCATCGTTCAATGCAGTCCATAAATGAATATAAGACGGCTGTGAACCGCAATAGGCCCAAATACCACAGTAGAACATGGTCTGTTTTTTTATTACAAAATGTACAACGTCAGCACTAACAAGTAAAAACACCACTCACCTCTTCTCATAGGAGAGATACACAGAATTCTCCTGGTTGTAGTTGTCAATTTCTTTGTGCAGTTTGCTGGTCTCTGTGGTTAACTCGTTGATCTTACTCCTAACAGCACAACAAGAACATTCACTTTTTAATGGTAACATTGACCAGTGTGTACCAGCAGGATGTTTAAGAAACAGCTGCCCTGCTGGAAACACCTGCTGCATAGTGTAAACTAATACCAATAAGGGCTTAACATGTTTTACTTAGACATTTAGTTGGACTAATAGTAGCATGGGTTACCTAAGGAGGCCCAAGTAGTAGGACTTATCCAGAATCTGTCTCTGAGGTCCTTTTGGGGATGGAGGTGGTGGAGAGAATGAGAAGTGAGACTTGTAATGTAAAGACTGTTTCAACATAGCTGACAGCGGCTCAAAGTTTCTGCCCTAACATTAAACTATAAAAATACAAATCTATGCAATCTATGCTCTTCAGACTTACCTTTCATGCCAGTCTTCATACCACTGAGCCCCTGTTGGGTCACAGGCCTGTCAGTCACTTTTATCTGTGCTGATAGAACTCCAGGGGCGGCAATGGGGATGCCGCCCCTCATGCCGGGATGACCACTTGTACCTGGAACGATCTGGATGGAAAATGAAAGAATAAAACTCCATAGGACCGGGTTTCTCCTATAGCTCATTTTACACCATAGCCATTTACACTCCAGAGTATATCCGAGGAATGGGCCCTGATATATTTTCCCATTTTGATCAATATCAATATTTATCACAACATAACTGTTTTACTGATACTGCTCATTCAAGTGCATAGGCCTACTGATTGAAGTTGGGAGAAACAAGACATAAATATAGCTTCTTAAAGTGCTCATATTATGCTCCTTTTTTTTTTTGTACTGCACATTTCTGCAGCTCCTTTTTTCACCCTCACACATTAAGTACTGCAAGCTTGTCAGTGGCAGAGTATGAGGGAGTGCCAGGTTAGCAGCTAGGCGAGCATGATAACAAAGTTACAAAGTGACCCACGTTAGTCACGTTTGTCACTTTGGGCTTTTTTACTTTGTAAACCTATTACATGCAACAAAAAAAGATATATAATATATTAAAGATAAGGGAAATGTAGCTTGTGTGGGCACGATTGAGAAGTAGTTAAAATAGCAGCGCTACTGTCCAACACTGCTTGCAATACAAGTTGATTATAGTGCCTTGACACCGTTGACAGAGGTTGCTAATGTATGCTATTTGCCAGAGAGTGTCATAGTGACGCTAATCGACTCTATCAAAGTTCCCAATATACTCACAAGAAGAGCATTTGTGTCCCAAAGTTCAAATATATCCAAGCTGCAGTTGACATACCCCAGTTGCAACTCGAACAGCTGTAGGAGGAGGTCGAACGGCCGTTGGGAGTCTTCCAGCGACAGGGACCACAGATCCACTGCGGCTCATTGGGCGGCCTATGCTGGAGGGAGGCCGCTGACTTGCCATGATGCCTAAAGTCAGTAAAAACATTAACAGTAACAATACCAAGTAGTCTAATAACAAATGTTGCTGATGGAGGGAAACAAATCCAGACAGCCTAGTGGTGTTTATTTATAAATCCCACAAGGGAAATTACAATATTTTCACTCTATTATCATCATTCAGTGCTGTGTTAACTTTATATCGTATTGTTAGCTAGCTAGCTAAACGTTAACTGCTGTTGACGTTTTCTGAAATAAAAAGACTAGACATGAACTATCGCTAGCGTAAACTAATTTCGATCGTTTTGAATGTGATACACGTTAGTTATGTTGTTTATCAAACAATTTACGTCACCATACATTCATGCCATTAACCAAAGTTAAAATAACGCACAGGTTAGCTCGTTGTTGTTGTATATAATGTTACGCTATCGTTAGTGTTTCGTACCTTAAAATGAACTCCGTCTTGGTCGTTGTCGTCGACAGTAGCGTTAATTATTTTTAAAATTTCCAACCACTGTCTAGATAACGTTAGCTAGCTAGTTTACTTTAGAGGAAAATGCTAAAAGTTAAAGAACGCTAGCTAGCTAGAAAAAAGTCAGCAACTCGAAATGTTGACGTTACCCTAGTAACTGTTGGTGTGGTGTCTTCTTCTTCTTCTTCTTCTTCTTCTTCTTCTTCACATTTATCCTACGCATTCATCTTGGTTTATTGGCGGTTGGCAAACCAACTTCAAGGTGCATTACCGCCACCAATGGGACTGGAGTGTAAATGACAGCTATATGCAGAATTATTATAATTTTTTTAAGACCTAGAAAATCCCAAATACTCTTTACTAAATCAATTTCTCTTAGAAACGTATAAATATAGTGATATATGATATAGTGATATATCTTTCCGGCTGTTTTCCCCAATAGCCCGAGACGGGTATGGCTGCAGCCTGGAGCGTCCCATGTCATTCCGTCCCGTCTCATGCCGAGGTGTGTCCAACGGTAAATTCAGAGGATCAAAAATACGAAATTGCGAATAATTTTCCAGATGGAGTCATGGGTAAATTTGTGAACACGTTTGTTGCAATCAATTGAAAAACGTTAAAAACTGTAAAAGCAACAATTTTGCCATACATATAGTTTGCTCATTTCTGAATTGTTTTGTTGTTCTCATTAGTCAACACTTCTCTACTAGATATAACCAATCTATCTTTATTAACAGGCTATGTACCACAGCACTTTAAAGTAGCTGTAATTAAACCTCTTCTGAAAAAGCCCAACATTGATCCAGATGTTTTGGCCAACTATAGACCTATATCCAACCTTCCATTTCTCTCTAAGATTCTTGAGAAAGCAGTTGCCAAACAGCTGTGTGACTTTCTGCATAGCAACAGCTTATTTGAGGATTTTCAGTCAGGATTTAGAGTTAATCATAGCACAGAGACAGCACTTGTGAAAATTACTAATGACCTCCTAATTGCATCAGATAAAGGACTTATCTCTGTACTTGTGTGATTAGATCTTAGTGCTGCATGTGATACCATTGACCATCAAATCTTATTACAGAGATTGGAACATTTAATTGGCATTAAAGGGACTGCTCTAAGCTGGTTTAAGTCCTTATTTATCAGATCGATCTCAGTGTGTTTCATGTTAACGATGAATCCTCCACGCCAAAGTTAGTCATGGAGTCCCACAAGGATCTGTGCTCGGGTCCAATCCTGTTCACTTTATATATGCTTTCCTTTAGGCAGTATTATTAGGAAACACTCCATAAACTTTCATTGTTATGCGATGAACTCAGTTATATCTATCAATCAAGCCGGATGAAACTATCAGTTAGCTAAACTTTAAACGTGCCTTCAGGATATTAAAACCTGGATGACCTGTAAATTTCTAATGTTAAACTCAATAAAACTGAAGTTATTGCTTCTCGGACCCAAGCACCTCCGTGACGCATTATCCAAAGATATAGTTACTCTGGATGGCATCACCCTGGCCTCCAGCACCACGTGAAGAATCTTGGAGTCATCTTGTGACAGGACATGTCCTTAATTCCCACTTAAAGCAAATTTCAAGGATCGCCTTTTTTCACCTACGTAATATTGCAAAAATCAGGAATATCCTGTCTAAAAATGATGCAGAAAAAACTAGTCAATGCATTTGTTACTTCTAGGTTGGATTACTGCAATTCTTTGTTATCAGGCTGCTCGGAAAAGTCCATAAGACTCTTCAGCTGATCCAGAATGCTGCGGCACGTGTTCTGACGGGAACCAGGAAAGAGATCACGTTTCTCCTGTTTTTAGCTTCTCTGCATTGGCTTCCTGTAAAATTTAGAATAGAATTAAAATCCTTCTTCTCACCTACAAAGCTCTTCATGGTCAGGCTCCATCTTATCTTGAAGAGCTCATAGTACCTTACAACCCTGCGAGAGCACTAACGCTCCCAGAATGCAGGGTCTACTGTGGTTCCTAGAGTCTCTAAAAGTAGAACGGGAGCCAGAGCGTTCAGCTATCAGGCTCCTCCCCCTGTGGAACCAGGTTCCAGTTTGGGTCCGGGAGGCAGACACCGTCTCCACATTTAAGAGTAGGCTTAAGACTTTCCTTTTTGATAAAGCTTATAGTTAGGGCATAGAATCAAATATTGTTAGGGAGTAGTAGTTAGTCACATAGTTTTCAGATTATCTATCATATAATCAAGAATATAATAAAACTAAAGGGAACTTGGCACAGCCCGATCCGGTTGGGGAGATTCTAGCCCGACCGGGCTGGAGCTCTCTTTACCTCGTCTCTCTTGGTTTTGTTGTAATAGTTTTTAGACAGCTGGGGACTTATTTTGATACACTGAGCTCCTCTCTCCTCTATCTTTCCATCTTTTCATTTATGTGCATCCATGTCCCAGAAATGCGTGTTACTAACCATGCTCTGGGGAGTCATTCCCCGGAGTCCTTATGTTCTTTTTTCCCCAGCATGTTCCCTTGGATCAGAGAGGCTCCAAAATCAGGGTAGCAGCTGTCGCCTTGGTCCCGCTCCATGTTCTGTGATGCCATGTTCAACTGCTACACTGCAGTGCCCTGCTACGTCCTGCAACGTCATGCTGTGCCTTGTAATGCCGCACAGCGTCCTGCTATGCCATGAACTACTACAAAGAACTGCTACAAACTACTAATTTTTTCTATTTTTGTTATTGCCACTCTTCATTCTAACCCCAACCGGCCCGTCAGACACCGCCTACCAAGAGCCTGGGTCTGACCGAGGTTTCTGCCTAAAAGGAAGTTTTTCCTCGCCACTGTCGCACTGTTGCTTGCTCTGGAGGAGACTACTAGAACTGTTGGGTCCTTGTAAATTCTGGAGTGTGGTCTATCTGTATAGTGTCTTGAGATAACTCTTGTTATGAATTGATACTATAAATAAAATTGAATTGAATTGAATTGAATTTGTAAAGCCGTTTAGCCCCTGCTCATGTTTATCTTGTGAATGTTAAAAGTTGTCATGAAGGATGCGAAATATGAAGCTATCCCTATCCCTCACTGCTGCAACAGTGAGAATTTCCCAATTGTGGGAATAAAGGGCTTTTCACGCGGGAAACCACACTTTGCCAGCGTAGTCTGTCGGGAGAGAAATTCCTTCTATGGTTGCAACTTAGAGGCGGACATATATTTTTAAATATTTAAAAAAAACACCAAATATTTTATTCATTAGCATGATAGTTGACGCAAGCTTTTACTTTGAAAAGTAAGAGAGATTGTGTTTTATTACAGATGCAAGCTTTTATTTTTGAAAAGTAGAAACTCTGGGATGGCAAAAGGATTTTTTTAAATTTGCCTGTAATCTGCATTTATTTTATAGACGGACATATGTTTTAAGTGTTTTATTCATCAGTATGATAGTCTGCATTTATCTTGTAGACATATTTTTTTTAAAGTATTTTATTCATTTTTATGATTGTCGTTACTAAAAAAAAAAAGAAATATTAAAAGTATTTTATTCATTAGCATGATAGTTGACGCAGGCTTATTTGATTCCAGACGATAGTCTACATTTATCTTGTCAACACAACCATAACATTCAGAAATGAGCAAACTACATGTATGGCAAAATTGTTACTTTAACAGTTTTTAACGTTTTGCAAACGATTGTAACAAATTTGGTCACAAATTTACCCGTGACATCATCTGGAAAATTAGTCGCGATTTCGTATTTTTGACCCTCTGAATTTACCGTAAGACAGCATGAGACGGGACCGCATGAGACTGGACGGATGAAATGGGACGCTCCAGGATGCAGCCATACACTCTTGGAGTATTGTTGTGGCACTGTGAATAAATACCTCAAGTCTTTTGATGATAACATTTAATCTGGCCGAGATATGATATATTTGTCTATCTAGCTAGAAAATACATGTTTGGTCGTCAAATGCGTTTGCTTTAAAGTAGCAAAATTCTTTTGATAACTTTATTTCAAGGCCATCTGAAGATGCTACCTACTAGGTTTTGTGCAGATCACTCACACGGCCTAGCCCTAGGAGGAGTTTGAAAAAGTTGGTTTTGCACATTGCGCGATATTGCAATTTTTTTAGAAATGTTCGTGGCCTATTCAATTCAATTTCAATTTAATTTTATTTACAGTATCAATTCATAACAAGAGTTATCTCAAGACACTTTACAGATAGAGTGAGTCTAGACCACACTCCAAAATTTACAAGGACCCGACAGTTCTAGTGGTTTCCTCCAGAGCAAGCAACAGTGCGACAGTGGCGAGGAAAAACTTCCTTTTAGGCAGAAACCTCGGTCAGACCCAGGCTCTTGGTAGGCGGTGTCTGACGGGCCGGTTGGGGTTAGTGGAAATAACAAAAATAGAAAAAATAGTAGTTTGTTGCAGTTCTTTGTAATAGTTCATGGCATAGCAGGGCACTGTGCGGCATTACAAGGCACAGCAGGATGTAGCTGGGCACCGCAGAGTGTAGCAGATGAACCTGGCACCGCAGAACGTGTAGCGGGACCATGGCGACAGCTGCTACCATGATTTTGGAGCATCCCTGATCCGAGGGAACATGCTGGGGAAAAAAGAACATAAGGACTCCGGGGAATGACTCCCCAGAGCATGGTTAGTAACAAGCATTTCTGGGACATGGATGCACATAAATGAAAAGATAGGAAGATAGAGGAGAGAGGAACTCAGTGTGTCAAAGGAAATCCCCAGCTGTTTAAAACTATTACAGCAAAACCAAGAGAGACAGGGCAAAGAGAGGAGCCTGGTCGGGCTAGAACTCTCCCCAACCGGATTGGGCTGTATGCCAAGTCTCCCTTTAGTTTTATTATATGCTTGATTATATGATAGATAAATCTGACAACTATGACGAGAAGCAGGTGGGCCGGGTTAGGTGGACGCTGCGACTCCTCACTCCCTAACAATATTCAATTTTATGCCCTAACTATAAGCTTTATCAAAGCATAACCAAGAGAGACAGGGTAGAGAGAGGAGCCTGGTCAGGCTAGAACTCTCCCCAACCGGATCGGGCTGTATGCCAAGTCTCCCTTTAGTTTATTATATGCTTGATTATATGATAGATCAATCAGACAACTATGACGAGAAGCAGGTGGGCCGGGTTAGGCGGACGCTGCGGCTCCTCACTCCCTAACAATATTCAATTTTATGCCCTAACAATAAGCTTTATCAAAGAGGAAAGTCTTAAGCCTACTCTTAAATATGGAGACGGTGTCTGCCTCCCAAACCCCAACTGGAACCTGGTTCCACAGGAGAGGAGCCTGATAACTGAACGCTCTGGCTCCCGTTCTACTTTTAGAGACTCAAGGAACCACAAGTAACCCTGCATTCTGGGAGCGTAGTGCTCTTGTAGCACAGGGTTGTAAGGTACTATGAGCTCTTTAAGATAAGATGGTGCCTGACCATGAAGAGCTTTGTAGGTGAGAAGAAGGATTTTAAATTCTATTCTAGATTTTACAGGAAGCCAATGCAGAGAAGCTAAAACAGGAGAGATGTGGTCTCTTTTCCTGGTTCCTGTCAGAACACGTGCTGCAGCATTCTGGATCAGCTGTGGTCTATATCCTGTTATTCAGCTTGATTCAGTGTTTTTTTTAATGTGTGATGTGTAACGTGGGAGTTAAAGGCAAAAACACAGTATAACGCCACCTAGTGTTCCACATGTGTAATCTTTGGTAGGTGAGGTCTCTGACCCATTGTACATATACCCTGTAAATAGGGGTGATCTGAGTACCCGGCTGAAACGAGTATCCGGTACGGATAAAGCACTTTTGCCGAGTACAAGTATTTTACGAGTAATATGAGTCAATATCCGTGCTCGGATTGAATAAAACTCCTCAACTGGCCGCGCAGCGTTCTGTGATAGTCACAGCGCCCCCCCGCCAACAAACCCCTCGGATCAATCACACAACACACACACAGAACATGGAGAAATGCGCTCCCTCGCCTCTCTCTCCTCTCTCTCTCTCCTCCTCTCTCTCTCTCTCTCTCTCTCTGCTCTCTCTCTCGCTCTCTCTTGCTCTCCCCCCTCTCTCTCTCTCTCTCTCTTGCTCTCCTCTCTTGCTCTTCTCTCTCTCTTCTCTCTCTTGCTGCTCTCTCTCTCCTCCTCTCCGCTCATCTCATCATCGCATCTCGTTCCGTTAACGTGTTCCGTTAACGGTTTCCGTTCAGTCTTCAGTTTGTTTTTAACTTTGGTTTGTAGTCCTTACATAGTAACCAGTAGATTTCTGGTGAACGTGGAATTTGTTGCGAATTCCACTTGGAGGGTCCAAACGTCGGGACTCAAGTAGCTAAGGAATCACTCTAGCTGTTGAATTAGGTATACCAAAAAGACGATTTATATAAAAACAGAGCAAGCATTCCCCGGACAATAAATACGTGCACGGTCTCAATGGGCATGACTATTTCAGCGGTTTCCACAAAAAAAGCCCCGTACAGTGTCGTACCTTGCTATATTTATATCACTCTCTTAAGGCGCTATTGGTTAAAAGCATCAAAAGGGCGTCCAATCGTCTTAGAAACTGTATTTCCTATTGGCTGTGGGCTGCGACTTCCTGTTTACATTCTTCGGCAAGGGTAATGTGTGTGCGTGTGTTGGGGGTTGTTTCCTGTGGTATTTCGCTTTGTTTGCCTCCATTTGAGTGAACACTGGCTTTCTGTCGCTTACTGCATCCGGTTCTCTTGTAAATGTCAAAAGGGTTGCCAACAGGGTTCGCCCCCCACCTGGATGCCAGCAACAGGTACTTTTCTCCCTCATTCATGTCTGGACTATTAGTTCTGTTTCTTACCCGATTCTGCATAAGTTCGATTCACATGTCTAAACATGAATACAATTAATCCTGAGACAAATTTCTCACCATAATCACAATACCTCAGTTGAACTCAATTTCCCACAAATTCCCCTTTTTTTTTTGCACCTACTAGGTGCAAATCCTACTGTAAACAAGGACTGTGGTGCAAAATCTTTAGAAAGCCGTTTTAGTCCAAACCATGCACCAAAAGTTTAATATGGTAAAACGTATACCCCCTTTCACACTTCTTATCCCAAGTGGGGTCTCTTGGCCCAGTGGTGTGTGTGTGTGTGTATATATTTGTGGTGTGTCTATTTCGTTTTCTCTCAATTGGAATGTTGCTGAGGGTTTATGACTCATTTTTCAGTAAGATCGTGGGGTGAAACTCTATCCACATAGTCCCAATCAACATTGTCTTGGTTTTTAGCCGAGACTAAAACCCCCGGGGACAGATACAGGGACCACCTTTTGTGACGTAAGCAGGAACTCCTTCCCTATGTTAATTTGCCCGACTGACCTGATCACCTCTTTTTCAGTCAGAAGGTGGGGGGGGGGATGGGGACATGGCTGCATAATTATTCTAATCTGGTTCCTTCAGACATTTTAACATTTTTAAAAAACTCAACATCCCCACATCAATTCTGCTTCTGGACATATTTGTAGAGTGGTATACAAAATGTAACACGTGCATCTTATACCCAAAACAGAAGTATGCACAACCCTAAGGTAACAAACACAAACTATATCCGCCTTTTTTATGACACAATAACTCATGAACCCACCTGTCTTCTATATGCTGAATAATGCTTTAACCTTTGACTTGAAGTATATCAAATCGCACCTATTTTTCAGCACATACAAACCTAAATTTTTCAACATTTCCCTCTCTGGTCTAATCTTACTACTCGCAACACCACTTTGAATGGAACTCCTATTCAGTAAGCACATAATGACAACGTCCCACATTAATCTGGAGCACCCGGAATAAGGCTGGAGTTTTGCAAACTCCCCCTTTCTTATCAGTCACTCGTTGAGATCCCACCTTATGTTTACTCATCCTGTGGTCACAGATCAGTTACATAGTCATCACAGTACTGTCGCATACTGATCTATTCACCAACTCTCTTTAAAACACTTCATTGAAAATGTGGGATTAGTGTTTAATCCATCTGATAAACCTATTTGTCCCCGATTCTGCTTGAAACTATACAGGAATATTATGAAAATTGTTACAACATTTATAAGAGGCCCTACAAATGTAATTTTCCCTACCAATTGCTTATAATCTTGAGACAGTGTCTTACTTTAACATGTTTCTGTTTTACCCTGAACTTTGCCTAATTTGTATAGTATAATTTTGTTCCCCCGTATTTTTATGTGTGTTTGTTTTTAGATTGCAGTCTGGTACGTCAACTGCCCTCACGGTTTTGCATGTTCCGAAGTTACCAGAAACATGACGATCTTGCTCCCCCCTTCTCCCCTTCTAATCCTCTGCTGCTCTGTGTGTCTGTATCTCCAGATAATATCAGTATCTTGTCTATGATGTACAGAATCTCAGTGTCACATGTTGACCCCTTCAGAGCCCTCTCACCGCGCGTCTCAAAGCCCCCACCAAGCTGTGGACCCCCCTGCCTGCTCTTCGGTCCAGCACAGCACACTTAACAGATGTTGCAATCATTAGCAACGTTTAGGCCCTGGTCCCACTTTCAAGTCACTTTGGGCAAGATCGCAACAACCATACCTGTAGCGTCCTTAGCTGTGGCTGTGGTTGAAAGGTGCTGTGATGTTGTTGTCATTCTTCTTGGTCCAGGTTTTCATTGATCCCGCAGCTGGAGGAGGCGAGATGGACCTGGTCTGACACAACGAGGCACTGTGTGGCACAAAACAGAACTCCAACAATCATTATCTTTTTTTTAATGCAATACTCATTCAGTGTATGTCATCTTGTCACATCAAATACACTTCTTTCCACTCTTGCTGTTTAACTCTACTAAATCCTTCAACATTCTCAAGAGAAAACTAAGTTTTGGCACTTATCTCCTCCAACTTGCAGTTACATTACGGGTTATGTTTCTGGCACAAAGATAAACAAAATCGGAGTCGTTTTGTATCCAAGCTATGGACACTTTGTATTTTACTAGCCACCTTTTGAGTCGTATCTCCCTACAGAATTCCTATTCCTAATTATGTAATTATTTTTAGCCATTAAGCCACGTCTTGCTCTTGATCTTAAAAGCAACAACAAAAAGTTAAAAAGCAAAGAAATCACCCAAGATAAAATATTCCACATCAATTCATAGTGTTAACAGTTTGTCAGTAAAAACTCAAAATACAACAAATCCACAAACAAAATTAAGCTTCACTAAAGCTCATTTTAACACCACTCAAAATACACATAGCATGGAATTCCTATATCGCTTGGATGGTTTTTATCTTATCTCAACCAATAGACTTAATGACTTATAACAAAATATGTTTCTCCAATTCTATTTTTAAGTGCAACAAAATTTAACTACTCAATTTGTAGATGTGTTCTTTATGAACCTGTAGTCCTTGTAACATTAAACCACCTTTATCACCCTAGTGGTTCAATCGATCCAATGTGTTACTTATATGAGAACATATCTCCTTTACTGTTAATTTATGATCAAAATCTTCACTTAGCTCACGTCTACTGGAACCATCTCTTTACTTGGTGCATATCTCTTTTTTAGCTTAACCTCCTCTATCTTGTTGTTTTCTGAAAGAACCCACACTTTTTTCAGCTGCCTCTAACTCTGTAAAGCAAAAAAAGATTTCTTCCTTCTTTTCCCTTTCACTTTAACTTTAAAGAAGTCTTGGATCTATGACATTACTTTCAAAAAAGTTACTACAGTTAGGGTCAGTCATATTATAGTACGAAATTTCATTCTCATTTGCACTGTTCCAATTTAAAGTCCCAATTTCCACACTGTAAATATCGTTGTATTTATATCCAACACAAATTCTCCCTACAATAGTTCCCAACGCATGATAAGTATCACCAAGTCTGTAAAGGTAACAAATAAGAGCTCATTTTTTCTTTCTAAAACTGGAAAATGATCAAAGGAGCCATTTTCTATTAATCACTAAGTAATTTTAATCAATTCCCTTTCAATGTGAATATTTTTAGATCAATGCTGGATCCACATTTTTTTGGGAAAAAATTGCTACTTTTTCTCTTTGTTTTTGTTTTTGTTTTAAAACCGAATGTTTCCTTTTAACTCTCAATTATTTTTCTTAAAACGTACACTATTTCCCTCTTTTTCCCTAGTTTGGAGTTTTCCTCGCTTCCCCAAGTACCACGAGATCTACAGGACATATTACGATAATTTTGATCCTCTCCTAATTGTCAGACATACAACAAAAGAACCCCCGACAATACCTACCGACCTACATTTAAACAAACATATACCACTGCACCTAATCTGAACATTGGATCCATTAATAGTTAGTGTTGACTTCTCACCATCTAGTCCCTCCATAAATGCACTAAAACTTTCTATTTTCTTATTCTTACTTTTTCCTCTGTGATATCATAATTTCACATTCTTTCCTTCAATCGACCGATCTCAGACGAATCCCATCACTACCTTTGACACCTCGCTCCCGCTTACTCACATACTTATATGGCACAATAGTTTTAATTACTACATAGTCAACACTTCTCTTCTGCTTTAGTCTCTTGTAGCTATACCTTGCTTCTATATAACCCACTTTTTCCTCTTTCCCCTCATTCTTTACAAAACCCCTATCTTTGTCTCTTTTTCTTTATGTCTTTTTAATGGTAATGTCCTGTCATTTATATAGCGCCTTTCCAGTCTAACGACTGCTAAACGCGCTTTCCATCTACAGGAGACATTCAACCATTCACACACATGCCATACATGTGCCACCTGCTCATCATATAAACCTCATACACATTCACACGTCCGTGCGCCGCACGGGCAACTCGGGTTCAATGTGCCTGCTCAAAGGACACTTCGCCATGACTGCAGGGGCAGGATTGGAACCCCAACCTTTCGTTGACAGGCAACCCTCTACCACCGAGCCCCAGCCGCCCTATTTTTTTACTGCTGGTTTGATTCCATGTGTGCCCACCGTAGACATTGTGGCCAGTCTTATTGTAGAATTTACTGAAAGACTGATCATTTTTCTGTCCCTCGTTTTTTATCCCCCTGTCTCCCTTATCTTGGTTCCTAGTTCCCTTATGGGGTGGTGCCTGCTTCCGCGGTATTATGAGCATTAAAGACCTGTTGAGGAAACACATGTTTACTTCTAACATTCATTATTTTATTCCAATTTGGAATATGAGATCCATTTTGGCATTGTCCTCGAATTCAGTTATATCATCCTGTAATTGTGATTCTATTCCCCACATTATCATTCCCGCCCCTATTCCATCATGCCCAATTTATCACGACATTCTGCTCCCCAAAGCCACATTTGTTTTAGCTTGGTGCCCTCTTTCCCGACTGAGGACTGTCTGACTTCTAAGCAGCGCTTAGTAATTCTATTTCCCCTGCCTTTTTTATCAAATGTGTGTCCTCTAAAACGGGTTGAGGATCTGCGGGTCACACTGTTCAGGTGGTGCCAAAAAAGGTTGCGCCCAATTTACCTTTGCCCTGGACCGAGTGTGAAGTAAACGCCTTCACTGTGGACCCATTCCACCTGTGGTTGGCCCACTTCCTCTTGGACCTAAACCCGGACCCATCTCGCTACCTTAATTGTCTGCCTCTCGTTCGAGTGGGTGGCTGGCTTCTTTCTCCACCTGGGTAGAGAGGGCCGATACCAAAGATGTTATTTCATTCATGTAATGCAGACATTTCTACCTGTTTTACATCCAATAAAGGCATTGACTCCATTATTGGGTGTGAACCTGGTCATGTTGGTCCTGCAGTGAAGATTCCGTGGGGGAAGGTGCGTCTCTCACCCTTTGCATCTCTCAGGGCCATGAGTGCCGAGGGAAAGGCCTCCACCCACTTAAAATCCTGCTCTCATGGCGACCTTGGCTATCTTAGCATTCCAACGTTTGGTTGGCCCTCTCCACCATCCCTGTGAGCTGTGGAGTAACCCCCGCCAACCCAATGAGTGTGTGATTCCCCAGAGCAGCGCAAGCTTCCTCTCAACACCTGGTTGTTACATGGGTGCCATTATCTGATCGAAAAATCATTCTCCCATTACCAAATCTATACTGATGGCTTGGAAACAGCTGGTTGGAACGGGAAAGAGCCCATCGGCTTGGTGAGGGCAACAGGAGACAATAACTTTGCCACTGCTGGACGTGGTGACATCGTCCGATGGAAAAACGTTCCAATAAACAATCTGGTGTCCGGGAACTGGTGGCGGGTTGTCATCGTCATGATCTCAACAGGGTCTTGGAGTTGATGCGGCACTTCTACTGAGATTGGGTTCCCCTGGAAGTTTCATCCACCGAACTGCACATAGTCCCTCCTGATAGATGAACTGGCATAGGGATAATCACGAAGGGTTGGAGAACCTGCTGTTGGTTGGTACTTGGCTGTAATTGTTTCCGTAAAGACTGGACTGAGGTTTGCCAGTGACCCCTATAATGGATTTGAGTTCTTTGGAGAGAGGGAAGACCCCTGATTTCACATGAAAAGGTGGCTCCATGCAGCCAACATGATAGCCTACTGCGTCCATTGATTGTCGAGCGTGATAGGACTCGCACTCAGGTGAAAGTGGTGTGCCGTCGTTGTCAGAGCGTCGTTGTGTGGGTGGTGATAAACCCTGCTTGGCGGTCATCCACTGTGCCCGGCTTGGTTTAGCACAGTTGGCGTCCACGGCTGGGGTGTTGCTGAATTGCGGGGCTGCTGCCTCGCCCCGAATTCTGTCTCCCTTCGTGCTAACAGTTGTGTCGGCAGTCCCTGGCATATGTCCTGGTTGTCCACATGTAACAGTAATATGTGTGTCCGTCCTTTGTCCATGTCCCTCTCTTCCCCCCTGCCTCTAGTAGGTAGGCCCTCGACCTCTTCCTCCTCTTCCTCTATTAGGCCAGGTGTTTGGCCACAGTGTAATTGTATCTGTGGGTGGCCCAGGCGGTTGTGGTTGGGTGCCGAGAAACTTGTGGTGGGGCCCCATCACCTGGGCCATGGCAAAAAAACATAGACGCTTTGTGGGTCACCTGGACCATTGTGCTTGTGTCGCGTGGGTGAATGGGTTGGTGGCTTTGTCTGGTCTTGTTATGGTTTTTCCCACGGTTTTATGGAGTGGTGGGGTGGTTTGTGAAGTGTCAATTCTGGGTGTGATCTATGTTATGTTTCTGATTTATCCTGGGATGGGGTATCTTCGTGCTGTTATTGGGTAACAGTTGACTCTGAAATGGGGGCCACTAGGCGGGGCCAGGGCCATGAACAATCCTCTTCTTCTCTTCTGGCAGCTCGTTTTGGCCTAGTGCGCGGATTCGGCCTCCTTCTTCTTCGACTTTTTCAGCGCGCTTAGCATAGTTTAACATGATGTTGACTAGCAGTTATTTTTTTTTAGTCTTTTGAAAAGTTGGCACTCCTTTCCACCGGTATCCAACCAGCCTTTCCCATGCTGTTACTAATCTTTTCCCCCTTTTGCTATCACCCTTGTGCATTTTCTAACCGAATGCGTATACCAACTTTTCTCCATAAAATGTCGCCATTGGGTCTCTCCCTTCACGTTCTCACTGCCTCAATCAAACGCCCCTCCCGTTTCACTCCCCTCTGCTCCTTTCCTCTCTCTCCCCCTCTTTCTCTGCAAAATTCCTCTGCACCCCCCGTTTTTCTCTTTCCCTCTCTTTTTTTCCCTCCAAATTTTTCTACTTTCAATAACCCCAAAGCACCCTATCGGAACTTATCCAACATTATGTTTCAACAGCAGCACCCACAGACGGACCATAGCGTGGTCAATTCACGCATCGGCTCACACCACCATGCTTTTCCAAACTTTAACAAATACATTACGTTTCAACAACCATTATCTCTTTCTCTACATCCGCTTAAGAACTGCCTTATGGGCCGGTTTCTCCCTAGACAAACACTGACACGTGGGCGGTCCGACCTTCCCCTCACAGTAACACTGCAGGTTTTTCGAATCTCTCGCGCCACGTGCCCCAAAAGAATTTATGGAATCGTCATTATCTCATTCGCTGAACTCAGTCTTATGGACCGAGACTCCAAAATGGTGAACGTTGGCTCTGTACGCGTCGAGACCTCCCTCGGCATGTAGGTCAATCACTCCTACCGGCAAGTTTTGAATCCCTCGCGTATAGTACTCTAATGGAATCACCTATGAACAATGCTCGCTATCGCGTTTCAGGTTTTCCCTCCCATCAGTAATTCTACTAAGCAAGTCTACTAACAGGTTATTCGACCCTCAACACACAGCGTAGCTCCATACAATCATGGAATCATATTTATCACTCACTCATCCTTCAACAGCTCTATTTTTTCCCCACTCACGCACTTTCACGCGGTGGCGCACCTTATGGATGGAGCCACTACCCCGAAAAACTGGCTGGCTGTGCCGTGACCTTCCCTCATCAGCATACGATTTTGCAGCGAATCTACCGACAAGTTTATCGAATCACTCACAGACCAGCTCCAATAATTGGAAATCGTCTATGACGCTGGCTCGCAAATCGCGTTTCAGGCCTTCTCCTATCAGTAATCCTACTAAAGCAAGTCTACTGTAGGTTTATCGACCCTCAACACACAGCGTAGCTCCATACAATTATGTATCATATTTATCACTCACACTCATTCAACAGAAAAAACGGATGCTTTTGCTCAATGTCCACAAAACACTTAATAATTTTTAGTCTATATTTTTTTTTTTACATATGTACTCACCCGGAGGTCTGATCACTTAATTTGGTTTATACTATTATACAATATGCTGAATTTGATGAAACAGTTTCGGCTTACCCTTTTTTAGAGAGCTCTCAGTGACCATTCCCTCTGGTTTGCACAAAATGCCTCCTTTTTGTCTCTTTCCGGCAGACGTGGACTGTCCGTGGAATCTGGACCCGGAGTTTAAACAACTTCTAATCCTGATTCCGTGAATTCCTAAGTTTTAACCCACTACTCGAAACCATCCTCTGCTACCAAATTGTTGCGAATTCCACTTGGAGGGTCCCAAACGTCGGGACTCAAGTACTAAGAATCACTCTAGCTTTGATTATGTATACCAAACGATTTATTAATAAAACAGAGCAATGCATTCCGGACAATAAATACGTGCACGGGTCTCAATGGAACATGACTAGTTCAGAGGTTCACAAAAAAGGCCCCGTAAACAGTGGCGTATTGCTATTATATCACTTCTCTTAAGGAGCTCTATTGGTTAAAAGCTCACAAGGCGGGTCATATCGTCTTAGAAACTGTATTTCTATTGGCTGGGTGGGCGCGACTTCCTGTTTACATTCTTCGGCAATGTGTAGGTGTGTGCGTGTGTTGGGGGTTGTTTCCTGTGGGATTTCCTTTGTTTGCCTCCATTTTGAGTGAACACGTGGCTTTCTGGCCTTACTGCATCCGGTTCTCTTGTAAATGTAATGTTTTGCCAACAGGGTATCGCCCCCACCTGGATGCCAAGCAACAGTACATTTTCTCCCTCATTCAATGTCTGATATGAGTTCTGTTTCATTAACTTATGCATAAGTTCATTCACAGTGTCTAAACATGATAACAATATCTGAGTACAATTTCTCACAATAATAACAATACCTCAGTATAATATCCCACAGTTTGTAGTCCTTACATAGTAACCAGTAGATTTCTGGTGAATGTGGGGTTTGTAGTCCTTACATAGGCTAGTAACCAGTAGATTTCTGGTGAACGTGGGGTTTGTAGTCCTTACATAGTAACCAGTAGATGTCTGGTGAACGTGGGTTTCAGACATGCTGCTTGGTTTAAATGCAACTCCCGTTGCGTCTCTGCCATCGGAGATTTTTTTTTTTTACTGTCAGCTGCCCCCCGCCCCCTCTCTCTCTGTGTCTCTCTCTTACTCTCACACACACACACACACACACACACACCCCCACACAACACACACACACATATACCTGGTGTGGAAATAAAAAATAAAAAAAAGAACCAAAAAAAAAAAAAATCACACTGATCATAAAAAAATAAAAAGTTAAAAAAAGAAAGTTATATTGAGTATGAAAACTCTTGTTCATTACATTTTACTACATAATTGCAACTGCATGTGTTGTATTCATTGTTGCAAAACGTTCTGTATATAGTTTGTTTGTTACCATGACAACACCATTGATCCGAAGCTCGATGCTGTCATGTAAGTAGTTTTCAAATCAGCAATAAATATACATTTTTTTTCATCAACTCATATCAATTGCATGCTTAAATAACATACCGGTTAAAGCTCCGCACATTTCAAGAGAACCCGACCCACTTCCGGGTTAAATCTGACCACTTCCGGGTTAGGCCCTGCCCAGTCCGAGTACGGATCCGGATACAGATAATTCATGTGGTAAACAGATACAGATACAGATAATGCTGTACTCGCTCATCCCTACCTGTAAATTTAAAGTTGCTCCGATTAGTGTAAGTGGTGAATCCAAACATGGGTCCCATAGGCCCCGCCCATTTAAAACCAATCAGTACCACACTATAGGTGTGGCTTCAGGAGTGGGCTTACATGGTACCCTCCAAATTTCATCAAAATTGGATGAGCCTTTCATGAGATATAAACATATTTGTACATGAGCCCCCTAGTGGACAATTTTCGTAAAAAACATTTTGGACCCTCAGATGGTCCGACCGCTATAGCGCCACCTAGAGATGGAATTGGGTCAATTGTTGCACCTGAGGTTCTTGCAGAGTTTTGGACCAGTCCTGAAAATGGCACACCCCCATCATGTGCGCTTTAGGCTCTGGTGGGAGAAGAACAAGAAAAATGGATAATGGAAAATCTCTAGAAACCAATCGGGTTCCACGGCCTTGGTCTTGGACCCCTAATAAGGTACAGGGTAGAGGTGAATTCATTGGGGGGGGGGGGTCCAGAGTGAATGACTATGGATTTATTTGAACTCAAGTAGAACTAAATAAACGGTAGATGAAGCTTTTATCAATAAAACCAAAGTTTAACAGGTCTTTGCTTTCACAGCGCTGCTCTTTGATGGCCTGCTGTCTGTCGTCCACATCTCCGATGATGGGATGAGCATCTTGGAGCCGCTGAAGATTACAGACACTCATGTGGTCGTGAAGGTCCCTCACCTCTCTGCCTTGGGTCTGATCTGGGATTTCGTTAGAAGATTTGTGAACTTCTCACTGCCAATAGAGGCCCAAGTTCTGCTGTTCCTCCGGCCTCCGGACATGGGGCCTCAAGTACTAGATGTTTTACTGCTGCCTGGCAACGTCCTTCTGGATGAGGTACGTATACCTTGTAGGTATTTATGTATATGTGTGTATGTATGTATATACTGTATATATATATATATTGTTTTATAAACATGCTGTATAATAAAAAAGAAAGTAAACTAATAAAAATGTTCTGTCATTGAAGGTTGAGAGGAAACAAAGAGGTGCTAAACACATTAGGATCTCTTCCAAGTGCCGTCTCAGCATTGATCAAAGTTACAGTGTCCACTGTGAGCCTGAGGGCTTTAAGATCCAGCCTGAGGTGAGTTTAATCACTTCTGCTGGTTCTACACAGACGGATCATGTAGAAAACATCTTCCAATCAGCCAGAAACAGATCTGAAAATGACATGTTGCTTCTGGGTTATATTAACTGACTGTTCCACGTCATCTATTTTGGAAGGAAAAGCAGTTAAAGCCTGCTGTTGTTAGGTGGACTTGGACTCTGAAAGAGATGGAGTCCAGTACAGAGTGGAGTGTAATTCTTAGTTTCAGACACTAGATGGAGACAGAACTTCACTGATGGACCAACAACATGCAGAATTCAGAGAAAATTAAAAGCTGTTTAGGTTGACTACATATTGCCTGTTTTGGGTGCTGAATGTTTCAGTGGACCAACAATCCTGCATCAAATATAGCTCCTGCACTTTAAAAACACATATTGTATATCTTTTCATATTTCTTTTATATTTTATATTGTATGTCTCCTGACAGTTTGTTGTTATGCAAAACTTCACAGAGACAAAGCTACCTGACAATAAAATGTTTGTAATTGATAATAAAGTTTGTGTGTGTGTGTGTGTGTGTGTGTGTGTGTGTGTGTGGTGTGTGTGTGTGTGTGTGTGTGTGTGTGTGTGTGTGTGTGTGTCCGATTGTAAAATTTGTTAAGGTCACTAAAGGCTTCTTTCCTCCTGTTCCTCTTTATGGAGACTTTTTTTCTACCAAACTGTTTCTGACATCTTCTTTGGACATACTCTTTCCTTCTGCTTTTTTTTCAAGTTTGTTGATTTTTGTGAAGTTGTTGTCCTTTTTTTACCGTCTTTTTGTCATTCACCCCCAAGTTTGTCTTTTTGTTTAGCTTCTTTGAATTTTCTTTTACTTTTCTCAACCTATTATTGCCGTTCTTTACTTCCTTCCATCCTTTTCTAACATCTTTCTCCAGGTTTTGTGGTTATTTAAATGTTTTTTTCTGAACTGAAGAACTGAGAACTGAAATTTCCCTTCATACTTTTCCAGTTTAAACTTTTTTCATTTAAACATGAAAATAAATATTATTTTTTTGCAATTTCTCTGTTTTTGGGATCATTAGGAGCCAAAATATTGTAATCGTGATTAAAATGTCCATCAATTGCACAGCTCTAATTAGCCTTCAACCCTTTTTCCCTCGTTCTTGACCCGTTTGTTGTCTTCCCGTCAACCATCAACTTCTTATCCTTCCGTGTTAAAATTAAAAAAATAACTTTTTTTGCACTTTTTCTGTCGCTTTTGGTGCTTTCTTTAACGTTTGTCCATTTTTTCAATGTTTTTTTTAATCCATGATCAATTATCCTAATTTTAATGACCTTATACCTAATTTTAAAATTACGAAAAAGCAGAATTATTAATGTAATATTTAAGATCAGAGCATGTTGATCACAGACTGGTTTATGTAAAAATGTACATCCGTGCATCCAACTTATTTTGGGGCAATTTGGTTTGTATTTGTATGCAAAAGTTAACCCTTCTTTCCTTTTTTTGGGGGGGTTTCTTTCAACAACAAGTGAACAAAGTTCTATAGAAGTATCTAGGTTTAAGACAGAACTGGTTGGTCATTTCTTAGTATTCTGTCCCAAACCAAACGGCAAACCGAGGAGGACAGAGGCTTTGATCATGTGCTGCCAGTAAAAACAGGAAATGATTTGAAAACAGTATTCTGACTGAACGTTGACATCTACCAGTCTGTGATCTCCCTCAAAGAACTTCCTCTGATGTTAACTATTAGTCCCTATCATTCACAGTGACTGCTTTCTTTTCTCTAATTGTATGGCTCATTTCATATACATGAGGACTATTCACCAGGATTTCTAAAACAAGTGTAAAACTAGTGGTGATGAGTTGGAATAAAGTCGGCTAAGAATGTGTTAGACATGATGATTTCAGCTTTCAACTTTTTAGACAGCAAAACAGAAGAAAACAGGTGCACGGTGGACGGGAAGACAAGATGAAGGTTAACAAATATTGATTTATTGAATACACTGAAAGTTTAATATGATGTATGAATGAAATGCCATGTGTAAAGCCTCAGCATTCAGGCTGTAGATGTAATATCACATGTGACAACAAGATGGGGGCATAGAGCAACTTTAAAATCCCACCAGAGTCACCTGAAGTTCCAGATAGTGGAAATCACTTCTACGTGCACTGGATTGTTGATGTGCATGTGTGTTCTCATGTTGAGTCCTGTGTGTAAAGTTGAGCTGAAGCAGGTTTTAGGCGAGGAACACATACTGACTCCTATTAAATGGAAGTGTGCTGTGTGGAGGTGTATCTACTCTGAAGGTGTGTTCACCTGGAACAACACTGATTACCACTTTCACCCATTTAACACACAACATATTTAACCAGCAGCATATTATCTATTTAATCATCTACACTTTAGAATACCGCATCTTCATTACAGACCAATAGTTAGTCAAACAGAACAGGGGGGGGGGGGGGATGTTGGGAATCATGGCGTTGCAATCGTTAGATTTAAATGTTCCACACTTATAAACATTTCAATTTCACATTTCACATGAAGTCATGGGATTTCTTGTAAACAGAGAGGGGAGGATTCACAGTGAGGAGGTGATCCCGGTCCATGAGAACAGGGAGGAGACCCTGAAAGTGAAAGAGGTGAGTCAGTGTGGTCTCCATTTAGAGAGAAGAGAAGAGAGCAGGAAGAGGAAGTGAAGGCTGAGGAAGGGTGAGTGCTAATCCACCATTTATTATTTTACTGTTAAAGTCTCTGAGACCGTTTTCTCCCGAGGGACTGTAGAGGAAAGAAATGTTAGAATGAACATTGATGGTTGACACGAAGTCCTGATTGGCTGAAAAATACGCATTAAACCTGCTGGAACTTCAGAAAACACACATTTAAAGATAAGTGTGTGTGTGTGTGTGTGTGTGTGTGTGTGTGTGTGTGTGTGTGTGTGTGTGTGTGTGTGTGTGTGTGTGTGCGCGTGTGCGTGTGCGCGTGTGCGTGTGCGCGCGCACTTGACATTTTTGTGATGTGGGCAACCTGTCAGAAAGTTGTAAGTCCTCTGGTAGCTGTGCCAAGAGAAATCTCTATCATTCCCATCAGCAGAGACGGAGAGCGTAGTTTATGTTATACAGGCTAATTATTGCTAACTAACATGCTAGTTAACATTAGTAATTAAACCTAAACAGCTAATAGAAGCCCAAACTGTTTGCGTGCTTCTCCTGACAACAAGGTGATTTGTCGACTATGCGACGGTAATGACGCGTAAAAACGCGTGCTGCGGAGCCAATAAGGTGACCTACAAGGTAATGGAGCCTTTTTAGACATTGACGTGTTCTGTTTAGAATAAACAATGGACAAATAGAGTCTTGACACGCTTCAGATGTAAAGTTATTCACTGTCAAAGTGGCGCAAAAATGAATGGCAGTCAATGGGATGCTAACTGCAGGTGATGGCTTTGTAGCATTAAAATGGCGCCATGGGAGCTACTTGCAACTTGTTACCTCTAACTGTGGTGAGCTCCCAGTCAGTGTCCCTGTTGTACCTCTCAGACTGACTTCAGATCAGAAGATGAGTGACTTGGAGGAAGAGGAGGACGGAGCAGAGTCTGGAGTATCCGACTGTCTGTCTATGAAGAGTGACCGGTCCAAAGATGAACCTCCATTCTCCAGTAATGAATCTGGACAATCAGACACAAAGTAAGACCACTGATACTAACTCATTTTATGACTATCTTTTCAGTGTCTTCTGCCATGGCATGTATTGATTTTAGCTGTAGCAGGTATCTCACTAGCACTAATGTTATCCACATTCTTATTTAAACATAAAAAATGATATCCATCTCCAAAAAAGCCTGAAGGTCTGAAATTAGAACAGAAGAACAGAAAGTCATTGTTCTATGCAGATGAGTTATTCAAAAAATGCCTCATCCAATATTAAATAAAGTTAACTCTTGACACAGTAACGTGTCTATCAGCTGATCCGTGGTTAAACAAAGCCTGACATGAATGTACTGTTGATCCAGGCTATCTTAATCATGCATTTGATAGAAAACAGAAGGGCTTACAACACAGGAAACAGTGTGGACATCACTGTTACATGCTGGTCTTTCACCATATTCAGTTGTTTCAACAACAATAGTGATGAAGAAATGTCTCCACAGAGAGAGGAAGAGGAGTGATGCTTCTGAGGAGGAGCAGCCGTCCAGATCCAGAACCAGAGCTGGACTGCAGGCAGCCAATCAGAGCAGCTCTAAGCAAAGTAAGTCTGTCAATCTGTGTGCTGATGTCTTCATGTCTGAACACACCACTGCTGTTGTAATACGGAGACATTTGTTGTGACATTTAACATTATAAATGTTCCAGTTTTTAGAGACATTTGTTGAGTCGCACAACGCAGACATTTAACATTGGGGGGGTGTAATGAAGGACAGAGTGGATTCGGAAATAATCCGTGTGAGAGCCCTTTCGTTTAATGTGTAATATTTGTTGCTGTTAGTCCTCCCGCCACCAGGGGTTGCCATGGCGCTGTCAATTTGGCTGTGACACAGGTGATTTAATCAATGTCCAACAGGGCACAGGTGTTGGAGGAGAAGGAAGCAAACAGCTTTTTGACCAAAATGTTATGAGAATGGAAAGACGAATTAAGGTATTTTTGTTTGGTATTTCCAATACTGACCGCCAATGGTTGAACTATTGTATCACATAGTGCATGCGTCTTAAATAGCTCAATTATCTACCCAGCAACCGTAGTGGACTTTTTTGATAAGCAAAGGGCCCCTACAATCCGGTTGGTACCCTAAAAAGGACACAAGTAAATTTGGTACCCAATCACAATTTCAAGTCTAACTGAACTTTAACTGAAATTTTAAATATTAATACAGTAATACAGTTCTAAGAAGAATCACCTAGAGTGTTATCTCTTTCTTGTTCTGTCTCTCACCTCTGTGCTTTTTTTAGTGAACGTTGGTCGTCAGAAACAAAAGTTCAGGCTGAAAGAGACATTTGAACGTGTGACTGAAGGAGCTGAAACAGGAAGTAGAATTCTCCTCAGCAGGATCTACACTGTCCTCTACATCAAAGATGGACTGAGTAAAGAGGTTAATACCCAACATGAGGTGAGGCAGCTTGAGACAGCTTCCAAGAAGAAGACCCTCCATGACTCTACAATCAAGTGCTGTGACATCTTTAAAGCCTCACCTGGCCAACAGAAACACATCAGAGTGGTTCTGACGAGCGGCGTCGCTGGCATTGGAAAAACCTTCTTAGTGCAGAAGTTCTGTCTGGACTGGGCTGAGGGTTTGGAAAACCAAGATATCAGTCTGGTGATTCCTCTTTCCTTTAGGGAGCTGAACCTGATCAAAGATGAGCAGTACAGTCTTCTGGAGCTGCTCCATGTTTTCCATCCAACATTACAGGAGGTCCCAGCAGAGCAGTTTTCCGCCTCCAAACTTCTCTTCATCTTTGACGGCCTGGATGAAAGCAGACTTTCACTGGATTTCAACAAAGATCAGGCTGTTCCAGATGTCACACAGGAGTCATCAGTCAACGTGCTGTTGACAAACCTCATCCAGGGGAAGCTGCTTCCCTCTTCTCTCATCTGGATAACTTCCCGACCTGCAGCAGCCAATCAGATCCCTCCTGCGTGTGTTGACAGGGTAACAGAAGTACAAGGCTTCGCTGATGCCCAGAAGGAGGAGTACTTCAGGAAGAGAGTCAGCTGTCCAGCAGAATCATCTCCCACATCAAGACATCCAGGAGCCTCCACATCATGTGTCTGATTCCAGTCTTCTGCTGGATCACTGCTACAGTACTGGACCACATGTTGACTACAGACCAGAGAGGAGAATTGCCCAAGACCCTGACTGACATGTACTCACACTTCCTGCTGGTTCAGACAAAGAGGAAGAAGCTCAAGTATAATGAGGGACATGAGACGAGTCCACAGGAGCTGATGGAGGCCGACGGGGAAGTTTTTCTGAAGCTGGGGAGGTTGGCGTTTGAAGAGCTGAAGAAAGGAAACATCATGTTCTACCAAGAAGACCTGGAGCGCTGTGGTTTGGATGTCACAGAGGCCTCGCTGTACTCAGGAGTTTGTTCAGAGATCTTCAAAAGAGAGAGTGGGATCTTCCAGAAATCAGTCTACTGCTTCATTCATCTGAGCGTTCAGGAGTATCTGGCTGCAGTCTACCTGTTCCACTGTTACAACAACAGGAACACACAGGTACTCAAGGACTTCCTGGGAGATGACTTCAAGCATGGAAACTCACAACCAAAGTCTTTTTTCAAGAAGATTTTTAAGTCCTTTGGAGACAAAGATAGCCATGGTGACAGTGAACATGACAATTACCCATCCCTGGTTGTCTTCCTGAAGAGAGCCATGGAGAAATCCCTTGAGAGTAAGAATGGCCACCTTGACCTGTTTGTCCGCTTCCTTCATGGCCTCTCTCTGGAGTCCAACCAGAGACTCTTAGGAGGCCTGCTGGGTCAGACAGACAACAGTCCAGAAATCATCCCGAGAGCCATCAACAACCTGAAGGAGATGAACAAGTATGGAATCTCTGCTGACAGAAGCATCAACATCTTCCACTGTCTGATGGAGATGAAGGACGACTCAGTCCATCAGGAGATACAAGAGTTCCTGAAGTCTGAGAACAGATCAGAAAAGAGACTCTCGGAGATCCACTGCTCAGCTCTGGCCTACATGCTGCAGATGTCAGAGGAGGTTCTGGAGGAGTTGGACCTGGAGAAGTACAACACATCAGAGGAGGGACAACGCAGGCTGATTCCAGCTTTGAGGAACTGCCGAAAGGCTCTGTAAATTCAGATTATCATTTTAGATCAGTGTGAAGCTGAGGCCATCAGTATTAGAGTAAACATACAGACTTTACACACACGAACAATAGAAACCTTACACACTATAAAAGATAAAGTTGCTTATTGTAAATAATTTGACATGTTACTCTGCAAATGTCTTGTGCCAATGCTGTGAGAATGAGACAATGGAGATCTAAAGTATCTTCTGTCATAATTAATCCCAACAGACAGCCTTTTGACAGTCTATACAGAGTCAGCGGTTGGTTTCTATAAGGCCTCGATTTCAGATACAAACACTATTTGTACAAACACTATTATTGGGGGCAAGGTTAAGCTTTTTCATAATAACTTTCATTCAGTTCTTTTTATCATATTTTATGAGCAGATATTGAACAATTTAATTTTAAGGCTGTTTCTGTTAATTTTCACATTCTATGGGCAAGGCAATGCAAGGCAGCTTTATTAGTAGAGCACATTTCAGCAACAGGGCAATTCAAAGTACTTTACATAAAAAACATTAAAATAATAAAAGTAACAATGCCGTACAAGAAATTAAACATTAAAGAGCAATTATAAACAGTTAAATATATAAAAATAGATGAAATAGCTGCTTTTAGACTTCTAGTATGGGAGAGTGTATATTGTGTGAAGGGTTCCACCTCTTTATTCTGTCTGCTAGAAAACATCAGAAACCTCCCCAAAAGCTGCTAGGTGGTAATATTCACCACCAAAAGGCTAAATAACCCAGAAGTTTTCATAAGCTGGCGATCTGAAAAACTGAGTTTTTATAAATAAAAATGTGGATCCAGACGTGAGAAATCAGCAGAGAGAATGGGAAGACTGTAGGATCCCAAAGCATCATCACACCAACCTAACAAGATGGCCTACGTTATGTGTGGTAGCTTAATTTACAGACAGAAGCAGAGAGTTGTCCCCCCCCCCGGTGGGCGTGGCTTTCAGAGTATGACGTGATTCTCCCTGTCTCTTTGCAGCAGGTCAGACGGAACCTTGTACAACTCTATCATCTCCTTCATATCCAAACTATTTAGTTGCATTAGTTTTGCAATTGAAATATGTAAATCAGAATCAAATCTATCAGAAAATTAGATCAATGTTATTATTGTTGTAAGGGAATAGGGAGGGTTTAAAAATATGTTCTTCATCTGAATGATCCAGTATCGATTACACAGAATTGATCTCTGCCTGTCTGGCGTGAGCATTTTGAAACGGGTCCCGTGACCTCTCTGCTCAACATATCGGAATGAAATGTCAGACCCTTGTGAATCAAAATGTGCTTTTTTTTCGATAAAAGGGTCAGATTTGACTATATTTTAAATGTTTTTGTTATCTGTCATCACAGTCTGTCTGCCTGTCACCTCTCTGAGACTGACTGTGAAGTTGTGGCCTCAGCTCTGAAGTCCAACCCCAGCCATCTTTCGAGAGCTGGACATGAGTAACAACAACCTGAAGGATTCAGAAGTGGAGCGTCTGTGTGACGGACTGCAGAGTCCAAACTGTAGACTGGAGACTCTGAGGTCAGTTCATGTATTGTGCTCGCATACAGTGCATAACTCACTAGGGCTGTTGGAACAAATTCTGAAAGTAGAATATAATTTGAATGCTAAAAAAAGTTTTATTTCACTGCTGAAATGACCATTTAAATATGATTCTTTATAAATATGTTGGCTAGTGTTAGCTAATCTCAGATTTTTCATCTTGGCCTACCCACATGCTTTTCTTATCACGTCTGATAAACAATAAATTATGTGAATATTGGGGAATAGTTTCAACATGACCTTAACATCTACATCCACCCAGCCAGAATGCTTACATTATCATTAGTAAGCTGGTTCTTGTTTCCTTCATGGAGACAGTTAAAGGTAATGTTAGCTGCCCTACAGCTGTCAGCGTTCGCTTCCACTTCATACAGTGGGGCTCGAAAGTTTAGGCACCCCAGGTAAAAATTTGTATTAATGTGCATAAAGAAGCCAAGAAAAGATGGAAAAATCTCAAAATGGCATCAAATGACAGATTAGACATTTGTATAATATGTCACAAAAAGTTAGATTTTGATTCCATCATTTAAACTTTTAAAATAAGAGAAAACTAAAAAATGGAGTCCTAGCATGCACCGCCTCCTTTGGAAAGCTGAGACCTGAACGTGTCATGGATTGTTCTCAGTCATCGTCTGGAAAGACCAGGTGATGTCAATCTTAAGGTTTTAAATGCCCAGACTCATCTGACCTAGCCCCAACTATCAGCACCATGGGTTCTTCCAAGCAGTTGTCTAGAAAACTGAAAATGAAAATAGCTGACACTCATAAAGCAGGAGAAGGCATAAGAAGATAGCAAAGCTTTTTCAGATGCCAATATCCTCTGTTTGGAATGTAAATAAGAAATGGCCGTCATCAGGAACAGTGGAAGTTAAAGCAAGATCTAGAAGACCAAGAAAAATATCAGACAGAACAGCTCGCAGGATTGTGAGGAAAGCAAGTCCAGACCCACGTCTGACTGCACAATCCATCCAGAAAGACCTTGAGACACTGGAGTTGTGCTACACCATTCCACTATAAAGAGATACTCGTACAAACATGGTCTTCATGGAAGAGTCATCAGAAGAAAACCTCTTCTAAGTCCTCACCACAAAAATCAGCGTTTGAAGTTTGCAAATGAACATATAGACAAGCCCAAACTTTTTTTCACCATTTTTTTGTTTTCTGTTCTTTTGAAAGTGTAAATGATGGAAATAAAATCTAACTTTTTGTGACATATATTACAAATGTCTAATCTGTCATTTGATGCCTTTTGGAGATTTTTCCATCTTTTCTTGGCTTCTTTATGCACATTAATACAAATTTTTACCTGGGGTATCCAAACTTTCGAACCCCACTGTACAGTGGTGTGAAAAAGTGTTTGCCCCCTTCCTCATTTCCTGTTCCTTTGCATGTTTTCACACTTAAGTGTTTCGGAACTCAAACCAATTTAAACAATAGTCAAGGACAACACAAGTAAACACAAAATGCAATTTGTAAATGAAGGTGTTTATTATTAAAGGTGAAAAAAAAACCAAACCATCATGGCCCCGTGTGAAAAAGTGATTGCCCCCCTAACCTAATAACTGGTTGGGCCACCCTTAGCAGCAACAACTGCAACCAAGCGTTTGCGATAACGTGCAATGAGGCTTTTACAGCGTCCTGGAGGAATTTTGCCCACTCATCTTTGCAGAATTGTCCTAATTCAGTTACATTAGAGGGTTTTTGAGCATGAACAGCCTTTTTAAGGTCATACCACAACATCTCAATAGGATTCAGGTCAGGACTTTGGCTAGGCCACTCCAAAATCTTCATTTTGTTTTTCTTCAGCCATTCGGTGGTGGACGTGCTGGTGTGTTTAGGATCATTGTCCTGCTGCAGAACCCAAGTTCTTTTCAGCTTGAGTACACAAACAGATGGTCGGACATTCTCCTTCAGGATCTCTTGGTAGACAGCAGAATTCATAGTTCCTTTTTATTACGGCAAGTCTTCCAGGTCTTGAAGCAGCAAAACAGCCCCAGACCATCACACTACCACCACCATATTTTACTGTTGGTATAATGTTCTTTTTATGAAATGCAGTGTTCCTTCTACGCCAGATATACTTGGACACACACCCTCCAAAGAGTTCCACTTTTGTTTCATCGGTCCACAGAATGTTGTCCCAAAAGTCTTTGGGATCATCAAGATGTGTTGTGGAGAAATTGAGACGAGCTTTGATGTTCTTTTTGCTCAGCAGTGGTTTTCTCCTTGGAACTCTGCCATGCAGGCCATTTTTGCCCAGTCTTTTCTGATGGTGGAGGTATGAACGCTGACCTTAACTGAGGCAAGTGAGGCCTGCAGTTCTTTGGACGTTGTTGTGGGGTCTTTGTGACCTCTTGGATGAGGTCGTCGCTGCGCCTTAGGGGTAATTTGGGCGGCCGGCCACTCCTGGGAAGGTTCACCACTGTTCCATGTCTCGCCATTTGTGGATAATGGCTCTCACTGTGGTTCGCTGGATTCCCAAAGCTTTAGAAATGGCTTTATAACCCTTTCAAGACTGATAGATATCAATTATTTTCTTTCTCAATGTTCCTGAATTTCTTTGGGTCTCGGCATGATGTGTAGCTTTTAAGGATCTTCTGGTGGACCTTACTGTGTCAGCAGCTCCTATTTAAGTGATGCCTTGATGTGAACAGGTGTGGCAATAATCAGGCCTGGGTGTGGCTAGAGGAATTGAACTCAGGTGTGGACAAGCACAGTTATAGTATGTTTTAACAAGGGGGGCAATCACTTTTTCACAGAGGGCCATGATAGTTTGGATTTTTTTTCACCTTTTAATAATAAACACCTTCATTTACAAATTGCATTTTGTGTTTACTTGTGTTGTCCTTGACTATTGTTTAAATTGGTTTGATGTTCCGAAACCCTTAAGTGTGACAAACATGCAAAGGAACAGGAAATGAGGAAGGGGGCAAACACTTTTTCACACCACTGTATACCTTCTAACAGCTGGATTCTCAGTAACGGGACAATCTGCAAGGAAAAGGTTGGAGTAAAGTTAGTGACAGCACTGTTGGCCGTTATCAATGGCATTAGCATCGTGGCTAACACTATTGTTACTTAGTTTCTGACACATGGTTCTGGCTGTGCTTTCTAACATGATCTCATTGTTCTAATAGAGTACCATTAGACTTGTTCCATCATGTTTCATTATAGAGATCTCTGTTGATTGGGTTTGGCATACATACACACACACATACATAGAAAAACACAGAGACATGCATACAAAGAAAACACAACAGACACCCCACACACACAAACACACCACACAAAACAAAACACAAAACACAGAGAAACACACATAAAAAGAAACACAGACACACACTCACATAAGCAGAAACACGGGACATACACACCCCCAACTAAACACTGGTGCAGACACGCACACAGACACCACACACACACAAACACCACAAACCCAACAACCCCACACAAAAAACACACAACAGAAACGACACAAAACAGACGCACCCCAAAAGACCCCACACACAACACAGACCACACAACACAACACATACACGGGACATACATCCCGACACAACAAACAGGCCCCTTCACACACACACCCCACACACAAACAAATGCGCCACACACCACACAAAACACACACACACAACAACATACATAGCACACACACAGAAACAGGACACAGAAACACATACACAAAAACATAGATACACAAACACACTGTGACATACACACACAAACAGAAACACACACACACACCCGAAGGCTGTGTCATTCCTCCGTCAGTACTCTGCTAACGAGCACTGGCCACCTATGGCTGTAGTCCCACTTTTGATAGTTGGCATTGTTCATTGTTCCATAATGAACAAAATGTAAGGAGTAAAAGTAAAAAGTCGGCACAAAAATAAATGGTAAAGTAAAAATACAGTAACAATGTCTAACAATATCTCTGATAAACACACACACACAAACGACACACACACACATTTAGATAAAAACAAACGAGCAAAGGATTTTTACAAATGCAGCTGTTTTTTAAAGGGTCAATATATTGAATTAAAAATTGATTTCATCATGTCATTTATTCGGCCGGGTGTACTTCTGAGGAGGCTCGTCCTTTAACATCTGCTGCAACTGCGTGGAGTTTTACCAGTCGTGGTCACCCGTGTCTTTTTCTACACTGTGGTGTGGGGGGGGCAGCAATCAAAGAAGGACACCCCCGGCTGGATAAATGATTAGGCGGGCCGGCTCTGTGGTCGGCAGAAGCTGGACTCACTGGTGACGGTGGCAGAGAGGAGGACATTGGACAAACTGCTGGACATACTGACAATGCCAGCCACCCCTGCACCCCGTCATCAGCACCCAGAGGAGCCGGTTCAGTGGAAGGCTGCTCCTTCCCAAGTGCCGGACCAACAGACTCAAGGACTCCTTTGTCCCTCATGCCATCAAACCATACAACTCCTCACTAGGGGGGAGGAGGAAATAGGGCAGAGGGACAATACATACATACATACATACATTTATACAGAATACATACATACATACACACACACACAGTACACGTACATACATACACACAGTACACATACATACACCACAGTACACATACATACATACATACATACATACATACATACATACATACATACATACACACAGTACACATACATACACGCACACCTGGACTTAAATTCACACCTAGTCACTTTATCACTTTATCACTTCAATACTGGACTCAACACTGACACTTTAATAATAATTTATGGTCTTTTCTTTGTTTAATTGACAAATGTTCTTATTGTTATTTTGTTGTCTTATACTGTCTTTTTTATCTATTTCTTAATTTCTTTTTCTCTTGCTAAAACTGCTGCTGGAATTTTCAATTTCCTTGTGGGAGTCATCCCAAAAGGATCAATAAAGAGAAGTCTAAGTCTAAGTCTAATCTTTATTCAGATTGAAGAGCTGCTGGTTGTCAGAGATCAGCTGTGCTTCTTTGGTCTCAGCTCTGAAGTCCAACCCCAGCCATCTGAGACAGCTGGACATGAGTTACAACGAGCTGCAGGATTCAGGAGTAAAGCTGCTGTGTGGTTTTCTGGAGAGTCCAGACTGTAGACTGAAGACTTTGAGGTCAGTAGAGGGTGGGATTCAGAGTAAAAACAGAGTAGAAAATGTCCACTGTTAGTATTTAAAGTAAATTAATGTTTCTAATTTTTTGTAAGTGGTCACATCTGTTCCAAAAGATCCTCTCAACTACTATTGGTTTTAAATGGAAGAAGTTTACCAGCTGAAGTAGAAATATTTCTCTGGTTTCTGTTCATTAGAAATGTCTGATCATTGATATTGATCCTTCAGAACACACACACACACAGAAACACACACACAGACAAACACATGCACAGAAACACATACAAAGAAACAGACAATCACACACACACACACACACACACACACACACACACACCACACACACACAAACGACACACACAAACTCACACACACAGGCATATAGATGAAAACAAAGAGACCAAAGGATGTTCCCAAATTCAGCTGTTTAAAGGGTCAATATAGTATTTATTGAATTAGAAATTGATTTTCATCATCGTCATTTATTCTTTATTCAGATTGGAGCACTGCTGGTTGTCCAAGACCAGCTGTGCTTCTCTGGTCTCAGCGCTGAAGTCCAACCCCTCCCATCTGAGACAGCTGAACCTGAGTGACAACAAGCTGCAGGATTCAGGAGTGGAGCTGCTGTGTGGTTTTCTGAAGAGTCCAGACTGTAGACTAGAGACTCTGAGGTCAGTTTACTGACTCTGTTACTATTAGAGATCTAACATGTTTAATTAAAAACTGAAAGTAATTCATGTACAAACAGAACTTACATCTATAAAGTTGTAAATGTTTTTTTCTTCATATGTTCATGTTTCTTGTAGTATATTCAGACTGCAGTCCCAGAAGACTTGTGTTTACGAACCCTTATGTTGTCTTCCCATTGACCATCAGCTTGTTGTTTGGTACTATTTTCCTCAACGTTTTGGCCCTTTTTCCTCTGCTTTTAAAGATTTTTTGTCTTTTTTTTTTAAAAAACATATCATGGTCGATATACCTAATTTATATGACATAACTAATCTTTACAGAACAGAAAATGTGAATTATTTTGACTAACCGTTAAAAGGATGTTGAGTGGAACACAGAATGTTTCATGTCAAAGTTTGTCAGGATGCTGTTGAAGTTTTAAATTCCCTGCAGTTCTTTTGTTTTCTGGGTTTGTGTTTCAGTAAATGAACTGTTATATAGCACTTTTCTAGTCTCAACGACTACTCAAAGTGCTTTTACATAGTACAGGAACCATTCACCATTCAGACACAGTCACACACTGTGGCCAAGGCTACCATACAAGGTGCCACCTGCACATCAGATAAACACTCACACACATTTACATTCCGATAGGGCAGCATCGGGGGCAACTCGACACATGGAATTGCAGGGCGGGGATCAAACCACCAACCTTCCGATTGGATCCACAGTGTCACTCAGAACAGTTTGACCAAATTTAGTCTGTTCTCAAATTGAGACACATAAGAGAGACATATATATATATATATATATATATTATATATATATATATATTATATATATATATATATATATATATATATATGTGTATGTGTGTCACTCTCATGTGTCTTCCCTGTATCCATTTCAAAAGCTACTGTGCAAACACAGTTGCGTGACCAGCCCCCGTGACCAGCATTATTAGATAGTAATAGAGCAGATAACAACATAACACACGTGTGTGTTTTTGTCTGTGTCTTTGTGTGTGTGTGTGTGTGTGTGTGTGTGTGTGTGTGTGTGTCACAGATCACACACCCACACTGGCACACACAAAAAACAGACACACACACAGCACTGTATCTTCACAGCAAGAAGGTTGTGGGTTTGAATCCAGATTGTTCCGGGCATGTCTGTGTGGAGTTTGTGTATTCCCCCCCAGGGTCGATGGGTTTTCTCCGGGTGCTCCCCCACCAAAAACAACATGTACTCCATTCTCCACTCCATTCCTCATTCTTCCGTCAGTACTTAGCTTACGAGCACTGCCGTAGTCCCACTTTTGATGTGGTCAGCATTGTTCCAAAATCAACACTTATATTAAAACACTCACAGGGAATGACGAGCGGGATGAATGTGACAAACGCAATTTTCCAGCTCACTTTCCTGTATACAATGCAAATGAGAAGTGACTGCCTTGACTAGTTCTAACCCATGAAGCATATTTCCAGATGCAAGTGTTTAAAGTTTGATTAGTCGTGTCTGATCTGAGACCAGCGACACTTTAACATGTGTACAATGCTTCCTCTCCAACCCGTTCTCACTCCACATTCATAAAATACTGACGCTTGGTCACCCATGATCTGATCCTGACCTAACTGTCCCATTGTTGTCAGTTAAACATACATCCTGACTAGGGTGGGAATCACCAGAGCACCACGATACGATATTATCACGATACTTGGGTCACGATACGATATTATTGCGATTTTAAACATATTGCGATATTCGCGATATATTGTACTCTATTACTTTTTCCAACTTCATTATTTTGTCCCCAAAGGAAAATATCGTCAACATCTGTTTGTTCATCTCACATGGATTTTATTGCTGTAAAATGTGACTGTCAAGCGACTAACAACAAACCTTTCATGAATGTGTTATAAATGTTATACAACTGGCAAACTGAACTGTTTGCATTTAATAAGGTGGATGCATCACAAGTCAATGCAACACGTTCTGCTGTTTTTAAACTTTCCTGAACTTGAGTTTAACTTCTCTGTAGACCTTGGGTACGGCTGTATCCGTGAAAAGCGGCGCGACAGAGTTACGTACCTTGGTTCCAGTGTTTTGTTGACAAAATCCCTCTTTTCCACAACGTTGTATGGACGCAGGTCTTTGCACATGAGCAGGCGATGGTTTGAGTTATTTTCTTCGCTCGTTCTGAATTTGGAGGTAGCTTTGTCAAGCTAAGTGTGTCCAGTGTTGGTTGGTTTTTCGGCGGAGCTGGTTTAGCATTAGCTTTACCGTCCTCGGCTAACGCTAACTCTGGATGGTGGCGTGTAAGATGAGCCCTCATGTTGGTGGTATTCCTGAGTATTTTATTTGCATACGACACTCCTTGCAAATCGCATGTCTCATATCCATCTCAGTTGTCCCCTCCTTGTTAAAAAATCCGAAAAAGTTCCAAACACTTGATTTAAATGCAGACGGTGCATTTCTGATTTCTCTCTCTAACGCTGACATGTTTATTTTATCTACATCCTCCTGCACGCTGACAGTCACCCCGCTGACCTCACCAGAAAACAAACAGCGCCATCTGGTGGACTGAAGAAGCAACTGATTTGATTATTCTACTACCAAAAAGTTAAATTCTCATGTGCAGTTTAAATAATAAAAAATCGATACTTGGCGTTTGTGTATCGATACAGTATCGCCACGGGAAATATCGCGATACTATGCTGTATCGATTTTTTCCCCCACCCCTAATCCTGACCCAGAACTTCAAATACTGACTCCAAGGGTCCCTGCCAAGCATGTCTAAATATGACGCTAAAGGAGACTTTTTGAGTCAATACCAAATGCCAAAGGCACCTGACCAAGCGTTGTTGTCTGACGTGATGGAAGTGAGGATTTGTTGTCCTGTCTAGGGGTGTCACGATACTAAAGATTCAGTAGTAGCTGCCAATACAAGAAAATAACATGATTCTCAATCAATATTGATTTCGAAAAAAAAGAGATCTAAAATGTTTAATTCACAACTAAAACTATTTCATGTGCTGAAGTAGAACTAATTCTTTGGTTTCTGTTCATTTCAAAGTGTTTTCACAAAAATGTCTATTCGTTGATATTGATCCTTCACAACCCACAGGCGCACACACACACACACACACACACACAAAGAATATAACAAAGAAATGAAATGATATTTCCAAATGCAGCTGTTTAAAGGATCAAAACAGTATAGTATTGATTGTATTGGAAGTATTTTTTTATAATTGCCATTTATTCTTTATTCAGATTGAGGGACTGCAGTTTGTCAGAGACCAGCTGTGCTTCTCTGGTCTCAGCTCTGAAGTCCAACCCCTCCCATCTGAGAGAGCTGAACCTGAGATGCAACTACCTGCAAGATTCAGATGTGAAGCTGCTGTGTGATCTTGTGGAGAGTACAGACTGTCAACTGGAGACTCTGAGGTCAGTAGGGGGTTGGAGTCAGTGCATGCCGGACTCAGCAGTATTGAACAAAATACAGTTAGTATCAAATCACCAAATATATATACTGTGTGTGTGTGTGTGTGTGTATGTGTGTGTGTGTGTGTATGTATGTGTATATATATATATACACAATATCAAAAAGCTACCGTGTTTAGAAATACAGCAAAATGACTTGTTTGACTAATGTTTATTTGTGTGGACTTCTGTATATTATTATTATTATTATTATTATTATACAGTCTATTTAAAAAATTACAAGTCAGGAATCCCTGTCAGATTATCCCCCCACCTGTTGTTGGTACAAGCCATCAGTCAGTGTCTGTGCAGATGAAACCCCCAACGTTTCTTCAATGTCTAAAATTACAAAGTCGGCTATGTGGGAGTTTTTTGGGTAGCGAATAATCCCAGATACCACAACCAATTTCAAGGTAACGTAACGCTGTCTAAAATATTGAAATACTTCATGCTGCTACAGAGGTACATACCATGGCTAACGGCAGCTAGATTTCTCCCTAACTTAACTTCACAGAACGGAGGAAAGCAGAGAAGTACACTTCTTTTGCTAAGTTAGTACTTTTACTGCAGTGTTAAAATAAGTTGAAGTTTCTTCAGTGTTCATCTGATGAGGATTTACTTTAACTCTCCCCAGAAGATAACTGCTTTATTCATGTTTATCCCTTTAGGGTGAAAGACAGCGTGTATAGGGCTGCACCTGACAGACATAAAGGAGGTGAGTAAATATCTCAAAGAAACATAATAGCGCTGTTAAAACAGGGCCATAACTGGAGATTAGCTGCTGGGAGCTTTAAGGTGCTGGTTGATCTCAGTAACCACAGCAGATCTGTTGCTTTCTTATTCTCTGTCTTGAGTCTGTCATTTCTATGTAAATGTTATTGTAGAAACTCAGTCTTCACTTTGTAATGACCCACTTTGGACGTGGCCTCAACTTAAACGTGATTTAATATCTAGTAGTTAACAACAGGAAACGTGAGGAGAAAGACGTGCTCCAAAGGACTCTGATGGCTTTGAATGGGACGGTGCTGTTAGACCTTTATAAAGGTGGGTCACCAGCATTTCTAAAAGTAAGTTTGCCATCTCCTGTGTCTTCTTCTCTCCCCCAGATCCGTCTACGTCGAAGACAAACCCTGATGTTTCTGAGGACAGAAGAGAGGATCAGCTGTCTCCTGATCCAGAGAGGTTGAAGCAGCAGTACCATGTGTGTAGAGAGGCTCTCGATAAAAATGTCAGTCTTTCACTTTAACGTTTTAATTAATCTGTCAGTGATCAGACTGGGGGGGTCCTCAGTTTTACCCCCTCCAGGGTTTACTATTCCCTTTACTTCTACCTTCTCTCTCTCTTCTCTTCATCATGAACTCATTCAATATCTTTTCTTCTTCCTCATCTCTGAAACCAGCTGCTGTCAAACAGTCCAGCAGGCTTCATCTGTGCGCAATCATTTCATCTAATGATAATTATTTAGTCAAGTGGTGGATAAATAGTGCTCGTAGAGTAGAAAGTGAAGTGGTGGATATAGAGTAAATATTGCATGTAGAGTAGAAAGAGAAGCAGTGGCACATAGACCGGACTGTGTGAGTTGGGGGGGCGGGCAGTTTCTAATCAACTTTTTTTTTCTTCTTTTTCTTCTTCCAGATTATGTTCCATTTCACAGCTGAGCTGCTGACTGAGTCTGGAGAGACTTCATACAGGTAACCCAATCAATGCACAGTACTTCATACTTTCAGCAGCTCCACTCCAATCTAATGTCCACTTTATCTCTTTTTACTGCATCAGGGGACTCCATGAGAACTGCCCCCCCACACACACCCACACACACACACACACACACGTAACCTGTCACTTCAACTGCTTTTCACTTTTAAAGCTCATACACTTCTACTCCTGCAACCGGTGCTTCTTTCTCTTGTCAAGAAAGACTTTTTGAGTAAGCAGTGATCACATTTCTAGTTTTTAGGACTTTTTACCAGGACTAAAGCTGGATGAATTTTGTGTTTGTGTTGCCGGGCAGATTACGTCTGACTTTAGCCCCAAATTGTTTGCTCCCAACTGTATTTTAGAAGCTGGGTGAATTCTGACACACTGGTTTTTGTTAGATGTTCACAACAGCTAATCAATCAGCTGAAGAATCACTGATCTGTCTGTCGGACTGTCGGATGGATCGCAGGTTGTTACCACGCAGTAAGGAAGACTGAAACGTGTCAAACTTGACGTACAAGATGAATAAAAACGGTTTAGGTCAACACATTGTTCGACCCACAGAGGGAGACCTTGCTTGTGATTGGCTGTTTTGTGTCTGACAGGTTCAAGTGTCCTGGTCCAGGTATTTTCCAGTGTGCTTTGACCGGACTGGTGTTTGTTACGACTCAGGAGGCGGAGCTGCTGTACAACACTGTCCAATGGGATGAGAGCCTCCTCCAATCAGCAGGCAGGATGGCTGCAGGGCCGCTGTTTGACATCAATGTTCACAGGATGGAGCACTCTGTCAGCTCCACCTTCCACACTGTGAAGCAAAGGATGGTAAAGACATGACTGTCTTCAATGATGAAGAATGAATTAATACTACTGCAAAGACGTGTACTCATGTGTAGTAGTGGAGTTTATTCAAAAAACTTAACATACTCATCCAGACAGATCACATGTGGAACAGGAAAACATTTTTTTTTTTTAAATAACTAGAACTGCAAGCAGTTATGACGGGGTCCAAGTCTCATCGTGCCAGTTGCCCTGGGGAGCGAGCGAAAGTGTAACCCAAAGCATAACGGTGGGGAGGCAAACATCAGGCAAAATTTGGTTCAGAGCTTCAGAACGGTATGCCGAACCATTTCATGCCGATAGCCTTCACAATGGCAAAGATAATGCAATCGCAAATTTCCTTTTAAAACGAATTGAGTTATCGGTCAAAACAAATTAACATTCATTATTGCACCCCCTAAGGGCCGATCTTTGCCACATTTGGTACAGAGTATTGTAGTGGCACTGAATAATTACCTCAAGTCTTTTGATGATAACATTTAATCTGGCCGAGATATGTATTTTGTAGCTAGATAGACAAATATATCATGTTTGGTCGTCAAATATGCATACTTTAAAAGTAGTTTTTTTTTTTTTATAGCTTTCTGTCAAGGCCATCTGGTGATGCTACCTACTAAGTTTTGTGCAGATCAGTCAAACGGCCTAGGAGGAGTTTGTTGGTTTTGCACATTGCGTGATATTGCAATTTTTTTCAGAAAGGTGTGGCCTATATCCTGTTATTCAGCTTGATTTTGTAACGTGGTAGATAAAGGCAAAAACACAGTACAACGCCACCTAGTTGTCCACTTGTGTAATCTTTGGTAGGTGAGGTCTCTGACCCATTGTACATGTACCCTTTAAATTTAAAGTTGCTCCCATTAGTGTAAGTGGTGAATCCAAACATGGGTCCCATAGGCCACACCCATTTAAACCAATCAGTACCTCACCATAGGGGTGGCTTCAGGAGTGGCCCTACATTGTACCACTCCCAATTTTGTCAAAATTGGATAAGCCTTAGATGGTTATGGCAAAGTTTGGCCTTGACAGAATTTATTTTGGCCAAGATATGGCAAAGTTGGTGTTTTCATAGTTAGCTACACAAATTTGTTTGTGCATAATATGCGCAATTGTTATTCTATAAAAATTCTTTTAATAACTTTTTTGTCAGGTCGGGCCGGAGATGGTATGCGCCAAGTTTTGTGCAGATCAGTTGCACGGTCCAGGAGGAATTAGAAAAAGTATATGTTTTTGATAAATTGTGTTTTTTCACGCACAAAAGTCTTGGCGGAAATGGGCGTGGCCTATTCACAAGATTCAGTTGGATCCATTGAACGTGTGGGTATATGGTTTTTGATAGTTATAGGACTTCTGCTACGCAGTATAACGCCACCTAGTTGTCCACATGTGAGGTCCTTGCGGAGATTTGAAAATGGCACACTCCTTCCATGTACTGGTTTCGGCTGTAGTGGGAGAAGAAGAAGAATAATGGATAATGGAAAATCTCTAGAAACCATGGAGTTGTGCGAACTCAAGTAGAACTAAATGAACGTAGATGAAGCCTTTATCAATAAAACCAAATTTAACAGGTCTTTGCTTTCACAGCGCTGCTCTTTGATGGCCTGCTGTCTGTCGTCCACATCTCGTGATGGATGAGCTGAGACCTGAGATCGCATCATTGGTGAAGTCCTCACCTCGCTGGTCTGATCTGGGATTCGTTAGAAGATGACTCACTGCAATAGGTCGCAAGTTCGCTGTCCCTGCCTCCGCTGGGCCTAATCTATGATGTTTACGAGCTTTGTGCAACTCCTCAGATGAGGTAGGACGTGTTATACGTGTAGGTCTTTATGAGCTCGGACATGGTGGTAGTATCTGTAGGTTTTATGTACTATTAGGATTGATGTCTGTGTGTGTGGTGTACATACATACTCATTACATACAACGTCTAAGATAAATATATATGTGCGTATATATACATACATATATGTACGTATATAAATATTGTTTTTTTCATACATGCTCTATAATAAAATAAAAAGTAAACTAATAAAATGTTCTGTTATTGAAGGTTGAGAGGAAACAAGAGGTGCTAAACACATTAGGATCTCTTCCAAGTGCCGTCTCAGCATTGATCAAAGTTACAGTGTCCACTGTGAGCCTGAGGGCTTTAAGATCCAGCCTGAGGTGAGTTTAATCACTTCTGCTGGTTCTACACAGACGGATCATGTTGAAAACATCTTCCAATCAGCCAGAAACAGATCTGAAAATGACATGTTGCTTCTGGGTTTCAGCTTGAAAGGTTTAGCTCAGACTACGGACCAAACTACCATCCAACATTTGAAGTTTTCCTGGAGACGATCCCAGAGAATGTGACGTTGATGATCCAGGACCGAGACAGGAGACAAGTCTGGAGACGGGACGTGTCTTTGAAAGGTAAGGGCTTCACCCTGCTGCAGCAGCACACCACCTGATAGATGTGCCAGATATCTCCGCAAACCTGGGGGGGGGGGCGCCGTCATAAAAAACAAGAAACGTATAGTATAAATGTATGATTACTTTTTAAAGGATAACACAAATGACATTATTTTCCCCATTTATCTTCCAGGTCGTACTGGGCCAAATCCAGGGAGGAATGACCCAGCAGAGGACAGTGATCCCCTAGAAGACAAGCTGTTTTGGGTTCGGACCCAGTTTGTAACCCGAGTGTCTGATCCAGTTCTGAACCAGCTTCTGGATAACCTCCTTGAGCGTGGTGTTCTAACTGACGGTGAAATGCAGTCAGCCAGAACACGAGGCAGAGCTGACAAAGCCCGAGACGTGATGGACACGGTGAGAAGAAAAGGACGTGAGGCCAGCTCAGTTCTGGTCGCTGCTCTCCGTGAGGTGGATCCAGTCCTCTCTAGAGAGCTGAGATTAATCTGAAGCACCAAACTGTGGAGAGCTGTGGTGAACATCTACAATAACTGACTGTTCCATGTCGTCTCTTTGGAAGGAAAAGCTGTTAAAGCCTGCTGTTATTAGGTGGACTTGGACTCCAGTACAGAGTGGAGTGACATCTTAGTTTCAACCACTAGATGGAGACAGAACTTCACTGATGGACCAACAAGTTACAGACTCAGGCATCAGAACAACTTTTTTTAAAGAAATCCTGCTTGCTCATTGGTCCCCTCATTTAAATGCATTTGACCTTTGTAAAGCCTCATGTCATTATCACTTTAGATATTCTGCTAATGCTGCGCAGCTTTGCCCCCCCCAAAGCTGCGCAGCATTTAGCAGAAGTAGTTTCTCTTTTGAGAAAATGAACAGCTGTTCAGGTTGACTACAATTGCCTGTTTTTTATGGAGAACAGAACCAACAATCCTGCTTCAAACATAGCTCCTACACTTTAAAACACATTTTGTTCATATTTCTTTTATATTGTATGTCTCCTGACTGTTTGTTGTTATGCAAAACATCACAGAGACAAACAAAGACTAAATGACAATAACATTTTAGTAACTGTGTGTGTGTTGTGTGTGTGTGTGTGTGTGTGTTTTGTGTGTGTGTGTGTGTGTGTGTGTGTGGTGTGTGTGTGTGTGTGTGTGTGTGTGTGTGTGTGGTGGTGGTTGATGTTATGTTTTGTGTCACAATTGGTTATGAATGGTTTTATTCCACCATGATTTCTAAACAAGAATACAAAACCAGTCACACTGACTGGAATTTACAAGGAAAAATGTGACCCATCATTTACTTTCAACTTTGTAAACAGCAAAAAGAAGAAAACAGTTGCACGGTGGACGGAAGACGGATAAGGGTCAACAAATATTCATTTTTTGAATATACTCATAGTTTTATATGATGTATGAATGAAATCTGTGGATCCATGTGTTTAAAGCCCTTTTTAAGCATGGACAGCTCCCACTCTGTTTTAGTAGTAATGCTCTGTTTCAGCACCATGGACAGTACTTGTACTTACTGTAGATTTTTTCTTTTGTGTGTAGACACTTTCTACTTTTTACTCCAATACTTTCATCTGACAGCTTTAGGTACTAGTTACTTTAGTTACTCTGCTACATTCATCTGACCGCTTTAGTTACTAGTTACTTTAGTTACTCCACTACAGTAATCTCACAGCTTTAGTTACTAGTTACTTTAGTTACTGCACTACATTCTTCTTAAATCTTTAGTTACTAGTTACTTTAGTTACTAGTCACTTTAGTTACTCCACTACAGTCATCTCGCAGCTTTAGTTACTATCTGTTGGAGTTAGCGAGAGAGAGAAGTGAGAAATTTAATGATGTAATTCGCATAGACAGTGAATTAAATGGACCAACAGACCCTATTGCTCTGGATGGAGACAAGTGACGTCTATTAGCTCTTTTCCGGTGAGTGCTGAGCGTTACTGTGCAGTCTCCAACTGAGCTTGAAGTTGTACGTCTTATGGTAGCTGTGCCAAGAGAAATCTCAATTATTCCCAATCAGCAGAGACTGAGAGCATAGGTATATGTTAGGAGATAACATAGGCACCGGCTAATTATTACTAACTAACATGCTAGTTAACATTAACATAGGTACAGTCTAATTACTGCTAACTACGTACTAGTTACCATTAACATAGGCCCAGGCTAATAACTGCTAACTAACATGCTCGTTATCATTAACATAGGCACAGGCTAATTATTAACAAACGCAAACATAACGGTACCGGGTAAGCGGATGAAGATGGATGGATGGACAAACATATTAGTTATCGTTAGCAATTAAACCTAAACAGGAAGTCCTGCAGCAGAGAAGCAAATTTGTTATCCAGTTGCACACTCAGGGGAGCCAATTTTTTTTTTTTTTTTGTTTACATCCCAAATCTCAGGGTGCTGTGCCCTGCCTGTTAGTTGTTGGCCTAGTTGTGCACTTTTGGGGTAATAGCATGAATCAGGAAACAAAACGGACACATCTGGGCTCAATGTGGGCATTGTACAGCAATATTTGCCACGTTTAGACCATGGAGACAGTTATCAGTGTATTTCCAATCTGGCAGGTAAATTTTTTGGACTCAGTTGGACAAATTGAAGATAATTGCACAATGTTGACCCAATTGTCAGTCTATTTACCATCTGGCGGTGACATTTCTGGACCCAGGTTGACATTGTGGACCAAAGGATTGGTGGATCTTGTTCCCACCATAGGATTTAGCCTGCATTGCACATTGGGGTACAAAGTCAATAAGATGCCTTCACATCCTGCGCCATGCCTTGTCATTGTCAAGCACATTGCCACCATGGTGCCACATGCCACATGACTTTCTTCCATGTCCCCATGAACGCCCATATATTTGGACTGACAACTGAGAAACCTTCCCTTGTTAACTATGACATGGATGACTGAAACCTACCATATCATTACATATTTCATTCACTATGTTACAATTTTTGAGACGGGTCCTAGGGGCTGGTGTTGGTTCAGTCAGGATGGTCGAGCGGTCTAACGCGCTGCGTTCAGATCGCAGTCTCCATTGGAGGCGTGGGTTTGAATCCCACTTCTGACAACTAGTGGTTACATCTTTAACTAATGTCTGAGACATGATATTGGTAGTGAAGAACTTGGGGACATGAATGTACGCAACTGGGAGTAAAGCCTCTTGTGAGCATCTTTATTGTTAACATGTGTTTGTGCACAGTAGATGTATCAACTGCTGTATTCAATGTTTGTGGCACGTCCTTTAAAACCTTTTCTTGACTTGCCTTTTCCCACTTCCTCTGAATGCTTAGCTAACCAAATGACTTAAGTTGGCCTGATCTTTAATTTAACTTGCAGGAGCTCCAAATTTGACAGTATTGACCAGAAGCGATAGGCTTTGAGTTAAATGGTGGTTACTCACTTTGCATTCAGTCTCTTAATCACAGTCCAAATTAGGTTTCATTGAGATTTGAGCTTGTGCTGCTGCAGTCAGAGTATACAGTGCTCATCCTGAATGGGCCAGTATAGTGCATCAAAATTGCTTGATGATTGGTCTATTAGGTTTGGAAACCCCCTTTCCCCACAGCTTTCAATTGTCAGATAGGGGTGAGGGAGTGGACATTGTCCAACCCTTTCTGTGTAAAAACACTAAAGAAGTCTCTTGATGAGACAAAAACTTCTTGAAGTACCTTTTGCCAAGTCCAGTTGCCCTTGGCCTAGTTGTTCCATTTTGGGTAATAGCATGGATCAGGAAACAAACGGACACATCTGGACTCAATGTGGGCATTGTACAGCAATATTTGCCACGGTTTAGACCATGGAGACAGTTATCAGTGTATTTCCAATCGGCAGGTACATTTTGGACTCAGTTGGACAAATTGAAGATAATTGCACAATGTTTACCCAAATTTTCAGTCTATTTCCCATCTGGCGTGATATTTCTGGACCCAGTTGACATTGTGGACCAAAGGATTGGTGATCTGGTTCCCACCATAGGATTAGCCTGCATTGCACATTGGGGTACAAGTCAATAAGATGCGTCACATCCTGTGCCAGCATTGTCATTGTCAGCACAATGCCTCCATGATGACTTTCTTCCACGTCCCCATGAACGCCCATATATTTGGACTGACAACTGAGAAATCTTCCCTTGTTAACTACGACCTGGATGATTGAGAACCTACGATATCGTTCCATATTTTATTCACTATATTACAATTTTTGAGACGGGTCCTAGGGAGCAGTTCTTGGTTCAGTCAGGATGGCCGAGCGGTCCAAGGCGCTGCGTTTAGGTTGCAGTCTCCACTGGAGGTGTGGGTTCAAATCCCACTTCTGGCAACAAGTGGTTACATCTGTAACTAACATCTGAGACATCATATTGGGTATAAAGGACTATGCAATTATCTTCTTTGTAAACAAGGGGACATGAATGTATGCAATTGCGAGTACACCCTCTTGTGAGCATCTTTATTGTCAACACATTTGAAGTTACAATGTGTTTGTACACAGTAGACGTATCTACTGCTATATTCATTGTTTGTAGCACGTCCTTTAAAACCTTTTCTTGACCTGCCTTTTCCCACTTCTACTGAATGCTTAGCTAACCAAATGACTTAAGTTGGCCTGTAATTGTTGCTTTTTTATGTTCATTGTGATTGTTGTGTGCCATCAATGTCATACATGTGGATTTTATGAAACAAACTGCCAAGCAAACCAATTCATGTCCTTAAAAGGTTCCATGGTGTAATGGTTAACACTCTGGACCCTGAACCTGGCGATCTGAGTTCAAGTCTCAGTGGAACTGGATATTTAGCCAGAGTACTGGTAGAAAAAAATCAACTTTCCACAACTAATTTAAAGTAGGCTCACAAGTATAATGTTCTTGGCCATTTAGACTGAAAACAGTACGTTGGTGTGGGCATGGTGAGGACTCACCTGGTCTTTAGTGTAACTTGAAGGAGCTTTTCCTTGACTTGCCTTTTCCCACTTCCTCTGAATGCTTAGCTAACCAAATGACTTAAGTTGGCCTGATCTTTAATTTAACTTGCAGGAGCTCCAAATTTGACAGTATTGACCAGAAGCGATAGGCTTTGAGTTAAATGGTGGTTACTCACTTTGCCATTCAGTCTTTTAAATCACAATCCAATTGGTTTCATTGAGATTTGAGCTTGTGCTGCTGCAGTCAGAGTATACAGTGCTCATCCTGAATGGGCCATTATATGCATCAGAATTGCTTGATGATTGGTCTATTTGCTTTGGAAACCCCCTTTCCCCACAGCTTTCAATTGTCAGATAGGGGTGAGGGAGTGGGCAATGTGTCCAACCCTTTCAAAAAACAAAACGTACACATCTGGACTCAATGTGGGCATTGTACAGCAATATTTGCCACGTTTAGAGCATGAAGACAGTCATCAGTGTATTTCCCATCTGGTAGGTACATTTTTGGACTCAGTTGGACATATTGAAGATAATTGCACAATGTTTACCCAGTTGTCAGTCTATTTCCCATTTGGCGGTGATATTTCTGGACCCAGGTTGACATTGTGGACCAAAGGATTGGTGGATCTTGTTCCCACCATAGGATTTAGCCTGCATTGCACATTGGGGTACAAAGTCAATAAGATGCCTTCACATCCTGCGCCATGCATTGTCATTGTCAAGCACATTGCCACCATGGGGACTTTCTTCCATGTCCCCATGAACGCCCATATATTTGGACTGACAACTGAGAAACCTTCCCTTGTTAACTATGACATGGATGACTGAAACCTACCATATCATTACATATTTCATTCACTATATTACAATTTTTGAGAAGGGTCCTAGGGAGCAGGTCTTGGTTCAGTCAGGATGGCCGAGCGGTCCAAGGTGCTGCATCAGGTCGCAGTCTCCACTGGAGGCGTGGGTTCAAATCCCACTTCTGACAACAAGTGGTTACATCTCTAACTAACATCTGAGACATGATATTGGGAATAAAGAACTATGCAATTCTTTGTAAACAAGGGGACATGAATGTATGCAATTGTGAGTGCATCTTTATTGTCAACACACGTAAAGTACCATGTGTTTGTACACAGTAGACGTAAATACTGCTGTATTCATTGTTTGTGGCACGTCCTTTAAAACCTTTTCTTGACCTGGCTTTTTCCACTTCTACTGAATGGTTAGCTAACCAAATGACTTAAGTTGGCCTGTAATTGTTGCTTATTTATCTTCGTTGTGATTTTTGTGTGCCATCAATATAATACATGTGGCTATTTTGTAAGAAATTGCCAAGCAAACCCATGCAGGCTTTTTAAAGGTTCCATGGTGTAATGGTTAGCACTCTGCGATCTGACTGAAATCTCGGTGGAGTCTGAGAAAGATCGCTCAACTGATGTGGTTGGGCATTGGTATTGTCACGGTCAAGCATGTGAGGGCATAAAGCTGTAACATGCTGAGTGCCCTATGCTCCTCATAAATTTCAGTAGGTCACTTGGAGTCTTTCCCTGAAAGTTTGTTATGCTCTACATCAGTTAGAGTTCTGCTCTGAGTCTGCCCAGGTCAAACTGTGTGCCATAGCTCTCATCCAGGCTCATCAGCTCTGTTTTGGGAAATGTCTGCTTCAACCTGGTAAACAGCTGTGCGTCCAGAAATGCAACAAACAGTAGTCGCTTGTGATCCTCAAATTGATTCCTTATTTGCGTGATGATGCTGTCGATTAGCGCTGTGTGTAGCTGTCTGTAGTGCGCCCGCGGGTCTGTTCGGCCTCTAGCTGTCCTCCCCGGTCCTCTCATAGATGGCACCAAATTTTCCACGCTCACCTTCAAGACTCTGGCAAAAATCCTCAAAGCTTTTCAACTGTGACAAGTGTCCTGTTTTACAATGTACTGTTTCACGGTCAAAATCCTCCGCATGATCGTGGGTGTGCTGGAAAAGCTCAACCAGCTCAGCTCTTTTTCGTGGACCATGCCCACCAACCTGGAGTTGAAGTTCCATCTCACCTGAGAGACCCGCAGCAGTCGTCTCTCGCAAAGCTCGTCCAGCAGCTTTGCTCGCTTGGGAGAATGTGTAAAAAGTAAGGACAATCCTCCCAGATTCGCAAACAAAAAAATTTGCAGTCCTTTATTTTTGATACTCCCTGAGACATCACAAGGTTTAATGTGTGTGCATACAGTGCACAAACAGAACCTGAGGGATTTCTTCTTTTACGCACGCCTGTACGCCTGTACGCCATTAAGTCCCATTGCCATTACATTACATCTCCGTCATTACACTGTGACTCTAACTTTGTTTTGCATCGTAGCTGCCCAACACTTGAAGTGTTATGGTGCTAGATCTTGAGCTTGTTTTCTTTCTGTGACATCCTCAAACTTTAAAAATCTTTCTTTCACTCCGGTGTCAGTAACATACCAAAGTACAAATAACCGCTGTGCAGTGTTGCTGAAATCTGTGATGTCTTCCACCATAACTGGGACAAACTTGGTGCTGTTGATCTCTTTTTGATGGCATCATTTAGCACCTCAGCAACAGCACTTATGAGATCATTTTGAATTTTCCCAGATGTTCCCGTAAAAACGGTGGCCGTGGCAAGGTGGTGTTGCAAGACAGCATCATATTCTGATAGCAGAGATAACATATCCAAATAATTACCTCGATTCAGGGACTCTTTCCCCTCGTCATGTCCCCTGAAAGACAATTCTTGTTGTCCCAGAAAGATGACACAATCAATGAGGCGCTTCAGTATGTCCCGTTTTTTTTCTCCGCTTTGTCTCCGCTGCTCATCCAGTTGCATCCAGTACCACCATTGTGAGTTGTCGCTCAGATGCCTGATGTTCGCTAGCTGCCTTGGTGAAGCTATTAAGGCGGTTAAAACCTGTGGTGTTCCCTTTTCCCTGACTGGTGTTAAAAAGCAAACACGGCCAGCAAAATGCCTTGTTCCGCTCGATGCTAGCTGTTAGCCAGTCATAGTTACCCTCAGTGACCTTTGCCAGCCTTGGTCAGCCCATCCAGCTTAGGTGTAGGTCTTCCTCTTAAAATAATTTCTTTCCTCTCCAAACAATTGCCTTGAAAAAAGCACATGAAGGAGATCAGAAACAGGATCGTTAGGAGGTCTAAAGGCAGCGGCCATAGCTAGTTCACTCCTGGTTCACTCACAACCCGCTAAAGGGTTCCCGCTTTGATGACAACAGCGGGGGCTAGCGCCGACACAACGCTGGGCCCCTAGGGCGTTCTGTCACTACACATCAAAATTTGATTGGCTGATGACAAACGTCACTCAAAAGTTATACTCAAATGGGAAATGGCAGCTTCAACGAAGGGCTAGCTAGCAATGCTACTAGTGCTGGTCCACTGAAAAAGTAATTGATTTTTTGACACACATTCATTTAATTATGAAAAAAATATATATATTTTTGATTTTGACAGGGCCAGCAGAGAAGGCCACCACTGAATATCCGCCTTGTCAACTATTAACAAATTACAAAAGAACAGTCAATTTTCTCCTTTTTTTCTCTACTTTCTTCTTCCTTTCTTCCCCCTTAACAGATTAATGTTTCCCCCGCTTGTGTCATCACGCTTCATCATCAGTGTGTTTTACATATAGTTAGGCATAAGGAAAATTAAATACTATTCGCCTGCCAATCGGTAGGTTGGTGGTTCGATCCCTGGCCCAGCAGTCCCATGACGTAGTGTCCTTCGACATGGCCTCAGTCACCGTGTGTGAATGCTGGTGAATGGTTCCTGTACTATGGCAAAGCGCTTTTTGTAGTCACTGAGACTAGAAAAGTGCTTTATAAGAGCAGGCCATTTACATTTAAAGAATTGAAGGTTTTTTTGTATTTGTGGAAGTTGTTTTATCTTTAAAGATTTCACATTTCCACACATATTGCATAATATCTAGACCAATTTCTTTCCACATGTGGAGTTAGCTCAGCCCACTGAAAACATTTCTTTAACATTTCTGTACTTGTCTGAAACAAAAGAAACCCAAACGCAAATGAGAGTTTTAGTCTGTTTTATTTCATGTTCAATAATCACATCACTAATTAACAAGTAATCACAATAAACACTTTTTTTTTCAAACCCAAAAATAAAATTCAAATTAATGAAAAAAACAACACAAAAAACAATGAGGAGGTTCTGCGAATGACATAGTAAGTCTACCTAACACATCCCATTGTTGTTTTCAGCATGCTCTGCAGGTACAGTAGGGGTTTATTAGCTGGCGTGGCGGTAGATGAAGCTCTAGCTACAACACTCCTTGGACAGATTACTGAGGAGCATGTTGGACACAAACCAAACCTGACGACTACAGTTAGTTAACCTTAGACAAGGACGTGTTAGGGTCTCGGTGTGTGTGTGACGCTCCAGGGCATGTTGTTGCTATTTCAGTGCTATATGCAGCAGCCAATATGTTTTGAGATAGTGATACATTTAGATTTAGATTACAAATTACAGGCCTACACACCGACCTTTACACTTAGCGCCTGCTTGAACGACACATCCTCTTTTGCCCACTGCGATACACAATATCATGTATTTCAGGTACGTTAACTTTAGTCCGCTTGGTTCTTTTATCGTATGAATCTGTCCCTGTGTCCTGAATGAGAACTTTACCAGTTAGTCCGAACATTATTCTTATCGCTTAAGACTGGGATTGCAGGCATGATTCAATAGTGTATTGAAATAATTGTGCTCTACAAAATTAAATAAAAAAAAATGTATTAATTCAGGTCTATGTTGCCAGTTCGGCTGTCATTACAGCGCTTTAAATAAAATCATATTTAATAAGATGATAAAGACGTTCTAAGCGTTGTTTTGGGGGTTCAGATCTTGTCTTGCACATCCTTGATAGATACTCCAGGACACAGTTTGTGAAACTGGTTGTCACAAATCCAAGGTGTAATCCCTTGAACTATGAGAGCACGACCGCCACAAGGCTACAGGAACAATGACGATAAATACATATACAAGTGTTGCGTCTTTAGTACAGTATATCTCAAAAGACATTCTTTCACTTCAGTGGACCCTTTCTAACAAAAAAGGCAGACTTTTTCAATTCATCATACTAATAATCAGAATAACAGTCATAATAAAACACTCCCTTCCCTCGTAACCAATAAAAGGAGAAGAAAAAAAAAAAAGGACAATGGACATAAAAGCTGTTCTGAATAAACTTTGAAACCCCCGCCCACCAACCTCCCTGATGCTGTTGTCACACTGGGTTTTATTCTTTTTTTAGGGTCATAAGGAGTGCATCAACAATAAAACATTTATATACATCCGTGTGCAATCTCAATTGTAGTGGTCAGGAAAAACTATGGGGCAAGAGCAACGCTAAAACGTGGTTGTGCACAGGCACGAGAAAATATGTTTCGCTTTGTGATTATGACAGCTGTGGCACAAGCAAAGCATATTTAACCATTTGATGACATCTGCTCTTTTAGCAACACTCAATTCTCAACCGGCAGAAAGACATTCCCACTTTCCTAAGACATTAATTCAATGTTATTGCGCTTTTTATAAAACCGGATCTTTCGTAAAAGGCTTTGTTTGCTTATATAAAATTGAAAGGGATTCCAATAAAAAACTACATCATGAATGAATCAGAACTGAACTGCTCAATGATTAAACAGTAACTGGAAAATAAGGACGCTGTAATTCAGTTTATTACTCTCTTCACGTCGTCACGTAAAATCTCATTCATAATTAAGCTATTTGGGATGACTTGTTCATAGAAGGGTGTTTATTAACACAATAAATCAAATCAAATACCAACACTCCATCACACTGAGCCCTCTATATTAAAGCATGAAGGTGCATTTTAGTTATGATGAATCTCTGCTAAAGTGACAATTTGAATAGGATAGAATCGGAGTATTTCATCTTGTCTCTAGGGGGGAGTTAATGGAGCTTTGGTCTCAAAACGGAGTTTTCTAAAAGAAAAAAAAAAAAGGTCTGCAAAGACGTTTTCCATTATCTCACTTGCTTTTCATTATTTGAAAGAATTGTAAAAAAAAGATGAAGTTAGCAAACCCAACCAAAACTGGAACTCATTTGATCCTATTTTACAAGATATCTATAACTAGCGCTGGTTATTAAAGTTTGATGAATTATTGGTATCAACCGAAATGTGTTCACAGCACTAAGTAATAGAGAAGTTAAACCAAATGTTGGCATCAAATGTTAGTTCAGATTCATAACCTTCTTTCCCCATTATTTAATTCAATGTTTTAAATCAAAATTTTGATTTTAGAACTGTGTTTTACTTCGGAAGAGTCTTATACGGCTGCTCACCTTTAGAAAATATTTAACATTTGAGAGGTTTGGCTTTTTCCTGTTAAAGGAAAGAAGGTTTTTATTAAAAAAAAAAGTTTATATTCCTAAAAGCGAAAGCTGCAAGAATCAATATTTCTGTGTGAATGATCACCTCGTTATTAACCGATGATCGAGCCACATCGGGCAGCAAAAAGGTTCTGACAAACCCAAAGCAGGCTTCCTGCCTAGCAACAAGGGCCTTAGAGGCAGACAGACAAAGTTAGCAGCTAGATGGTGAACATAGTGGAGCTTTTTATATTTCCCTCAGGAGCTGGTAGAGACCAAACCAAAAGAGATGGAATACTGGACTAACATTCATAATGAGGACAAAGACACGACTCCAAATAAATGCTAATGTTGCTCTGTGTCTGCTGGACAAGTAAAAAAGCAATAGGTGTGTTTGCTAACACGCTTGTCATAACCACTTCATAAAGTTATAAGTCTATTTTGGCTGCCTCCAAAGGGCCCAAAAAATGATGCAGGTTTAAGATGTCCACAAAAATATGTTTTCCCAAAATAAACTTCTGTCTTCCATCTCTGTACGTTAGAGCGATGGAATCGCTGTATACAAATCTGCAACTAGTTTGAAGCGGAAGAATAAAAGATGAAACTAAGAGGTGAAACAACAACCATCACAAACCGGCTCTCTGTCCATTGGTGTTAAAAGTCATAGTTTGAGTAACAACACATCAACTGTCTAGGACTGATAGTCACACACAGATATTAGAAGACTGAGTCATAATGCACAAAGGCATTCAGCTGTGGGCATGATACTATATCATCTGGCCATGCATTACAAAGGCAATCGGAGGCAACGGTTGCTACAGAGAAGAGTATAAAGCCACATCATTTCCCACTGCCGACAAGAAAAGTGGCAAACATGTTTTAGAGATGGTTTTGGATTCAGGTACTGCCGACCAACATGCTACCATAACCGCTTATAGAAACACCTGAAATGGAACAACAACCATGACAACACAACTACCAGGACAGCTAGATTTTTTTTTACAGAATTTAGTTAAAACAACAATACCAGGTTGCCCCTAACGTTTTATGTCCATTTTGTCAACTATCCTATTCTCTTTGTCTGAGCAGTTTCAGGCATTAGCCCGCGCCATCCTCGTTTACTGTAGTTTTCAGGTAAGGACAGGAGGCACGTACGAGACACACAGCTTCTTTGACTTCAGAGATCTTCCTCATCTCCATCTGGACTGCATGCTCGGTTAAAGCTTTTCTCCCTAAGCAAACTTCCCCAATTGCTTTTCAAACACTTTCACTTTTTCTTTCTCCCATAAATGCCAAGCACACCTACAATTTCTTTATTTTCCTCCACCTTTCTAGCGACACCTCCTTTCTCACTTTCTTCCTCCGTCTGAATATTTTCTGTGTGTCTCAGTTTACAAAAACCTGTGCGTGTTTTCAAGATTTTCTGAGTGCTCGGAAAAAAAAGACTGTTCACTGTATTGCTTACACAGGAAGAAACATGAGAGAAGCAATAAATAAATAAAACCTTGTTCAAAAATCGAGAAACTAGGAGGAAAAAAAATAAAAATAAACTCAAGAAAGACAGAAATAACATCCGAACAGAACACCAAAGCTCATTTTTTCACAGTTTTGTCACTCAAACACATCATCACAAACACAGAGAATAAAGAGGTAAACAGCCTAAAATGGTTCAAACAGCCTACTTGTTGTCTAGCTTTTTTTTGTTTGTCAGCATGTTTATGGTAAGTGATGCTAGTGAAGAGAGAGTAAGTGATAAAGCAGATAATATGGATAATGAAGTACTTTTGATGTTATTGAAGCGGAGAGTAAGTGGTTAATGGGAACAAACAGCCCCTAAAGTCACAAGGAAAATAGAAGCTGTGTGTGTGTGTGTGTGTGTGTGCGTCAGAAGTCATAGGTGAGTCCAAGATGGTTTCTACGCTGCTCAGTTGACAAATGAAGCGATTGCTACTTATTTGGTGTGTGGAGGTGAGATGATGCAGGGTCAGAGTACACCGCCAGGCTGAGGGTACAGAGGATCCAAGTGAAACCCACTGATTCCAGGTCAGCCAGCTTGGGAAGACACAATCAAATATGTAAGAAAACCTTCTCCTTATTTCCCTTCACATTGATTCCCACCAATCTTAGTGTCCAATCTTCAGCCAAATACGCTATGGCGCATGACGCTCAGATGTGAGAGAGGAGGCGTAATACTATAGTGGCAGAGCTGTTGGATGATTCAAAAAAATTGCAATGACAGATTTAAGTTAAAAAGGGGTTTTCAGGGCTTGATGGGGCAATATAGATAAAGACCCCTTTAAAGGAGCTGTTGTTGTCCCCCTGGGCACCCCTAAATATGCTGCAAGGAGGGGGCAGAGGGGGAGCTGACACAGCCTGCAGAAGCCAACGATTCAATGAGGGAGACACTGCGAGGAGCCGGATTGTGGTGGTGGTTTTGATGTAGAGAATGGGAGGAGCCGTGTGGGTGGGGTCTGTCGTCGTCCTGGGGGGCTGGCCAGGTGATGATGTCGGCGCCGTGGTCCGTGCGAGAGCGAGCATTCTCGCGGAAGTTGAGCTTGAAACACTCAATCTGCAGCAGAAAGGTTGGAAAGAAAGGGGCAGAGAAAAGGGGGAGGGAGTAAGGGAGAAAGAAAAAATATAGATAGGAGAAGGTGGGGAGGGGGAGGAGGTGATGTTTTGTGTGGGGGGGTTGAGATGAGGAGGGCAGAGGGATAGTAGAATTAGATGCCTGTAAGATAAGAAGTCAAAAGATGATGGTGTGATCAGGGGCTCTGGACTTCAGACATCACAAGCACTGCTCAAAATACAGGTTTACATTCAGTGCAGTCACAAAGAAGTCAGTTCCACACACTGGCAACAGGATATCGCTGGGCATCGTTGGCTTTTCCCGGTGCATCTCCTCCTTCCGTGTTCAAACCCTGACCCGACAGCAGATGAGTCCGGCACACACACAAACTTACTTGTCTCTGGGATGCGTGCGTCCAGAGCCTGGGGCTCCCGGAGGCCCTCACTATCACAGGGAACCCCCTCCTTCAGCCCATTCTCCTGGGCAGCAGGGCCCCCTGCCTGCCCCGGCTCGAAGCCCGGGGCTGGGACCGTGGTGCCACTCAGGGGAGTCTCATTCCCCTCTGTTGTCTCCTGGGCCCCCTCAGCCTAGAAACACATAGCAGGGCGTGTCAATTGGTGGGGATGGGGATGGGACAACCTGGCTCCAAATCTCATGAACCTTCATTAGTTGTAACATGTGGACGACAGAATACAGCTGCGTATGTATTTATCTACAAATAATTCAGGTAGACTGTCACTGTAAAACCAAGAACCAGTTCTGTCCGAGGTTTCTGCCTCTTTCCTCTCCGCTGTGGCACCAAATGCTTGCTCTTTGGGGAACTGTCAGGTTTCTGTAAATTATAGAGTTGGGTCTGGACTTACTGTCCACTTTATCTGTAAAGTGTCTTGTCGTAATGGAATTTGACACTATAAATGAAATAAAATTGAATTGAATTAATATGCAAAACTCTGGCGAGGCAGTCCTGCTTAAAACATTAACAGATTCAGAGCCAGACTTAGGTGGAGGGAGATGGAATTAGAAAAAGAAAGAAAGAAAATAACTCAAGTTTATAACGTACAAATGAATGCAATGATGGAAAGCAAATTGTAAAGTCAAGGACATCATCTCAAAAAAGCAGATGCAAAATGGAAAATGTGTAGAAATTATATTTTTCTTAGAAATGTCAAAATATATCAGACAAAAAAACCCAAAGAACAACCTGACACATACACAATCAAAGAGACTTCCGTGGCTTTATACTTAATGCACTCCTGCAGAAGGAAAGAAGTCTGAGTTATAGCTGTGGAGCCTGGAACTGTTTTCTTTATTTCAACAAATCCCACGCAAAGACCCAAACTTCCCTTCCCCTCCCTGACTTGCCCATCTCCCTGTCTGTGGCATCGGTTCCTCCCGATGTCACAGACAGAGTGTGTTGTCTCTTGAAAAATGGCTCAGCAATACTTCCATTTTCAAAAAAGGCTCAGGAATTTTGTGAAGGAGCTGGGCACTGTAGATTTTAGCAAAGTTCACTCAAACAGGAGGAAAAAGTGGATTTGTCAGGGTCTATTTTCTTTTTCTCTGTTTTAGCTTAAAACATTTTTGGTGCTCCAGTAAGTATTCGGGGCAGCAAGAAATGTGGGATTGAGTCCAAATAAAATACAGTGTGTGTGTGTTCATGTAATGAAGCAACATGTCACCCAGTTTGTTTGGTCTTTTCATATAACTTGTTGACAATAAGTAAAACAAAATATATTGGGAGCCTTATCTTCTAAAAAAGCTAAACAAAGCACCACTGCTACACAAGACACCATTAGTTGAAGACTCTTGATAGTGACATGTGAGACAGGGTGCAAGCATCGTTTCTTAAAGCCTACACAAGTCTAGAATAAAACATGATATACTGCATGCATGGTAAACTGGCTTTCCAACAAACACAAATACTAAGTAATAATAAGTAATAACTACACTTCATCAGTTTTCAAATAGACTTAGAGTTGACACTTGAGCAAGCAAAATGCTCTCCCAGACAGGTAATTATTATGCAAATGCTATTTTTAGCTGTCCTTATGATTATGCACCTCCTCTAGTTTGGAGGGTGCAGATGAGAATGTGAGTCAGGGATGGGTTCATGCAGTGATCATGACACACAGATAAGCTGCCATAGGCTGAGGGGGGAGGTGACATCATTTGTTGACAACATTTCGGATCAATTTGCCCAACATGTCTGTTCTTCCTATAAGTTGGCAAGCCCGTCCCACACAATAACCTAACCCATAATGTGATTTAAATGTAAATGTACTGTATTTATATAGCGCTTTTCCAGTCTTAACAACTGCTCAAAGCGCTTTTACATCTACAGGAAACATTCACCATTCACACACATTCATACACTGTGGCCGGGGCTGCCGTACAAGGTGCCACCTGCTCATCAGATAAACACTCACACACATTCACACTCCGAGGTTCAGTGTCTCTTTCAGTGTCTTGCCCAAGGACACTTCGACAATGACTGCAGGGGCAGGGATCTAACCACCAACCTTCCGATTGGCAGGCAACCGCTCTACCACTGAGCCACAGCCGCCCAAAAAAATCCTTTTTTAATTGTTTTTTTTTCAATTTGCTACTACTGCCATCTAGGCGTCCTGTCTGCCCTCCCCTTCTGAGCAAGAACAGATCCAAAATCACTTTTGTACCACATTTAAACATTAAAAGGAATATACACGTATGTGTATGTGCTCAAATATGGCTTCTGGAGATAAAATATGAATTACTGAACAACGTTTATTCCCAACCAATTTTGAATTGAATTTGATTGAATTTGTTGACGTGAAAAATGATAACAGTGACCCCACTGAAATTATTTAAAACTAAAATAACGAGCCAATTATGTAAAACGTAAGGAGCAGAAAGTACTGATATTCGTTTAAAAATGTAAGGAGTAGAAGTAAAAAGTGAGTACAGTAACAAAGTATTTGTACTTCGTTACGTCCCATCTCTGCTGGGCAATAGGTCATAGACTTCAAAACACAGTAGAAGGTAAAGCAACATACTTTGGATAAGCAACCATTGGAGAAGTGACACATGTTATCAATCATTAACCAATCAGACACCAACACACAACGTAGACCACCAATCAGGAACTACTCAGAGTATTTGTGCAGTCGTACATGTTCTATATTCATTGGAGAGAATAAATAATTTGTTAATGGACTGCTTTGGCTCAACTGCATTGCCTGTATATAATAATGAAGGGGAGCCGTGCACTGCACACTGTTGCCATAATAACTAACTCAAGTAGATGCCACTATCAGTACACTGCAATTAGCATTGGACACAACGCTCCAACACCTGTAACGTGACATCTGTAATGAAGTGCATCTGAATATTTATTTGCTTATGTACAGTGAAACCTGATTCATCTTCATTGTGATTGGCTGGCTCATAAAATGACTTTTCCGATCTTATTTGCACAAAGTGCCCTGATCTGATCTGTAGCCATTTCCACTAAACAGGAACCACTCTTCATTCTGACCCAACCGGCCCGTCAGACACCGCCTACCAAGAGCCTGGGTCTGACCGAGGTTTCTGCCTAAAAGGAAGTTTTTCCTCGCCACTGTCGCACTGTTGCTTGCTCTGGAGGAAACTACTAGAACTGTTGGGTCCTTGTAAATTCTGGAGTGTGGTTAGACCTACTCTATCTGTAAAATGTCTTGAGATAACTCTTGTTATGAATTGATACTATAAATAAAATTTAATTGAAAATGTAATTGAATTGAATGTAGAAACAAGTTTATAGTATACGCAGATTGAAAGATGTCTTCATGCGTGGTAATCTCACCTTGATGCTTCCTCCACCAGGTGAATGGCTCAGGTTGTCCATGGAACCCACTTTAGACTGAGCCTTTTCCCTAAAGCTCACTTTGTGGGACTCGATCTTCACGACACCACCGCCTGCAGCACAAAGGGATAATCAGTCTGACAATGCTATTTTATACTTTGTTTTGTATATTGTCAATTCTGAGGAGCTGCTAAACTTTGTTTTGTGGTCTAAAAACGACACAACAATAAAGATTTATTCTATTATATAATCATACATTTGCATGCATGGACACAAGCGTCCATAATAGTGACACTGGTGATAATGCTATTTAAATTACAGGGTGGATAAGTTGAATCAAAACTTCTCTCTAACAGTACAACCTTAACGAAGGACTGTTTTACTAGACTGCAGTGTTAGATCTAGGTGTACCTTATTAACTGACAACCTAATATACATAGAGATCCATCCAAAGGCTTTTAAGGACCATGCATTTGATAAAATGATGGATCAAATAGGTAGGGTCAAAACTCCATTTCCCAGCTCACCAGGCTTGTGCTTGATGTTGTCCTTGGAGCCGCACTTTGATGTCACCTTACTCACATCCACCTTCTTGTTGAGTATCTGCACCTGTCAAATGTCACACAAGCCATTTATCACAAGTGTCCATTGTTCAGGGACACGGGTCCTTTGATGGTCTGATTGTTTTTAAGGGTTATTTCTTCTTCAGCTGCACTAAACGTGACATTTACACTGTGAATTATTCCCACCAGGATACATCAAGTGGTGGAACAGGAACAGTCCTCTATATTGTGGCAATTATGATGAAAAAAACCCCAAGACAAATTTAGATTCAAGATCATGCTGCCTCCTTTACAATGTGATGCTGATGGATTGAGAATTCAGACATATTGCTTCCGTTACAATGTGATGCTTATGGATTAAGAATTCAGACATATTGCTTCCGTTACAATGTGATGCAGATGAAATGAAAATTCAGACATATTGCTTCTGTTTCAATGTGATGCAGATGAAATGAAAATTCAGACATATTGCATGACTTGTTTGATTCCAGCAAACACTCATTAAACAAAAAAAAAAATTCAATATCTCAGGTAGTAAAATCATTTTAGACATGTGCTGTAAGAATGGCATGATCACACCGGTGCACACAGTGTAAAATACCAGGCACCAAAAAACAATAATCAGGAAAGGACAGGACAGGACAGCATCAGAAAACCAGAAATCCCTAATGTACCCCTCTGTGATCATACGTCTCATAGAACCAGACAGTCTTAACAGAGACAAAGCCAATCATAGTGGTGGTTGTTTGCTTCACCTGTTATATGTTTAGTAAGTTAGTAACAGGGCAGGACAACACAGGAAAAGTTAAAGGAAGCCAAGGACTGTAAAGCAGGTTCTGGGGAAGGGCTTCTACATTAGGCTTGCTAGCATGCTGTCCAATAATTCCCTCGACTTCCAAGGGTCTAACTGAGAACAGCATTAAGTGATAGGTACCAGAGGTACTGTGGCTTAACTTGAGGAGCTACCCTTACTTTTTTAATGCTGACACCTTTAGGAGGATTGAAGGCTCTCTTTTAAATTTGATTATTTTCCATGTTTAGGAGCAAAAAAGAGATGGAATTATAATATTGCTTCTTTACTCTCTTGTTCCTTCTAGCAAATACATCAGGCCAAATTTGGAGGACTAACTGGCACATGAGCTCTGGTTGTAGGCCAGGCAGTACTTACATTCCCTCCACCAGGAACATGCTTCATATTGTCCTTGGAGCCCAAGCGTGAGGCGACGTGGCTGAAGTCCAGCTTTTTGGAGACTATCTGAACCTATATGGACACAGCATAGCAGCAAGAGGGAAGAGGAGAGCATGGGAGGGGAGGGGATGACACGAGGCGATGCAAAAGGAGAACCGAAGAGAGCAAAAGAAAAGATAACGGAAGAGGATAAAAAAAGAAAAGAGAAGGAGAGAAGAAGTCACCGTCACAGGCAGGGTTAGAAAGGAAAGGACAGAGGGATGGAGCGAGGTTCACCTGGGCAAAGTGGAACACATCTGAAAATATTTGAACTATCATGATATCAGCTGCTGGGCTGTTTAGCAGCCGGAACAGGTAAATCTTGGTAAACTGAAATAGTGACAGTGACAGAAATCCAAAAAGACTTCAAGAGGAATTAAAGCAGAAGCTACTGAATGCCACACAAAACCGTTTTTATAGAGCACCCACAGGACTGCAGAAACTGTTATTAACACACACTGACAAGTGACAAAAGCGACATTAATACCTTATTTTAATGAGAGGTTAGATGGACCAAACCTGACACAGAAAACATTCTTGATCCAAATTAGTTGTTCAGAATTGTGGTTACACTCATTGCATGTTTGTCTTCTTCAAAAAGACACACACTCAAGCACTCATCGTCACAGATTTGTCAGCTGAGGACCACAACTCAGTGCCATTACAGTGATGTACCCCAACCAGCAGGAGTCGCTAGCGCAGCAGTAGTGAAGGGTGTGAGACGGTTCTTCCTGCAGATGAACACTGCCAGTTGTGTGTGATGCAGGGGGATTAAAGTAGTGGCCCAGTTGTAGCAACATCCCAAATTGTTGTGCAGAAATGCACCGACTACAGTACAGTACTGTGAAGTAGTCTGAGGGTTGACTGATTTTTGTTTCAGTGAGACACTACTGCTAGCTGTTTACTACATCAGAGCATGTGACTACTGAAATAATCATATGCAGCACTTACAATAAGAAAAATACTGGATTTGGCTCTACCACTTAACCCCTGTGTTGTCTTCCCACCAAAAAAACAACAACAACCTTTTCTTATGTTTGTGTTCCTTTTTTAACACTACGTAACACTAACCTATTAACTTTAGTTTACAGTTATTTTGGGGATATATGGTCACTAAACCTCATTTCTAAGAAATTACAACTACTGTTTGAGTTAGAAAAGCAGAAACTAGGAATTATTTAGACTAAAATGAAAGGAATGGATGTTGATGGATAATCACAGACTGGAATATGTCAACTTTTACTCAACACTATTTCAAAACCACTTCAATGTGTTTTTCAAATGCTATTAAATTGAATAAGACACCCCAAAATTAATGAAGTAGAGATTTGTACTTGCCAAACAGCGTTGTGTGGAATCAATCATGTTATTTGGGGAAATTAAAAAGAACATTGATATAGGAAAACAGGTCAGTTTGACCCGAGGACAACATGAAGGTTAACTATAGTAGGTAGACTGGACACATTTTGGACAGGTGTCCTTTAACATTTTACAGGCACAAAATAGATTTTAAAGGAAAAGACAAAAGTCGTGAAAACTTGCTTTCTCATCTTCTTGGAATAACACACAGGAAATGAAAAGCTGTTTTAGAACCATAACATATTGTATTGTATGTTTAACCCTATGGCTTCAAACAATGCTGCAATGTTTCAAATGTTATTGCCTTGTTTTCCATTCTTTTCAGAGCACCTAAAAATCTACTTACTTGAGTTATATAACCCAACAAATAAACAATGTGTCTGATTTAATTGTTGTTTAAGTTGTAATTCTGTTGTGTTTGTAAAAGCATTACCAAACAATTACATGTATTGCAACTTTTGCAGTATTGTCAATTCAGCATGGCGTTGGCTATGTGAACTTTTTGGATGGTCTCCGGGTAATGACACTTGTTGAATTTGAATGATCTCTTTAAATTTAAAGTTGTAAATGGCTGAACTGTACCCTGGAAAGAGGATTCTAAAGCTGTAGTTTGCTTCAAATGGAGCCTTTTTAGAATACAAGATTAATGGAAGCAATGGCTATCCTAAATAGCCACTAAGTGGTTTGAAACTGTGTATATATGTTTGAAAATGGGATAGTACAAGATGCTCTTTACTCAAAATTACTCAAAAGTCTCTGGCTAGACATTTTTAACCCCAGCTTTGTCCCTTTGGTAGTGCAATATATTAAAAACCAATGGAAAATATGAACGGTGGTGAAAAGGAAATAGCAAAATATGTCTGAACAGAAAAGAGAGGTGGGAGGTTGAGTATGTGGTGATGGTGGGGGGGATGGGGAGGATGGGGAGGATAGGGAGGAAACTCACTTTGCCCTGGCTCGTTTCTTTGGATATGACGCCCCTGCTCTGAGAGGCAGATGGTACCTGAGGAGACAACCCTGGGTCAACAACAACACCTCATGACAAAACACAGGAAGAGGAAAAGGTGCAGGAGGAGGTGCAAAAAGTGATGTATGAGGGTGGATGATGAAAGGGAGGAAGATAAAAGTACTAAGCTCAGAGAATGGTTGAAGTGGTAGTAAATGAACATGCAGAGGACTGAGTAAGAATTGTCAAACCAAGCAAATGAACAGAGCCAAAGACCATGAGAAAGAGGACGCAGAAATGTATGGACTGTATTTAAATGGACATGTTGACAGCTGGTCAAATTTACAGGATGGATTAAGTGGTGTGTATACGGTTTATTATTTCAAGAGAAGAGTTTCAGAAAGAAGTTTCCAGAGTAAGTGAGGAACAACAGGGTGCCAGTGTCACATGTTGGCCAGTTTCAGAAAATACATGCAGCAGATGAAGCTACAGCAGCACCTACCTTCCCTCCTCCAGGCTGGTGCTTGATGTTGTCGGTGGAGCCAATCTTAGAGCGGGCGTTACGGATGTCAGAGGCCGGTGCTGTGCTGGGGCGAGCTGTGATCCTAGAGGTGGTGGGGGCGGTTACGGTTGAGGAAGTGGCCCTGGGGGCTCGGGGCACCACGGGTTTCTTCTCTGGTACTGTACCAGTGGTGGAGGAGGTTGTGGCCGGCTTGGCTGCTGTGGTTCGAGTGCGAGAGGCAGCCGCGGAGGAAGCAGTGCTGCGGGTGGTGCTGCTGGTGGTCTTGGGCTTTGTAGAGTCACCTGAGAGAGAGAGAGAGAGGAGAGAGAGAGAGAGAGAGAGAGAGAGGGGAGTAAAACGTACTAATGGGTTTTTAAATTTCAAAAATATCCATTTTTTGAATGGTTCATTAAAGGGGAAATTTTGGGTAAAATGACCAAAAATAATGGCAATCTTGCACATTTTAAAACAAAAATCAAAACACCCCCAAAATTTGGGGTGCTTAGGACTCCCGCGCTCCCTCAATTTTCCCCCAATTTTTTTTTTCAGTTTTTTTCATGCTAAAAAAACAATTTTTTTGGGAAACCCTTTCTCCATTTTCCCGAAAAAATTAAAAACCCAAAAAATCTTAAGCACTACTACAAAAACCTGCCCTCTCCAAAAGGGCTTTTTCCCCCAAAAATGTTTTACTGTGTTCAAAAACAAATACTTTTCTCTAAACATAAAAAAAGCGTCCCAAGATACACCCTATCAAGGGGTCATTAAAAAATACCCAAAAAATAGAAAACACCTTGTTCCAAAAAAGAGTCCGAGGAAATACATTTTTTAAACTCAAAAACCAAAATTTTAAATTTTTCCTTTTGCTTTTGATGAACAAAAACATGGGTTTTATAAACTTTTTTTTTTTTCCCCCCCTGTGGGACCCCCCCATTTTTACAGTACTGTAAACCCCCCATCTTTACAAACCGTCCCGGTCTCTGTGAACTGTCATTCTTGTTCTTTGTTGCATGAACCCCAACCAGTCCAAAAACTTTGAGCTCATGGGTTAAAAAATGGAAAAACCCCAAAGTGGGAAGGCCAGACCATTTTCATTACACAGTACACCCGCCTGCAAAGCCTGTACTACAGGATAAAAAAAAAAATATGAAAAAACAAAAAACAAAGGGGTTAAAAAAAAGGGGATCTTCTTTGCGCTGGGTAAAGGCCCAAACACTTTGGCGTCATCACAAAAACAATATTCCTTTCCCTTCCCCTTTTCCTTTCCCTTCCGGGAGCCCCCTGAAAGGGGGGGAAAATGGCGTGCCCCAAATTTTGAAAAAAAGTGAAAACAAAATTTGGGGTTTGTTTCAATCCAAATGACAGTTCTCCCATTTTTAAAATTTTATTTTTTCCACTTGTTCTTCCCGGGGAAGGGTGACCCTGGTTTAAATTTGGGGGCTTTCAAAAGGTGATTTGCGCCCAAAGGTTTTCCACTTCGTTTGGGTGTCCGTTTTTTTTTCGGCCCCCCTGTTAAAGGTCAGAGAAGACCGCAAACCCCCCCACGCGGGAAAAAGCGTTCATACTAAAATAGAACCAACCCCAAATTTTTTGGGGGCATGTGACATGGGTTGGAAAACCCTTTAAAGGCAAAATACCAAAAGGAAAAAAAGTTTTTTATTTAATAAAATGGCTGTTTTTGGGTTTTAAAAAAAAAAATTTTCAAGGTTTTTTACATAAAAGCAGATATAAATGTAATATAAAAAGAAAAAATTTTTCAAATAGACTATTGGGCCCGTTTCCCACAGAACCAAAATTTTAAAAGTTTAAAATGCCAAAGGTTTTCCCTTTTTATAATCAAATCCCCCCCCCAAAGTTTTTTTGTTTAATTGGGGGGGGAAAAACCCGCTGGGGAATAATTTTTAAAAACCCATGCTAAAGTTTTTTAAAAAAAGGGGAAAAAAAACAAACTTTTTTTAAAATTTTCTTTTAAACCTTTAAATAAAAAAAATTTGGAAAATCCAACCTTTAAGGACACCATTTTTCTTTGTGAAGGAATAAAAAAGGTAAAAAAATAAAAAGTTTTCCTTAAAAAAAACAGGAAAAAACATATATTTACAGGGGGTATAAGGATACCACTTTTGGGTTTTTAAAAACGGCAAATTTAATTCCCCTTTTCTTTAAGTCAAATTTTTTTTAAAAAAGTGGGGTTTTCCCCCTGCCCAATTCCCCCCCTAGGGGCCCTTTTCTATTCCCCACCTGTTAAGGAAAATGTTAATTGAGAAAAATTCCCCCCGCGGGTTTAGGAGGGGCCGCAAACTCCCCCCCAAAAAGCAAACGGGGCGTAAAACCACGGCCCGCTAGGTGAAAGGGGTTTAACTCCCCCCGGGGGCCTTTTTGCAATTTAAAGCCCCCTCCTAAGAGCCCCGCCCCCGCGTTTTTTTTTTGAAGGAAAAGTGTCCCCAGTCCCGCGCAGTTTTCCCATGTTGCCCCCAAAAATTTTAAATTTTTTTCTCACCCCGGGAAAATAAAGCCCGTAAACCCGTATAGAAAAGGAAGAGGGAGGCAAAAAAAAGAGGGAAAAAAGGGGTTTTTGAAAAGCCAAAGTGGAGAAAAAAGGGGAAAAAAAGGTACAGAGGATAGCAAAAAAGCAAAAGCACAGGTGGAGGAGAGCAAATGCAGGCCCGGGCCCGCCCGTGTTGGAAATCATGGCCCCCGGGTTTTTTAAAACCCCCAAAACCTACTATTAATAAGATCTTTTTTCCCCCGGTTTGGGGCCCTTTTTAGTGAAAAGAAAAGAAGTTACACATTTTTGGGGTTGTGTTGGGAGAATCAGATCACTATCTGACAAGGGGGGAGTTTCGAAAACCTTAAAAAGCCCTTTAGGTTTCGGGCTTTTTCCTCTCCCGATTTTTCCATTGTCTTGGGGGGCTTTAAAAAACAGATGGTGAGGGTGGGAGTTTTGATTTTTATTTTAATTCAATTTTATTTATATAAACGGGCAAACAAAACAAACCCTTTTTCTCCTTGGGGCTTTTCAAAAAAAGGCAGGTCTAAAACCAAATCGGGGATGTTATTTTCCGAAAAACCCCACAAGTTTTTGTTTTCAAGCCTTGGGGCTTTTTTATAAAAATTCTGACCCTCAAAAAAGTGTGTGTTTTTGTGGGGTTTTTACAATTATGTTTTACACATTTTTTGGGGTTTTTTAAGGGGGGAGCATGTCTTCCCCTAACCCCCAAAAGGCCCCTTTTTGGTTTCAGTGGTGTAGTGGGCGAGACCGGGCCCTGGGGGCGGACTGAACGCTGTTTTTTTCTGGTGCGGGGGGTAGCTGGTTTTTCCCTTTTTTTTGGCCAAACTGGGGCCTGTTTAGGTGCCATTTCCCGGGCCCCCTTTTGGGAAAAGGGGGCGCTTCCTGTAGTGCCTGAGGAGAAAAAAAAATTAAAAACGGGAGTGGTTGGGGGAAAAGGTAAGGGCAGATTTTATGAAGGCCCAAACCCCCTGGTTTAACAAAAGAAATGCTAAAGGGGGGGTCATAAAAAATTTTTTCTGTTTTTCCCTCGGGCCCCAAAAGGGGCCCTGGTTTTTATGAGAAAAATTTAGGGGCAAAGGGCGTTTTTCCCCATGGGGTGGAACATGTAGGCGCTCCCTGGAAAATTGAAAATTCAGGGAGCCCTTTTTTTTCCCCCCCATAAAACCCCTTGGGTGAGCCATGCTCCAAAATCTGCCGAAACCCTCCCCGCAACCCAAATGGGCCCTTTCCCCGAAATTTAGTTTACCCGGAACCCCCCCCCCGGGGCCCCGAAGGGGTAAAAAAGGGTGTGATTTATATTTTTGGTATCACGTGGTTTTCAGTTAAAAAGGCTGATGAGCAGAAACCCCAAAAGGAACTGGGATTTTTTTTTAAAAGTTTTTATCCCCGGGGCCCGAATTTAAAACCCGCGGCTTTTTCGGGCTGTTTTTTTTTTGGGGGTTGGGATGTGTTTTGGGTTTAAAATTCCCGAAAATTTTTTTTTTTAAAATTTTAAATTGTTTAAAAACTGCCAAAAATTTTTTCGGGTTTTTTCACTGAAAATCAGGGGGGCTTTCCCTTTTTTCAAAGTGGGGAAAACTCATTTTCCCGGCCCCATTTTTGGGAAAGATTTTTTTGAAAAAAAAGTTTTTTTAGCTAGGAATTCCCCCCCTCCCACATGTTAGCCACGTGTAAATGTGCGCGATCCGGAAGGGGAAACATGTGGAAAACGCCGACATTTTTGGTTTTTCCTACTTAGAATTCCCCCCATGGGGGGGAAAGAAACTCCCCCACTATGTTTTTAAAGGGAAGGGATTTTAAAAATAAACCGGAATAGACTACTATTACCCATACATTTAGAAAATTCTGTTAAAACGGGTTTCCATGTTCAAGAAGAATTTTTTCCCCAAAAAAAAAAGGACTTTATTTCATAGACCGTTTTAAGCAATTAAGGGGGAAAAACACAGGCTTGTAAAAAAACCCCCTGACTAGTGTTTTTTCCCCCCCCCCCCATGACAGGGGTCTTCAGATAAACACTTTATAGATTTTTTGGGGCCAAACTTTGAATATCCTTTTTAAACTTGGATACTTTAAGGGGTTAGGGCAATTTAGGGGATAGAATATTTTCAACACAAAAAAGGGAAAATAGCTTTGGGGGGCTCCATAAAATTTGTAAAGATAATTAATTTAAAAAAACCTATTTTTTAAAAAAAAGGGGCACAAAAGTAAACCCTTGGGAAAAAGGATGCCCTTTATTGAAAGTGGGGACCCCAAATTTCCCGTATGACTTTACCCCCAAAAGGCAAATATTTTTTTTTTTGAGGGTTTTTACCCGCATATTATAAAGCAACCTTTAAAACTGCACCCCAAAAAACATCAAGGGTTTTTGAACACAACTGTGATTTTGGGGAGCCTAAAGGATGAGACCCCCGGGGTCAGGAAAGAGTTTTTTTTTTTCCCCAAAAAAAATTTCCCAGATATTAAACCCCTTTTTTGGAAACCCTTCAATTTTAGCCCCGGATGCCAGCCCAACTTAGCCCCGCCCCCCAACATTTTGGAAAGGGGGGGGGGAAATTTCCCCCGGGGGGCCCCTTTACCCCTTGTGGAGCAACTAGGTTGAGCAAAAGCTGTTAAAAACCCCAAACAAATTGGGAGGGGGGGGCTTTTTAAAAACGATGGCCGATGATCCCATAAGTGATTGGAAAGAAGAGAGCAGACCCCGGGGACTCGCCCCAACCCCGTCGCCCGGGGCCCGGCTGCTCAAAGGCCCTTTTCCCCTCCCGGGGCCAGCTGGGCGGGTTGGTAATGGTTTTATTCACCCCTGTGTATTTTTTAATTTTCCCTTTTTTAAAACGTAGAAAATCCCAGGGTGCAAAGAATGTTTTGTAATTTCTAAAAAACCCGGTTTGGGGTGGTGTTTAACCCCCCCCCGCAAAATTCCCCAAGCCGGGGGAAGGGTTGCAGTACAAAAAGCTAAAAACCAGTTTTTGTTTCGCTTTTTACATTATGGTCGCCCCAACATAAGTCCCCATACTCCCGGCTTTTGATTTGGGGTTTTAGGTTTCCAATTTTTGGGGCCCCGAGGGGTTTTTGGTTTTAAAACTCCTCATAAAAACCCGCCCCCCGGGGGGCCCGTATCAATCCTATTTGACTAGGGTCTGAGTTAAAGAGTTAGGGTAAAAACCTTTTTTTTTTTCCGGGGCAAAATTTAAAAAGAATTAAACCCAAAGTTTTTTTCGCTTTTTCCGAGTTCTTTGGGCCCTTCCCAAATTTAAATTTTAAAATGTTTTTTCCATATTTTTTTTAAAAAAGGGTCCATCTTCTTTTTTTTAAAAATTTTGTCTATTTTTTCCCCAAAAAAGTTTTTCACTTTTTTTTTTTCGTTTCCCCCCCAACACTTTTTGGGGCCCCCTTTTTGTTTTTTTTTCAAAGCAAAAATTAATTTTTAAAAAACACCCCACATTTTTAAAGAAATAGTGGGGGAAAAAATTTTTTTTTTTTTTTGGGTTTGAAAAGGGAAAAAATTATTTTTTTGAAGTGAAAAAATTTTTTGAAAAGGGGGTCAAATTTGAGGGAGGGTTTTTTTTGTTTTTGGCGGGTTTTGGCACACTTTAAACCCCAAAAAACCTTTGGGGAAAATGGGCTATGAAATCCTTGTTGTGTATAAATGGGGTATTTGGGGAGGGCCCTTTACAGACGTCCCGACAATGAAAATCACCTTGCCTTTACACAAGCGCCGTTGGGGGGTGGAGGAGCAGGGGCGGGGTGGTAGGAAAATTGGGGGGGGAGGGGAGGCAGGGGGGCTGGTAAGGTGGGGAGGATGCAGGGCCGGGTGGGGAAAGTGGTGGGGGGATGCGGGGGCTGGGAAGAGTGGTTTAAAATTTCAGGGGGGCTGGTTTAAGGGGGGGGTGGGGGGGAAAGATGGAAAAGGGCCGGGGCGGGTGAAGTGGTGGGGGGCCCCTTTGGACCAGGCGGGGGGCTTTTGGGGTGGGGGCCTTTGGGGTTTTGGTTGGTTTTTTTTTTAAAAGGGGGTGGGGGGGGATTGGGGCGCTTGTAGGGGCTGTGCCCGAACCCCGGCACCGCGCTTCGGAAAGGGGGGTTTTGCAGCAGCGCTCGGTTTGGGGGGGCCCCCCCAGGGCACCGGGTCCCCGCAGGAACGGAAATAAGGACAAAAGGAAAAGGGGAAAATAAGGGGGGGAAAACAAAAGGGAAAAAAAAAAAAAGGAAAAAATGATGATAATGTTAATTAAGCAGCACAAGCAGATAATAAACCCAAATCATAAAAAGAAAAAGGGAAAGCAAAATTTAAATAGGGAAATTTGTAAAAAAATAAAAACCCGCATTGGATTCATTGTTGCAATGTTGCCTACTGTATTGTGCAGTACACCTTGTTCAGACCTATTTGAGGTCATAAACCTGTCTTAAAACAACACTAGAGAACTTTTCCCCCTGCAGGTTGGAAGCAGAATTGTCCATTACATTACATTATGCAAGTTTGCCAGATCGGGTACCAGATGGACAATGTAATGTAAAGGACAATTCCGCTTCCAACCTGTAGGGGGACTGAAGCGGGAAAAGTTCTCCAGTGTTGCTTTAATACAGATTTATGACTTCAAATAAGTCTGAACTTGCCTGGCTCCGCCCTCCTAAGGACTTCCACTCAATTTTCATTTCCCTTCATCACTTTGGGTTTTTGGGTATATTCATGGGTTTTCTCCGGCCCAATTTTAAACCCGTCCAACAGATGAAGGGGGTGAGTTGAGTCCCGTGGTGGAGAACGATCCGAAAAGCCATTCGGTCGGTTTGTGGCAACGCTGAAAATATCCAGAGTTAAACCCGACAAGAAAAATAATGCTGGTTTTGTTGGGGCCTCCTCCCTGGGGTTGGGGGAAAGTTAATTTTTCCACCGCCCGTTGGTGAAGGATTGGCAAAGGCTAACATGGGCTAACTAGCAAGCTTTTGCTAATAAACCCTTTTTGGTCTCCCCTTTGTTCACATCGCGGGCATCGTTAAAACCAAACTTAGCGTTTGGGTTTGGAGATCCAATAAAAACAAAAGGAAGTTTGATTGGGCTAAATGGTCAATGCAAGGGGCCCAGACCCTGCACAAAAGTAGGCAAAAAACCGAGCAAACTTTAGCTGGATCATGATAAAGGCTACTTTTTCTTTAAATTCCCCCTAAAAATCTAACTGTCAAAAAACTTTGGGCTTTATTCCCCAAAACGTTTTAGCTATTTCCCCCTAAATTTGATATCTGAGGTTGTTTGTTTTACACAGTTCATAAATTTTGTTTTAAAGGAAATTTTAAAAATTATTTTTAAAATTATCATTTACATAAAAAAGAAAAAAAGTAAATAATATTTAACCATTTTTTTAAGGGATAAAAAAAAAAAGGAAAGAAAAAAAGAGTAAAAACCAAAACAAAAAAGCTTTAGGACAAAAAAAAACTGAAGGGTCTGGACATTAAAATCTTTTTGCGTAAATTTTGATTTGTTCAAAAAAGGCAAAAATTTTATATAATATAAAAATAATAAAATGCAAATGAATATGTAATATTATTTCTTAGTTACGTTAATTTTAACGAGGGCTGTAAGCGTTCGCGTCTGGTAGATCCCTTGATGGTATAAAAATTAATTTTCTAAAAAAAAAGGGATTATATTAAAATATCTTCGTATTTTAAAATGCATTAAAATTTTAAACTTTTTGTACGGTGAAAAACAGTCAAATAAGGGGTTTACGTAAATTTAAAAAAGCCAAAAAAATTTAATATATTAATTTTTTCCCCAAAACCTGTCTTTTTATTTCTCTCCCAAAATCCCAAATTGAGTACGCACTAGGGGACAAAAAATTTTGGACGGATCAGGGTTTTTGGGTCCAGATCGGATACTTTTTCAGATCCGCACAAAAAGGGGGAATTTGAAAGTTTTTATTAAATGAATTACAACAATTTTTAAAAAACTTCTTTCCCTTTTAAATGCCCAACGCAGTAAAAAGGGTACTTTACACTAACCCTAAAAAAGGGGTTTCCCATTTCCCCAAAGGTTACAACAGCAAAACCTTGCTAGTTTGGGGTTCTTTAGCTCAAGCTTTGCCCCCAGACTTTTGGGCGCCTTGACATGAAATAGGGGCCCCCTTTTCACCCCTTTTTAGCTGAAACGCAAAACCGTTTTTAGTATAGCTAACGAAACGGGGGGTCATCAAAGTTAGGCTAACATAAACGTCAGAAAAGGGAATTTACTACATAAATTTTCCTCTGAAGGCCTTAATGTTAACTATGGAAAACTCAGGATGTTCTTTGTCTAACTGTTTCGGACAACAGAAGAGCGCTGACTTTAAAAGGGCACTAAAAATTAGCACTGAAAACAACTTTGCTATTCCAGTACCGGGGAACATTGACAGAAGATGAAAAGAGAAAATTTCCCCCTCTTTAAGTAACGCGCAGTAAATTTCTATTTCAACTATACGGTAAAATTTGAAATTGATCGGCCTTCACATTTTTCCGACCGTGAGGTTGTCCGTTACCCGCTAAGGAAAAACCTCAACCCCCCCCAACTTGGCAAGACAGCAAAAAAAGTTGGGAAAAAAGCGTTCCGGGAACAGAGCTGTGCGGGTTTTTAAATTTTGATTATTAAAGCTCACCGGCCAACCTCCAGTGGCCCCTTCTTAAACTAGAGTTTAAAACTTCCTCGATTCTGCTTGCCACAAAGAAACAAAATTAAACTTTTTGCTCCCTTTTTTTTCAGGGTAAAATGGATGATCTTACATTATAACACGTTTTAGTCTGATGTGATACTTGTCACTCGCCGATGTAAGTCAAGTGCAGATTTGAATCACGCATGCGTCACTTTGCAAAGAGTAGCATACAAGATGCTAACAAGAGACTTCTGTAATGTCAATACAGTAAAAATGGACCTACTCAACAAAGTTGGTTCACTGCTAGCTACAAGTTAGCATCAAACACAACAAGCTTGTTAGCTGAATAGCGTTTTGAGCTAACATTAGCAATCAAACAACCAGATAGCTAAAATGTTTTTGAAAGGACTGCCAGCTTAGCTACAGCTAGTGATCAAACACAACAAAGCCTGTCACTGGAATGGTGTTTTGAGCTAATGTTAGCAATCAAACAACCATAGATAGCTAAAACGTTTTTGAAAGGACTGCTAGCTTAGCTACAAGTTAGCAATCAAACACAACATAGGCTGTCACTTGATAGCTAAATCATTTTTGAAATGATTTCCATCTTTTCTTGTTGTTTGTAATGAGAAAAGTTTATTATTTTATGGATTTCACAAATTTCAGTGTGACACGTTATGCCGTAAAACGTTTAAATCTAAGCATGAGGGACTCAAATCTGCACTCGACTTACATCGGTGTGTGACAGCACTAATAAAATAGTGCGATCCATGTTTGTTTTCAGCGTAGATTCTATGGAGCCTACCATTATGTTATGTGTGTCATGAAAAACATTACTACCTTGGTCTTCTTGTCTGCACCTGACGGGTCTCTGCTCGGAGTGGCACTGCTTCCATTGGTTGCAGGTTTTGCTTTTTTGGCCTTCTCTCCTCCGTCTGCTTTTGCAGCCTTGTCCTTCTTGTCATCCTTTATCTCCACAACTTTTTTGTCGACCGGCATTTTGTCCTGCTTCTCGTCCTTATCGGTCTTCTGCATTGGTCTGGCCGCCGGCTCCTCAGGGGGTTTCTCCACCATCTTCTTGGCTTCGTCTGTGTCAGCTTTCTCCTTCTTGGTGTCTTCCACCTCTGGTGTCTTCTTTGTCTCTGTGTCAGCCTTCTTCTCCAGCTTGTCATAGCTGGTATCCAGCTTGTTGGGTGTCGGCTGTTGCTCTGGGGTCTTTTCTACTTTGTCCGTGCGCTGTTCTTTACCATCCTTCATCTCAGTTTTCTCAAACTTCTCTGTTTTTTCTTCAATTTTGGACTTTTCATTTTTCTCCACTTTGTCCACAGTCTCTGTTTTCTCCACTTTGCTCCCTTCTTCTTTTGTCATCTCCACTTTTTCTACTTTCCCTGTCTTGTCCGCTGTATTTGTCTTTAGCAATTTATCTGGGGATTCTTCTACCTTGTTCATTTTATCCTCCTTATCTGCCTTCTGCTGCACTGACTCCACTTTCTCTTTCTCCTTTTCTGTCTGTTCCTCTGTCACCTTCACTTTGGCTGCCTCTTTCTCCTCTTTAACATTTTCTGTGTCTTTTACCTCTTTCTCATTTTCCTTTTCTTTCACCCTTTCTGCCTCTTTCTCCTTCTCTTTTTGTGTCTCTTTCTGTTTTTCCTTCTCCATCTCTTTCTCAACCTTGGCTGGAGTCTCACTGCTGGCAAATTCTACCTTCACACTCTTCTGCTCAGCTTTATCCAGAGGGTGAAACAGGTCTACCTTCTTTACATCGTCCTCCAGTTTCTCTTCCTTCTTCTCTGCCTTCTCCATCTTGTCAGATTTTACTGGAAGGAAAGGGGATTTAAATTAGAAATCAATATATAAATATACATACAGTATATTTCACACATTATAGGCCTCTAGCACACAGTTACCAGTAGGAAGCACAAGGACTCACTTGGCTCCACAACAAGCTCAATACAGCCAAAACCCAGAAAATCATCCTTGACTTATCCAACTCTAATCTCCCATAAACATCTCATGTGAACCCATAACCATCATGGTCCTATTTTTATTTGTCAGAACATATTCAGTATAAGCAAACTGAATATTAGCTCGTACCACAGAAGGTGAGTTTCCATCCACCTGTTTTTAATGCTCATTTTCAGTTTGCGCTGATCAACACAGAGAGTACAGAATAAGTCACTACTACAAATTATATACTTAAGGCAGAGTTTGTGAAATAGGTGGAATATTTCAGATCTGCTTCGTTGATGTGAATGAAAACAAAATACTATGAGTCTGGATGATGTTGCTGCCATGCTAAACTAAAACACCATGCAATATACACAATGCAAAAGAACATAGTTAACATATCTCCTGTGCTGAATCACTGAATGAAACCTGTGCATCATCTGCCCTCAGGTGGCAATGACCTAACAGTGGGGTGAACTGAGCACGGTCAGAGCGTCCCAGCTGGATCCTCTGATGTCCACATTGGGAAAACAAATGCAACGTAACAGATTCCAAAGCTGTGTATCCTGTGCGGCCTTCACGTTCACAATCCATTGTAAGGTGAGATTGATTTTACTGTCCCGAAGGAAATTTCTTTCAATATCTGCTGTTTGAAAAATTCAACACGACATATTTACATAAATACACATATACATAAAGTGCACAGACACAGACTGTTGCATTACTTTACGTGGGCATGCTCATGTTGCATGCAGAGACTGCCACTAGCCAACAAAATTGCACACTGCCCGTTGTGCGACACATCGTAATATAATATGTCATAATATGTGCAGTAAGGGTAAGCCGCAATAACTTTATCATCTTATCATTGAGCGCCTGTCGCACAGAAATGTAGTAAGAGAGTTATCTCAAGACACTTTACCGTTAGAGTAGGTCTAGACCACACTCTATAATTTACAAAGCCCCAACAATTCTAGTAATTGCCCCAAGAGCAAGTAGGAAAAACTCCCTTTTAGTGAGAAACCTTGGACAGACCCAGGCTCTTGGTATGCGGTGTCTGACGGGGCTGGGGTTGGGGGTGTGATAAACATTGGCAATTATACATACAGCATGTACGTCACATAGACCTCTGCGAACCCTCCCACCTATGTGGATGTGAAAGTATAAATGTGCTTCCAGTTAGAGTATTCTAGGACAAACATGTATTTCTGTAGCTGAACACAGTTAGAAAAAAGGTTAAAGACGTTCAGAAGGACAGGACTCAAGTCCCCGGGTTGTGTTTGATAGATAATAGTTTAAAGTGTTCATATTCTGCTCTGCATACCCTACGCCGGACCCTACGCCGTAGCCTGACATGCACTACTCAAAAAATGGAACCACTACTACTAACTATACGACGCAGCGACGCACGTCCCTCGGCCGTGGCTTGGAAGCGTTGCGTTTCCCCCTGACTCGTTTCCTGGTTCTCCTTCTCCATAAACAACATGAACATCAAGGAGAGAGTGAACTCTTCCTGCTACTGATTTCCTACCCTGGTCAGAAAGAACAGGGGAGACACTTTTTTTTTCTCACTTTGCCTCCAGAGTCTGCACTCACTCTGAAGCTAATCACCCCCCCCACACACACACACACACACACACGCCGGCCCTGCTATTATATCAACGCACACACCAACGCACAAGTATAACCTTCAGAACACTTACGTAGGCTGCGGCAAAAGCTCTGCGTGGAGCCTCGACAGAATCGTAACTCAAGCTTTACCTCATGCAACATCTTACCTCATGTCTCTCCCTCTGTCTCTCCCTCTGCCCCCCCCCAAACTTTTCCTCTAAGTAAGTCAGCTCAAGTTTAGCCCGGAAGCAGTCTGTAAACAGTGATTGATGTTTACAACTAGCAGTTTTCTGAATGGATTGACCATTCAGCGTTCTTCTCTTCCTAAGAAGTCTTACTAATCAGGAGGTGTACAGTATTCACAACATGCCTGTTTCTTGCCCTGCCTTGTTTTATTTCCAGATCTAAGCTATTTACTTCATTACCAACAAGAACGGTGGCCAAATCAATGAAAATAAGACCGACGTATGAAACTGGAATTCATTCACATTCATAGTATCATAATGGTGCTGATCAACTGGCTTATTAGCTATTATACTCTTCACTAAATCTTGACGTGACTGCAGGTTTCTCGAAGTTCATTTTACAGAAAACAATTCAAGATTTGTTTCTCACTCCCACTTTTGGCAAACGTCATGATAAAAGAGGGTTCCTTACATTCCAGTGCTTAGGAGTCAGCGTGGGTGGACAGAAAGAAGAACAACGGGTTAAGAATGGTAACACACTCTTTTTTTATCCATTTTGGTGCTCATTTTTTACATTAGCTTCTGGTTTATAGCTCCTTCAGAAAATGGTCCCATGCCAATAATGACATTTAAAAAAAGGGACTGAAAGAGGACAACATGGGAAGGAAAGGAGGGAACCAGACAAGGAAAATGAGGCGTAGAGCAGAATGAAATGACATTGGACGCTTACATAACACGCAGCAACCCCAGACCTGGAACGGTGACATACATCAGACCAAACAGAGTGAACACAAATAGGTGACTATATACAAGAAAAAAAAAACTGACCTTAATAAAATGAGACATCGCTGTGACAAGACAAAGGAAAAGGGAACAGGAGAAATGGGAGCAAACTAAGTAAGCAAACAAGGCCTTGGTTTTCTGAATTGTAAACAATGAGAGACTCAGGAGATCAACTTGATCCTCTAATTAGGGCAGAAATCTGATATGTGCCAGAGCTGTGGAAAGCCTGGTGAAAATGGCTTCATTAAAGCAAACAGCAGGCGGTGAAACCCAACCTTCCCACTTTGACACTCCCTGTGTCACTCCTTTTCACAATGCTCTCTTTTTTTTTTTTTAACTCTTTTTTGCAGTGGTCCTTTGTCTATTTCCCATTTTTTCTTCTATCTTCTTTATCTATTAAAAACACTGCCACCGAGATAGGATCACAGTATATGGAAAGAAACATCCCCTATTCCCTCATTCTCTCTGTTTTGTACACAATCCAACAACGTTGACCTGAGGCCTGTACTACAGCATGCCCTGGATTTATTCCAGTTACCCGGCTTCACCTGACCTAAGAACCGTGCTCCCACATAAGCTGTGTCAGGACGGCGGTTATCAACTAGGTCCATCAACCCGGGGTTTCCCAACCCAGAGACCCATAAACTTTTATTTCAGTTGCAACCCTGGCAGTGGGAAGCGAGCGTGAGAGCAAATAAAAAATATAAAAACACAATTCAAACCGATGTGTTTGGAATCGTTGTTTTTCTTATGTTATTAGGAGCACCAGGTCAATTTAGGCCTCTATTGACAGGACAGCCAAAGAAATGGAAAAGCTGCAGGTCGGAGTCGAACCCTGGTCCTTAAAGAACCTAAAGCACATAAACAGGTTCAAATGAAATTCTGATCAATGAGGTCTCCATTCTTAATGAACAATTTAGAACCAAATTTTGGGGCATCCATTTGGCTCCTCCAGTAAAAGCTGCGTTTACAGAAGCCGTCTCATTAAAACCCTGTCAGTCCTTTGCTCTGTTGCTCCACAACACTTGGAGCTCTCTGGTTGAGTGGAGTTTATCAGCCTTGACATCACAGTATGTGAAGTGTATGCTACACTACATCAGTGCCCTTTGGTAGCACATCCAACACAGTGGACGCTTCAAAGTGCTCGTGAAGTGGTGACAGAGTGGAGAGTGGACATTGTGGCTTAATGTCCTTTCGGAAGTGTGAGACTCTGTTTGGCTGTCTAACGAAGGCTCACTGGCAGCTCAGTGATGAGTTACAGCAGTTTACAGTGAATAGGGTGAACCCAGGGTTTCTGCAGGTTTAACCAAGTCCAATTTAAGACTTTTTAAGACCATTATGAATGGAATGTAAAAAAAAAACAGATGTCAGAATCCGGAAACATCGTTTGAAACTTTTCCCCCCGATTCCCTCATTGGCATCATAGGACTAGTGTTCAGATTGGCTTCAATAGAAGCTGCACATTGGTCTCGTTTGTAGTGGTGATACAGTGAATAATTATTTGGACTAGCAAAAGAAAGAACTACACACCCCAAATTAAAAAATAGAAACATTTTAAAGCACTGCGGGAGCATTTCAACGAGCATTAGAGGTAGCGTTATATGGATGTAGAAAAATTAAGAGCTGTTTAGAATTATTTAACACCTAGAACACAAAATAAAGCAAATTTAAGACTTTTTAAGGCCTACAATTTAGATTTTGAAATCTTGGACCCTGCTGAAACCCTGTGAACCCTTGGAATCATCAACATCTATTTGTTTGGTTTTCACACCCATTATGTACATGGCAGAGGAAGTACGAGCTACATATTATTTTAGGGATATGCTATGCTAACAGTATTCCTTGGATTAGGGTGGCACCTAAATCATGGTTGCAGGTTTCGCCGTGGTCCTGCTCTACTTACCCTCCTACACCCTGCTACACTCTGCAGTGCCTTGCTATGCCCTGCTACGTCCTGCTATGTCTTGCAGTGCCCTGCTACATCCTGCTATGTCCTGCAGTGCCCTGCTACATCCTGCTATGACCTGCAGTGCCCTGCTACATCCTGCTATGACCTGCAGTGCCCTGCTACGCCCTGCTATGTCCTGCAGTGCCCTGCTACGTCCCGCTATGTCCTGCAGTGTCCCTGCTACGCCCCGCTATGTCTTGCAGTGCCCTGCTACGTCCCGCTATGTCCTGCAGTGCCCTGCTACGCCCCGCTATGTCTTGCAGTGCCCTGCTACATCCTGCTATGTCCTGCAGTGCCCTGCTACATCCTGCTATGACCTGCAGTGCCCTGCTACAGCATGACCTGCAGTGCCCTGCTACGCCCTGCTATGTCCTGCAGTGCCCTGCTACGTCCCGCTATGTCCTGCAGTGCCCTGCTACGCCCCGCTATGTCTTGCAGTGCCCTGCTACGTCCCGCTATGTCCTGCAGTGCCCTGCTACGTCCCGCTATGTCCTGCAGTGCCCTGCTACGTCCTGCTATGTCCTGCAGTGCCCTGCTACGTCCTGCCATGTCCTGCAGTGCCCTGCTACATCCTGCTATGTCCTGCAGTGCCCTGCTACGTCCTGCCATGTCCTGCAGTGCCCTGCTACATCCTGCCACATCCTGCTACGTCCTGCTACATCCTGCTATGTCCTGCAGTACCCTGCTACATCCTGCTATGTCTTGCAGTGCCCTGCTACGTCCTGCCATGTCCTGCAGTGCCCTGCTACGTCCTGCTATGTCCTGCAGTGCCCTGCTACATCCTGCTATGTCCTGCAGTGCCCTGCTACGTCCCGCCATGTCCTGCAGTGCCCTGCTACATCCTGCTATGTCCTGCAGTGCCCTGCTACATCCTGCTATGTCTTGCTGCATCCTGCTAGGCCCTGCAGTGTCCTTCTACAACATGAACTACTACAATTTTTTCTAGTCATAGTTCCATTATCTTAATTAATGACTATTATTGCCAGTGTTCATCACACCCCCGACCAAAAGCAAGTTTTCCTCACCCTCCAAGATTTCTCCCTAAAAGGGAGTTTTTCCTCGCCACTGGCACACTACATGCTATCTATCTGTAAGATGTCTTGAGATTAACTCTTGTTATGAATTGATACTATGCTAAACTTGAATTGAATTAAAGGCTGTTAATTGTACTTTAAGGACACTTTCTACTGTATTGGATTTTTTTTCCTTCAATTTAATATAATTTGGATTGTTACTAACATGCCCATTGGTTGTCAACACATATATGCCTACGTAATATTGCAAAAATCAGGAATATCCTGTCTAAAAATGATGCAGAAAAACTAGTCTATGCATTTGTTACTTCTAGGTAGGATTATTGCAATTCTTTATTATCAGGCTGCATCCTGCGATGCCCTGTTACATCCTGCTACGTCCTGCTGTGTCCTGCCACGTCCTGCTGTGCCTTGTAATGCCGCACAGTGCCATGCTACGCCATGAACTACTACAAAGAACTGCTACAAACTACTATTTTTTGTGACTGTAATTGCCATTCTTCATTCTAACCCCAACCGGCCCGTCAGACACCGCCTACCAAGAGCCTGGGTCTGACCGAGGTTTCTGCCTAAAAGGAAGTTTTTCCTCGCCACTGTCGCGCTGTTGCTTGCTCTGGAGGAAACTACTAGAACTGTTGGGACCTTGTAAATTCTGGAGTGTGGTCTAGACCTACTCTATCTGTAAAGTGTCTCAAGATAACTCTTGTTATGAACGGATACTATAAATAAAATTGAATTGAAAATTGAATTTTATGAAAAGCGCAATGAGATAACTGTTGTTTTGATTTAGCGCTATATAAATAAAATTGAATTTAATATATTGACATGGATAGAGAAAGATGAGTGGCAGTGTTTCAAGGAGATAAGAACCATGTTGATTGGACACTCTATGCCATAATTCTGTCACAAAATGTTGTCACCTTTTTCCATTTGGGATATACCTTGAATTTTGACCCTGCAACTCCCACTATGCTTTGGGAGAAGAGAACAGTGGCATTAAATCTTAAAATGTGATTTTTATAATGCACCATCTGAAGTTAGAAGGTGCATTTCTTTTTCTTTTTTTTTTTACTAGAATTGTAAATGGATTTATGAAAGTTTATACGTAGTGAGCATTGTAAAATCAGCTATAACCACAAAAAGTAAGTTGCATTCATTCCAGTAGTATGTGTGAAGTCTGTATATTCTAGTTTGATTGAGTTATGACACTAAGAAAAAAGGTGCAACTTTTTCAAAATGCACTAAGGGTTAAAAGGGCCCAAATAAAATTTGTGAATGGAAAAAGACAGATTCTTACTGACAAACATATACACACAGAACAAAAATGATATGCCCTCACAAAGACAAACAAACAAGTACACCAAGGGTGTACTTTATCACTTTTACAACCGTTAGCAAGAGCAAAAACATGCCCATGTTCCAAAGCTACAACACAGGGCTGCTGCTGGACAGAACCTTCTCCCGTCAGAACATTATGTGACAATTATTATGCTTCATTCTGAGGGTGAAGGCGGCTGAAAATGTGCCTGAAACCAGGGAATATTACGAGACAGAAATAATTTGACATGACAGAAGATCTACTAACTCCAGGGCTATATTTAGCGTGGGTTTTGCTTTGTGTATGTTGAAATACAAGCTGATGGACAAAACTCTGATCTCTTTTAGTTTAATTTATTTCACCCTTTCTTTCCAAATCAGCGGGATCTTCGCTTTATGCAATATTTATATTAAATAATGTATATTCTTATATATTCTGATCTATCCTTTTTCCTTTTTTGGCTACCTTACATTGACCATTCCATCAATTCTTATGCCCTCCTATTCTGTTCAAGCATGATTCACCTTAACCTATGTATCCCCCCCACCTTTTTATTACCCCACCCAATTCAATGACTCTGCCATGCTCCTGTTTAGACTTCAGAGGGCAGAAAATAAAGATCACTGCCCAAACAATTCTGCAAAAACAACCCTGGCGTGCGGGCAAAGAGGAAAAGAAAGAGACCTACAAAAGGGGAAAAGACCAAAAGTGGGAGACCACCACACTGGGCCGCACTTCCCAGTCAGTGAACCCATTTTGGCTCAGAGGCGGACATCACCAGACATGACCGTGACCCGCTTTCAGCCTTCTTGGCTCTGCCTGTCTTCACCAAGAATCTAATGAACATTCAGAGCAACAGGATGACAGGCAGAAAAAGAAAGAGACATCCTATTAGACAAACAGAAAATAAGGGAAAGCATGGAGTATGAGAGAAAATGAGGTTAGACAAGTCTCCATCAGCTATAATGACCTGCGGTACCCTGACCCTTTATCTATATGTCAGCTGGAGAGTCAGCTACTATTTGACCTCATGCTGCAAGCTTGCAGTATTGTGCTGCAACACACATTTGTATGCATATGAACAGACACACTCAGTAGCATATGAAGATAGCCACCCTTTACATTGATCTATTCACACACTCTGTACAGTTTGTGGCTTATCTGTATCTAAATTGGCATGCGGTCTTTGACCAACACAATGAGACAGATAATACCATTGTGGAATGTCAAGTAGCATACTGGAGGCTGATCTGTTGCTGTCGACTTCTCTCAGCTTTTCATTATTTCTCTTTCCCTCTCTATTTTGTCTAGCTGAATGACAATCCTCTTTTCAGTCTGCCACTGAAGCTAACCTAAATCTAAAAAAACAACAACCCCAAAGCCATTTGCAAGCTTAGACCAGACAACCTAGTATGGTTCAAAACTGGCAATAAATGAAAAGTTTGAACAATCAAACAACAATCACAGCCTTCATCAATAGATCAATACAGTCCTCACTGATGAGGGTAGTAGCAATGAGATGTTATTTGAATAATGACTCATTAGGGATGTTGGTAACAAGACATATTTTCTGTATGTGCTTAACTGCTTACAAATCCACCAGAAGACAACACTTGATCAATACATCACCTTTACTATTAGACCTTCCTAATTCCCTGTCTGCATGCTGCACCCATTTTAACTCTTCAGCACCAAAACCCTTCAATTAAATTACCATACCACGTTTTGGGTTGGGTGACAGCAGTCTGTGAAAGTTATACATAGCGCTATCCTGCATCCCGCAAGCAGATACGTGGGCAGAAAAAGCTTAACCTATAAACTCAGTTTCTCCAATTTAACATGTTTGCCAGTCAGACCTTTGTTGGTGTACAAACACAGTTAAAATGGGTAGACTGCACACATGACTTCCACCTACCATCCAGTGTGATGAAGGGGTTAATGTTGGAGTTCGAGCCAAGGCTGGTAAAGCTACCAGTGGCAAGGTCCCCATCAATGTCCCATTTCGATTTGTTGCCAGCTCCAAATTCTACACCTGCACTAGTGTTGACTTTAGTATCTGCTTTGTTGCCGTCAAACTCAGCATCTTTAGCCACGTCTGATTTGCCACCAGTGTCCCCATCACTGTCGGGGTCTACAGGCAGGACAGAGCTGGTATTCCCGCTGCTGAGCCCCTTGAGGCTGGGGGGCACTGAAAGCACAACACCACCTGGCTCTTTTTCCACCTTAAAGCCCTCCACAGGGGCCTCCAGTGGTGACAGAGGGAAGCCATCATTGCTGTCCTTAAGCAGTGGGAATGGGGAGAGGCAGAGGCGTGGTTCAGGTGGGGTTTGCCGCAGATCGATGTGTGTGGTGCCAGCTGCCGAGAGGGTGACCGACGAGGTCTGGGGCTGATCTTCCGCGACGGTAAGCGAGCGCTTCATGGAGCGTGGTGAGCGACGTGGACCACCCATGGGTGAGGCCAGCTGGTCCAGTTCGGCCTCATCTCCACCTGGGTATTTATCAGGCAGCTCTAGACTGGTGGGTACCGATAGGTGGGAACATTCAGACATTGCGCGGCGCATAGCCTTCCTCTGCTGCTGAGCTCGCCCCATAAAACAGGGCTCCATCTCCTCCTCCTCTTCTTCTTCTATCTCTTCCTCCTCGCTGTTGTCCCCCGAAGAGCCCTTAGATAATTGTCGGACCCCCAGGGCTGCCCCGGCTCCGCCCAGAACCTCATCGCCTCTCTCCAAGTGATTGTCATTGACAACTCCAATTATGCAGTAGTTAGGGGCCACCTGGGGCATGGCAACCTTTGGGCTGGATTCAGCAAAACTGGAGTTGTTCCATGGTTCAGACGGGAAGTCTCCATCGACTGGGGATGCCTCCATCAGTGAGGCTCCCGTTGAGTGTGAAGGCATGGCACTAGTGGGTGTTGACAGCTCCATATGCCTGGCTGGGGATCCAGGAACTGGTGGCAGGAAGACCCCACTGGTACCCCCGCATCCCAGGGCAGAGGGTGCTCTGCCTGGGGAAGCTGGGAAGGGAGATGGGGAAGAGGACAGAGGGCTGTCGGGGCTTTCCCCTGCGCTGCCCAGTGATGCGTTACCCAGCGAGGTGCTTCCAGAGATGCCCCCAGTCCTGCTCGGCACCTTCAACTCTGCATCCATCCTGCCCCTGCCGGGCTGCTCGAAGAAGCACAGCTTGTCTTCATCGGTGAGTCCAGTCGGTGCCAGAGTCCCACTACCTACCACCAGGTGGTCCATGCCTGCGGGAGGCTGCCAATCCCAGCTCTGAGCCGGCACGGCGGATGTCAGAGACGGCACCTTACACAGCTCACTGTACTCTGAGAAAGGAGAGGCAGGCTGCTGATTAGAGAGAGAAGACATGCTGTCTCTCCTTTCTAGTCTCTTTCTCCCCCTTTCTTTAATAGGCAGTCAGTCTTTGTCTCAGTCTCAGTTGTCTAAAGGTAATCACCACTTCTGTTCCCTTCTCGCCGTCTTTCCTTTGTTGTCTTGCACTGTTGTTCCTTTTCGTCCAATCACTCAGGTGCGCTCTGCGTGTGTCCGTGGAGTCTCCCGTGCTGTGCCTCTGCTCAGAACACACTGAGGGTGAACAGGAGGTGTAGCTCTCTCCCCCGTTTGCTGCCTCTTTCTCTCTCTCTCTCTCTGGTTCTCTCACTGATTATTACAGTGGTCATGTGACCCAGTTGTGGTTGCCAATTGGCTGCTGCCAGTTCCAAGATCACACCCACTGTGGTGGAGTGAGTAAGCCCCCTCCCCTCTAGCTGTCTCTTTCTCTCCACATTTTTCTGCCCTCAACACCTTTATATCTCTTGTTCTGTCTCATGGCAAAAGGTGCAACGTGTACACACACACACACACACACACACACACACACACACACACACACACACACACACACACCAGAAATGTCTTCCCCCAGAGTGAGGGTTGAAGCAGGCGCTTCGGGGGAAAAGTGGATTTGAACTCAAGACCTCTCCGAAGCATACTGCTCCACACATCTCTGATGCCAACCACAGCAATGCTATTAGAATTTCTCTCTGTACTGACCTGCTAATACACATTTCCCCTTTGCTTAACACACCTTCTCTGTACTTCCTGTAGCTCCTCTTTTTGTGACCTCTGACCAAACACTGTGCTTTGTATAAAATATAAAGGCTCAAATCTTAAAGCCTGGGGTCTAGTCTACTACCTCTCCAGGAGTGCTTTGTAACACCTCACAAAGAAGTACGTGGTGCTTTTGTAGGGCTGCAGACAACCTTTGTTCACACATGTGCTGGTTTTGAGATAGGAAGAAAGAGAGAGGATCAAATCCAATAAAAGAAATAATGGCATGAACAACTGTGTGTAAATGGGTGAAATATGCCATTTGTTTTTAGTAAAAATACAGTATTTACGAGCCAGTAGAACGACATTTCGTTCATACGTGCACTTTGTAAGTACAATTGAATGACAATAAAAGCTATCTATCTATCTATCTATCTATCTATCTATCTATCTATCTATCTATCTATCTATGCCAAAAGGTGTACCTAAGTATGTGTATATGTGCAAGGCAATACATGTTTCCCAGCGTTTCCAATCTAAACGCTCAGTATGAGAGAGAAGAAGAGGAAGAAGAAGAGAGGGAGATGGGAAATAGAGTTATGGGAGAAGGATGAGGAGTAAAGCCTCTGGTCAAGAGAACTTGATGTTTGAAATGAAAAACTGGAGAGCCTCTTGGAACTAGACTTTGTAAAAAAAATGGTAAGGGGGCATGAACATGAACATTCTTACAGAACTTGATGTCTGTCAGACTGCATCTGGTCCCATGTGGAGAATCACTCCATTAACCCCCATACTACCATCATCATATACACACACCTGGATAATTGGATACAGAGGCTATGCGAATTGCACAACACATGACAATTCTCAAATATTAACACATATGTACACACACACACACACACACACACACACACACACACACACACCACACACCACACACACACACACACACACACACACACACACACACACACACACATAATGTATCAACTTGGGCAGTCTATATCCTCAGTGTGCCACCAAAACGTTCCTTCCAAGCCTATTTTGCAGAGTCACCGCGATTTTTCCTCGGTGCATAGTACCGCCCAAGACGATTGTGATTAGTTTAAAGAAATGCCAATAAAGCAGAGCAGATTTTACTCCCATCCCCTATGCTATGTGGAGCAGTCAGACTCTCTACCAGCCTGCTTTGATGGAGGGTCTGGCAAAGCAAGACTACAACTTGGTTAATCATTCTGCCACGTAGCATGTAAGAAACATTCATGATAGACAGACATGCCCATACAAGCACATATCCACATACTTCAGGCTAACTCAGACCAACACTGAGGCAAGCCTGTAAGATTTTTAACAGGAACTCAGCTTGGTGTGCTGCACAGAAACACTTTCAGCTCCATATCCGTTACTCTTTCTTCCTGACCGCACCAAAAGTGTGATTCACAGTGGAGTTACAGTGACGTACAAATATATGAGGTGTCATTGTGTGTTTGTTCACTAATATGTGTTCAGGAACTCACAACTGAAAACCACCTGCGTCCCACAGAAAGAAATTAAGAATACATTTAAACACCATGAATTGTCCACTGGTGGCCTTTACTTTTCAAAAATTTCAAAACAGCCCTATAGTGGGGCTTGGATGTTTGGGCACCCCAGGTAAAAAATTGTATTAATGTGCATAAAGAAGCCAAGAAAAGATGGAAAAATGTCCAAAAGGCATCAAATGACAGATTAGACATTCGTATAATATGTCACAAATGTTAGATTTTATTTCCATCATTTACACTTTCAAAATAACAGAAAACAAAAAATGGTGTCTGCAAAAGTTTGGCCACCCTGCAGAGTTTCTAGCATGCACCGCCTCCTTTGGATGAAGGAACATATAGACAAGCCTGATGCATTGTGGGAACAAGTTCTGTGGACCGATGAGGTTAAAATAGAACTTTTTGGCCAGAATGAGCAAAGGTACGTTTGGAGAAGAAAGGGCACCGAACTTAATGAAAAGAACCTCTGTCCAAGGTGTTCACTCTGCAGGGTGCCCAAACATTTGCAAACGCCATTTAGCAAGCGTAAATGATGGAAATCAACTTTTTGTGAGATATTATATTAATGTCTAATCTGTCATTTGATGCCTTTTGGAGATTTTTAAATTTTTTCTTGGCTTCTTCATGCACATTAATACAATTTTTTACCTGGGGTGTCAAAACTTTTGAGCTCCACTGAATATCAGAGATAGTCAGTACATACATTACAGTACATTACGTACTTTTTAGTTTTTCATGATGCCTCCGTGCTGATCTGCTCCTGTTTTAATTTGCTGTTGTTTCTTTTCGGCATGAATGCAAATGGTTTTGTGTATTTTTGTAAGAAATACTGTCATTTCAATAATTATTCCTTATTGCTGCTACATAGAGCGCTCTTCAGCTAATGTCAATAAACCTTCACACATCCTGGCAGACTCACATTCAAAGTCTTGGAGCCATCATCAGGTGCTGGGTAACAATAACCTGTGCATAAAGACATCCAAAATACCTTCATTATATTCATAATGAGAAATACCTATATTTGTTCATTTCAGACAAACTATTACCATACCCCGGAGGGAGACAGGGTTAGATGTGCAGCTATCAGATGGTGTCAATATATCATGTTATGGCTGCACACATTAAATACATAACATTATACCTATAGCACCTAACTGTCTAAGGAACCGTTGAATTTAGATGGATCGTTGAGGCTACCCAGCATGTATTTTAGGCAAAGGTCAGTACGTGACGGGAAAGAAAGGGGGGGCAAGAGGCGGGGACATGTTGTCCTGGGGCTTTTGCTGGCTGTGTGTGTCCAGTGCGTGTGTGTGTCCAGTGCGAGTCAAAATAGCCGGCGGTTACTGGCGTTCTTTTGGTTCGCAGTTCAGACTGAAGGTTGAACGTAGGCAGAAAACAATGATTTATAATAAGCAGACAGGAAAACAAGGACAGGGCACGGGATGGCGGGACAGGGGGTGAGGTGGATATAAAGACAGATGAGGCCAGAAAGAGGGAGGCCGAAGCAAAGTATAGGGATGAGGACTGATTGTGGAAGTTGTGATGACAGTTGGCTATCTTTGGGAGGGGAAAAAAAGGAAGAAAAGAAAGAATGACAGAAGGAGACAGAAGCAAGGATAATGAGTAGGATCAGGAAGCAGGTGAAGGAAATAAAGGAAGATCAGAGTGTCAAAGGAGTATGGAGAAACAAGGTGTAGAAGAAAACCAAGAGGGGGTAAAAGTAAAGAAAGGGCGACAAAGGATGCAGGAAGTGAGGGTAAACAGGAAAGTTGGACTAGAATGAGAGCAGTGGTGATTTGGTGGGGGTACACATGTCGCCTCCTGACACCATGACAGGGTACTATGCTTCTGTCTGGTTTGTCCCCTGCATCTTGCTTTTTTCTAACGAGACTGAAAAGTTCTTTTTCTGCCTCACTTGAGGATTCGGTGGTGCTTTGGAGCAGTTGCGCTGCATGTCAATGACGTACATTGAATGGTACATCAATGCACACATGCATGTGTCCTTTGAAGGCCTTTAAATAAAATATCCATAGAAAATTGGCCCAAATCACCTTAACACTATTTCCTCTCTCTAAAGGTTCAAATTAAAGGAGAAGTCCGGTCAATTCCAACACGTAGCTCTGTTGTTTGTAAATGTGGAGTGCTGTCATTAGAGAAAAACTAAACCAGTCGATGCTGCCTACACCGTGTTATCCTCCTGCTAGAGTTAGCACCCTACAGGCTTAAACAGGGCAAGTTTTAAACATGTTTTTAGCCTCTTAACATGTTCAAGATGTCATTACAAGTGCCTACCCATGTGCAGTGATTCCTTCTGAGTGAACACAGTGAATCTGACCTCAGTAGATGTGAAGAAATGCATGAAAGTTGTGCTAATTCAGCTGTGTTTAGTTCCTGTGTTGAGATGGCAGTTAGAGAGCATAGGGGCCGTCTACAAACTACAACACAGAAAAAATATGTAGTGTAACAATTTAATTATTAAATAAGGTAGTGTCTCCAAACTTACCTCAATTATAACTTGTCTCCTGCTAGTTGTACTAGCGCGATATAAATACAGCACATTTACATTTACATTTACTACAGCACTTATTTAAAAAAAAAAAGTATCTTGTAATCACATTTTGAACATGTTTAGAGGCTAAAAACATGTTTAAAACTTGCCCTGTTTCAGCGTCCTGGTTGCTAACTGCTTGCTTTCTTTCTTCTCTCTACTGACAGCACTCCAAATTTACAAACAACAGAGCTAAGTGTTGAAATCGAGCGGAATTCTCCTTTAAACCGCTTCTTATTAACAATCTTGTTCATTTGGCGTTCTAATAGCTCAATTAACAAAAGCACAACTGCAAATGGTTCTTTATACTCAAAGGAAGAATTGCTTCATAAAACACTAAATGAACAAGAGCTTTGTTTTCACTCATCGTTCCCACTGGAAAAAAGAGTCATGCCAAGTTGGCATTGCAAAAGGGAAGGGTGGGGAGCCACTTGAAGCAAAAGGAAATATTTTAATAGCACACAAAGGGGAAAGACAAAAAAGGAGAAAGAGAAAACTCTCCTCAGCCCATAGACACAACTGAAAAAACAAATGTATAGAACTATGTCACGTGATTAAAAAAGAATGATTCTTATTGTAAGTGCTGTCAGTTAAATGTGTTATTAACGGCGTTAACGCAAACTCATTTTAACGGCGTCAATGTGTTTATCGTGAGATTAACGTTCTTTTTGGCCTAGCAAACTTTGTAGTTTTTTCACATGCTGTTGTAACAACTAGTAACGTTAGAAAAGCTACAACACCGCACCGGATCTAGTTAGACCGGAAACCAAACAACAGGCTCGCCGTACACACGCCGTTTGGGCTTGTGAGCCGACCAAAGAGTAGTAACCTTACATTTTGAGTGGATGGCGAGTGTGAGACGCCAATAAAATTCTGTATAGAAAGTTTACTTTTTAAAAGTTGCCGAATGTTCCATTGACCAGACCAAAGTAATCTGTGTGTTTGGTTGTTGATACCACTTGACGGCCAAGCGCACAGCTGATGCCAATTCTCTCCCCCCGGTCAAAGTATTTTTTCACCCTTTTATTGAGGGACAGTGTTACATTATGTGAGAGATTTGCTCCAAATGAGAATGTTAATGTGAAAATAAACACAACAGTAGGCTATATGCCAATGTTGTTTTCATTTTTTTTTTAAACACATATGCACAAAGCAAGCCATAATGGGACAAAAATTAATTAATGGACATTTAGAACAGATGTAAATGTAAATGTGCTGTATTTATATAGCGCTTTTCTAGTCTTAACAACTACTCAAAGCTTTTTACTTCATACAGGATACATTCATACATAAACTCAGATAAAACTGAAGTTATTGCTCTCGGACCCAAGCACCTCCGTGACGCACTATCCAAAGATATAGTTACTCTGGAGTATCACCCTGGCCTCCAGCACCACTGTGAGGAATCTTGGAGTCATCTTTGATCAGGACATGTCCTTTAATTCCCACTTAAAGCAAATTTCAAGGATCGCCTTTTTTCACCTACGTAATATTGCAAAAATCAGGAATATCCTGTCTAAAAATGATGCAGAAAAACTAGTCCATGCATTTGTTACTTCTAGGTTGGATTACTGCAATTCTTTACTATCAGGCTGCTCGGAAAAGTCCATAAAGACTCTACAGCTGATCCAGAATGCTGCGGCACGTGTTCTGACGGGAACCAGGAAAAGAGATCACGTTTCTCCTGTTTTAGCTTCTCTGCATTGGCTTCCTGTAAAATCTAGAATAGAATTTAAAATCCTTCTTCTCACCTACAAAGCTCTTCATGGTCAGGCTCCATCTTATCTTAAAGAGCTTATAGTACCTTACAACCCTAGGAGAGAACTACGCTCCCAGAATGCAGGGTTACTGGTGGTTCCTAGAGTCTCTAAAAGTAGAACGGGAGCCAGAGCGTTCAGCTATCAGGCTCCTCTCCTGTGGAACCAGGTTCCAGTTTGGGTCCGGGAGGCAGACACCGTCTCCACATTTAAGAGTAGGCTTAAGACTTTCCTTTTTGATAAAGCTTATAGTTAGGGCATAGAATCGAATATTGTTAGGGAGTAGTAGTTAGTCACATAGTTTTCAGATTTATCTATCATATAATCAAGAATATAATAAAACTAAAGGGAGACTTGGCATACAGCCCGATCCGGTTGGGGAGAGTTCTAGCCCGACCGGGCTGGAGCTCTCTTTACCTTGTCTCTCTTGGTTTTGTTGTAATAATAGTTTTAGACAGCTGGGGACTTATTTTGATACACTAGTTAGGGCATAGAATCGAATATTGTTAGGGAGTAGTAGTTAGTCACATAGTTTTCAGATTTATCTAACATATAATCAAGAATATAATAGAACTAAAGGGAGACTTGGCATACAGCCCGATCCGGTTGGGGAGAGTTCTAGCCCGAGATAACTCTTGTAATGAATTGATACTATAAATAAAATTGAATTGAATTGAATTCACCATTCACACACATTCACACACTGTGGCCGAGGCTGCCGTACATGGTGCCACCTGCTCATCAGATAAACACACACACACATTCACACTCCGATGCGCAGCACCGGGGGCAACTCGGGGTTCAGTGTCTTGCCCAAGGACACTTCGACATGGGACTGCAGGGGCGAGGATCAAACCACCAACCTTCCGATTGGCAGGCAACCGCTCTACCACTGACACCGTCAACTAAAAACAAGTGCTAAACAGCCTTCAATTTGTGCATGGCAAGATAGAGAGTATTTACTTTGGATTTTATTTCATCTTTTAAACAAGTACAATCACAAATGACGGCATTTATTATGAATTCTATAATAATTCTTCTTGATGGCAGCCTAAATCCCTGTAGTGTAGTAGTAATGAATGTAAACAAAATGTCTATGAGTGAATCTTCTTTAGAAATGGATATCTCATGGAGTAGTTAAAAGCTCAGTGGACAGGTATTAAAAAAAAGGACATCTCGAAAGCAGAAATTAGACAATGCCCTCCCTCTCATATATACACAGTGTAGGTGTTTTTATGACATTTCAACAGAGAAATACTCCCCATTCTTACCTGATAAATTGGCCTCTTTTCATTTATAGCAATCCAAAATAATGAATTTTATTTGCAAATCACTATCGCAATGTCATGGCATAGCAGTAAAATATGGTCTTGTTCCTCACGTGTTGCAGCCAGTGTAGCCTTTTAAGGGTGAACTGTTGTTCTTTGTTTTGAAGATTAAGAAGGCTTTCCATCTGATTGACCATTGGGGAGGTGGGGGAATCACCAGACGTCTACAATATCATCACGATACTACTTATACTACTACTATGGATACTTATGCCACGATGCAATATTATTGTGATTTTAAACATATTGCAAAATTCTGCGATACATGGCAATTCATTACCTTTTTTCCAACTTCTAATTTTTCTCAATTTCAAATGACGTCCTCAAAAGGAAACTTTGTCAACATCTGTTTTATCTAAAAAGATACATTTCTCTTTTTGTTCATTTCAGTTTTATTGCTGCAAAATGGGAATGTCAAGCAGACAAACTGACAACACACATATATAATAAAAGATCCATACTTGGCGTCTGTGTATCGATACAGTGTTGCCACTGAAGATATTGCAATACTATGCTGTATTGATCCCCCCCCCCCCCCCCCCACCCCTATTGACCACGTTCATGAATGCACGACATCATGTAGGACCATAAAAGCGCTGATGTTGTTATGGCAGAACACAGTGGATAGCGGGATTTTGCTTCAGGAACGTGGCATTTTCACCACGGTGCACGCAGGTTTGGTATTTTGGTGACCCACCATGAGCTTGACTTCAAGGAAGTGTGAGGAGATACGCAGCGGGGGGTGTGTCAGTGACAATCAGGCAGCAGAGCGCAGTTTGGGGGTTTTCATTTGTTATGGCTTTTGTGGGTTTTCCATGTGACGCCTGTTTGACCAGGTCATCTTCAAAAGTTTGCTATGGTATTTGGCGGAGGACATGTTTCCACATTCCCATTCTCCTATCCAGTTGTGTGGGCAAAAAAAGGAAAAACAATATCAAAAATGCTGTTTCTTTCTTTTCTTTCTCTTTTTGGGAGCATTAATTCAATGTGTGAGGGCCTGTGGCATTGTGACATAAAATCTTAAAGAATGCACCTATAATGGAGGTGACCGTAGTTCAAAAACAACACTGTAGGTGAGGACAGCAATAGTGGGGTTTAGCTACAGTTATTTGTGCTACCAATAAAAAGGAAAAATTGATTATTAGCTCCACGGTGGGAACCGTGCCATTGCAATCATAAAATCTAAAACCTACCCTTACGTCTTAGCATTCAGTATGTCTGACACAGCATGTGGTCAGTTAGTTCAGGAGATCGGAGTTTGCCTTCTCCCTTCCCTTGGTCCACCCATCAATCTCTGTCAAACAGCTCCTGGCGACACCTACATGTTTGGACACCATAAAAAGACAGCCTTCACCAAAGCACGCCGCCACTGTAATGCCAACCAACTCAATCACTGTACAGTAACATCAGCTACAGCCTGTTCCATTGCCTAGGCCTGTGTTTATGTCCATCTGCATCACAAAACCCTGATTACAGAGAGTCCCTGTCACTGCTACACATCACACCTGCAGACACAGGCAAGCACGGTCAGACAGTTTGCTAGGCAGACATGCTCCAGGTCGGTGTACTGTCGCTGCCTCTTTGTGTCACAGCTTTCAAAATTTCTCCTCTCCCTGTCTGCTTGCCTCTTGAAGTACCAAACTGACACCGGAGTCTCATGGGGACAAACCCACAGCCCGCCAAATGGATGACCTCACCCTGTCTGACTGCTCGGCTGGCAAAGACACACACACGCACACATTACAAAGTGTTATATAATCCCACCGGGGGACAGAAGTGCCTAATAACCTGTGCAGGCTACTGGGAAGGCATTCAGACAAAACAAAGGCAGTGGCCAATCAAAGGGTCGCATGCCACCTTTAAATGGTCTCATTGATTCATGGTAAAAGAGACAGGAAACAGCTGCGATTCCCACAGTAAAACACTGAGGTTCTCTTCTTAACTGCCATGTTCCTCTCTGGTCTTGCAGGCCTCTAGCAAAGATGTCGATATAGCAGTTGGTATCAACATATATGATATGATATTGATATCTTCTCAGGAGCAGGGCTCATCTCTCCTGTCTTTTCATCTGATTTCTGATACCAAAACAGCAATTGATGTTTGAGGACATTTTGGTGACGTTATTTTGTCTTTGTTTTATGTCTCGTTTTTTTATTTTTCTTATCGAGAAAGTGTTTATATTACAATCTATGTTTTTATACTTTATATCGCATAAGCCCAATTGTCTTGTTTCTTACAATTTCCCGGCTCCTTCAACGTGTAATGAGGTTGTACTACACCTTCCCATGCAGGTTATTCATAAGCTGAGGGTTATCTGAAACTGAGAAACAGAAAGTCAGCTAAAAAGAGTCAGAAATTCCTTTGCTGTGGCCTGAATGATAAAGACTGATGTGTTTTTCTACATGTTAATTCACCTCCGAAAGGCAGAACTAGAGAGGAGGGATCAACACAGGTGTGGAGAGAGTGGAGGATAGTCTCAGCAGGAGGTGTTGGAGAAATGGATTATGGAGGGAGATGGAGCCTTTAGTGCTATAAATAACCGACACTAAAGGCATCTCCTTCGCAGCCCGTCACAACACCCCCATCCTCGCTAAACATCCATTGTTTCCTCTGGAGCCCCTCTTCCCATCAGTCGCCAAAGCAACTGCCTCCTGTTGCTATGGCGACTACTGAGCCACGTGGGGGGTTGGGGGGAATAGTTTGAGGGGATGTTTGGTGGTGATGGTGGGGGTATCGACTGAAGACTCAGGGGCTGATGCAGGGAGGATAGATGATAGCACTGAAAGCTAACAGTGTGGTGTGTGTGTGTGTGTGTTGTGTGTGTGTGTGTGTGTGTGTGTGTGTGTGTGTGTTGTGTGTGGTATGCTACCAACCCCAGGGAGGATTTTCCACTACGTTCATCTACTCTGCTTCTTGCCACAGGTCATAGAGCTGGCTCCAGTCAGTGGTGCCTCGTACTAATTACAGTCGTCAGCCAAGAAAGCAGTGTGATGATAGAGAGAGATATAACGGACGAACACAGACATCCGTACTGGGCTAAAGCACGTGATGATGCACAAAGAAGTGCGGACACGGAAAAACACGCAAGCATGCATAGTGCGTACACAGAAGTTGTGTTGACCGAATATTTTCTGCCATTTCCTGCATTTTTATTTTTTTAATAGTGACAAAAAAAATCTGAAGGCCTCCTGTCATTGGGAGAGATTAAAACACTGAGGGTGATCTGCTGCAACTTTAAGTCCTTCACACCCCGCCCGGTTTAACTGGAAGTGTCACTGTCGCTGTGGTAAAAAAAAAAAAAAGTAATCATCTGCTTTGTGTAGTGTTGACATGAAAAGTTGTTTTTTGTTCATCTTTTCTCTCCATACCCTTATCAAT